>NW_024037056.1:7068113-7490467 GCF_015706575.1 Patiria miniata | reverse complement strand
GGGTATTTGAGATAGCTTCCAGGAGGTTAAGGACCCAATACCCAGAGTGCGAAATTTGTGCTTGTCATCAGGTATGCCCAACACGTTTGGATTCCGTCAACCGATCGGTAGCGGTTGTTAATGTCGCGTTGAGGAGACAATGCGAAGCGGCGGGTTGGCATTTTCTGTCCAACGACTATGTCCCACAACAAGACTTGGCGGATGATGTTCACCTGACGGTCTGGGGCAAGCTAAAGCTGCACCGAAAGCTACAAATGCTGCTGAGGGCAGTTTTAAGCCGTCGTTTGGGCGTTGAGATACCGATCAAGGGTTAGCAGCTAGAGGAGGAGTTTAGATCGCACTGCAGGTTGAGTTTGGTAACCGGTTTCCCTTTGCTTTCTGTTAAAGCTTATCCATATGACAGCGAGGCTGCGGGGATTGGATGAACGTCTGGATGGATTACCTTATAGCAAGCAGAAAAGGAGTTTGGTGAGGGGTCTTGAAGTTTTTCTAAGTGAAAGTCATGGCTCCGGTTACTGCACTGAAGGGGCGGATTTGGATACAACAACACCGAATGACGTGGTGGCGTTTTTGATTGATAGAGTGGCCAGGGGCAGAACCCAAGTCCATAGGCTCGGCTGTACGAATTTTGGGAAGCACGGGATTTTCGATTGTGGATGCCAGCGGTGTCTTGCGGCGGGAACGGTAGACTCATACGTGGGGCAGCTCAGAGCATATTTCAATTCAGTAGGTAGAACTCAACCTTGGCGACAAGACGGATCCTGGGGTAATCCTTGCTTCTCTTTTCGAGTCCGTAAGTATGTCAAGGCTATCCGACTAGAGCAGGCACAGGCGCATGTCACACCACATCAAGCTATTCCCATATTCTCCGACAAAATAAGGTGGTTAGCCGGCGAGATCAGGAGGCGCATAACAAATTTGGACGGCAGCAGAAACCGCTTTATCCAGCGTTACATTTTCTACCGGGATCTGGCCTTTTTTCTTTGTTTGTGGTGGGCTGGCGACCGAGCGGCCGACCTCGGCCGTTGTAAAACTTGCGAAGTTACCAAAGTTGATGGGAAGGACCTTCTTTTCAACCACACGATGGGCAAGACGATCCGGCAGAACAGTTCATCGCTCATAATAATTCCAAAATTAGATGAGGTGGAGATGGACCCTGCAAGGGCAGTCGAAGAAATGGTCGATTTGGCGATGGGATCGGGTGTCGATTTGTCAGACGGGTATCTTTTTCGGCCCATCTCCCCGGACCGGACGTCGTTGGCAAACAAGCCTTTCGCCGGAAGCAACCCAAACAATCGTCTAAAACTCTACTTCACAGCTTCCAATGACGCAAGCGACATTAATCTTCGAGCACACGGGAATAGGGCTGGGGTCGCAGCCACTCTGCGGATCCTTGGAGCGACAGAACAACAGGTCATGGACCATTGTAAATGGGCGACGCAGAAGACCTTCAAACACTACACCGAGGTTGAGAAGGTCTCAAGGATGCAAGGAACAGTGCAAATGCTCCGGGAGGCGGTGGCAGGGGACACAGACACAGATTCCTGCCGCTGATCTGGCGGGTAGTTTTTACCGGGTCTTAAATTCAAATTTCAGGGCTGAGAGGGCGTTCCCGGGTTTGAAGCCATAATACAGTGATACGTTAGCTGCAAAAAGGATTTTCTAGCAAAGCAGTTGTCTTGATCTGACGTCTGTTTCAATCGGCTTGTAAATACAGGTGTACAAAGTTAGCAGTGAAAAGATTCAATGGCAAACGAATAATAATATTACTGGCGTTTTGGGGAAGGACGGGGGATATTAATAAAACGTTGTGCTCCACGCATTTGGATGTATCAAACCTGTACTTTATTTTGGTAAGGGATGGGTGAGATATGGGGTAGTTATGGGGTGATTTTCAAGAGGGGTTTCTGGTGGTAAGTACCGGGAGCTCGAAGAGAAAATCGCTTACACCCATACGTAAGACATCAATGTAGAATCTTGAGCGCTATGCGATGGTAGCGATGCAAATAGTTTACTATTTGCATCGCTGCTAGCGTAGAGGGCAAATTATTTTATATCAGTCGCGATTCTGGCCGGTCCAAGGATGAGCAGGACGTGGAGTCGGGAGACGTTAGTTTCGTGGACAAATTGTGAGTATGACTATTCTAGACAGGCCTAGGAGGTAAATTTTCCCCACCCACCCATCCCACCCTTTGGAGTTCGTTGTGATAGGGCTCGGGATTCTACTTTCAAATCGACACCCATACCTAAGACATCAATGTAGAATCTTGAGCGCTATGCGATGGTAGCGATGCAAATAGTTTACTATTTAAGCAGCCTGTAAATAGTCCATACTACGTTGAATTTTCATGCCACATTTTTTCAGCGAGTAGGAATATCCTTTCCAAGAACTCCAAATGATGCCTTGAAAATGTATATGTGAAGGCGCATAAAAATAAATACCGTTCAGGTTTGAATCAGAACACCACATGTACCACCAAGCTCCTTTCTCATCCTCTGCGCAGTTAAGATTATTATGAGAGTCATTGTCCTTGTCCTTTGTTGAAAACGGCTGGTGATTGTGGTTAGCCAATGAGTCTCTGGCCGTGCTGTTAGCATTGTACGAATCAAAACTCAGACGGTAATCTTGTCCAGAGATGATCCGGAAATTTCCGTACTCGGCCCAGGTTGTGTTGCCATCCCAGTCCTCCGAATCGATTCGAAGATCCCAAGATCCAGAAGAATCACTCAAGGTGCGCAAGTTGTCGTTGCCGAGCCAAAACTCGCCCAGCCAAGCCTCCAAAGTCCCACGCGGTAGTCAACCCATCCGCGAAGAAGACACGACACTGCATCCTGACGCCTCTGAATGACAAGCCAGCCACCGTCGGTCTCCCGTCGCGTACACCCCAAAACACCATCTGCAAATCCATCGGCATAATCCGCTATAGATACCGCTCTCATGTATAGTAGCACACCGCAAACCTACCTGCTAAATACAAACGCAATATTAGCTGCAACAGACAACTTAGATGTGTCCCCTTACCATCAAAGTACACCCTCGCGTAGTCTGCAACGAAGTTATTGGGAACACGGTTCGTGTGGCATTATTCAGATCAAATACTCCCTGGTTGATAGAAGTTGGCCGATTTGCACGCAGGCAACGAGTGACACTTGCTGACACAAGTGACACGACTACCAACCGAACCTGACCATATTGTGGCATTTCTCAGTGCTCGATTTCAGCAGCAACGAACGTT
Source organism: Patiria miniata (assembly GCF_015706575.1). Lineage (NCBI taxonomy): Eukaryota > Metazoa > Echinodermata > Asteroidea > Valvatida > Asterinidae > Patiria > Patiria miniata. The sequence goes on along the minus strand of NW_024037056.1, from coordinate 7,487,231 downwards.
TGTGACAATGGCTGCCGAGTGCAAATGGTTTCTCCAGATACCTTCAGTATAGGCCTAAAACTGGTAAAAACGAAGAAACACGATCGCCATACTCAAGGCAAGTCCTCCTTTAGAGGAGCCCTTCTGATAACGTGCTCCATCCATGGCGGCAGAGTTAGTTCTGGAAAGACCAGTCTCGAAACCAAGCCCGTTCTAATAGTTACTACACAGCAGCTTAGTGATCGATAATTAAACAAAAAATCGCTAGCGGTATCTTTCGCACCAAATAATAGCTGTAGGACTATTACTTGACAGGACAATGCTTAAGCAAATCTCTTTCTAGAGAAAAAAAATGCGTCTGCGTGAGAAAAACAAATTTTGCGGTCAGTGTCTTTGACAAATAAAAAGAAGCACACGATAAATATGTGTAATCGGATCAATATACGTCGCTCTCAATCTGTGACAGAATTTAACCTACAGAAATAACCCATTGTTGAATGACCCAATTTTTGTTAATTGTCGAGCTATCGTTCTTTAGAATTCTTTACCGCAGCTCATGGATTAATTATCACTGCCGTTGTCGTGAAGATTTGGAAGATAGGAATTAGGAAACGTTCATGCATAGAAGCTTTACCTGGATAATTTGGAACAATGAATTTGGGTCAACCATTGCACAACAATTTGGTCTATCGGGCTGTTTTTTTTCTGCATATAAACAATAATTTGCTGTAAGTCCACATATTTTGCCATCGAATATTCAGCGCACGATTCAAAAACGACCAAAGGTTTACTCTTACAGAGTCAACGTGCGGGAATGGCAGTTTTCTCAAAATATATGTTATCAAATAAAATAGCAAGTCAGATCATAAATGAAAGCGGTGAACATTGACAAAGGAACGGTTTCGTCATGGTTTCTTCGAATAGTTTTCACTCGACTTGGACTTGGATGGCTGGGTGATAAACTTGCGACTTATTCTTGATGATGTGATTAAACTCTTAAGTTCACGTAAGTACAAGTATACCGTACAATAAAGATCATATTCAAAATGGTGCAGGTGCGGGATACGTTTGATGCTCGGAAATACTTGCTGTTTATATGTTATTTTCCATGTGATTAATTAAACAGACCCAAATATCATTTGAATTGTCATTTTCCCTGTACACAAAGTCAATTCTGGCAGTTAGCACTCCGCAATTTGTGTACCAAAAAAAAAAAAAAAAAAAGCTCAGACGGTATTTCTTCCAAGAGACTTGAAAAACTGCATACTTGGTTTAGGCTGTAACTTCAAGTTCATCATACAAATCCAAGCACTGGAATGCTGTGAAATTATACGACCACAATGCAAATCTTGACACACGGACAGATTGGAAAATTCTAACCACAGTTACAACTTAACTTACTAGTTGTCTCACAGGGAGACTGAAATCCCATACCTCCTTAATTTTGCTGTCTCACGTTAACTGCGTGGGCGCGCGAGGTCTGGATGTCATAGTATTGACGTATTTGCAAAAAGTGGTTTCTATTGCAACAAAAAAAACATGTTAGTAATTCGAGCTTCAGTTTTTATTTAGCGCACAGGTACAAAAGCAAACCCAGTGGGTCATTTACAACAGTTGCCGGTAACCCACAGATCCTGCGTTCACCTTAATGAGAACATAATTGTATATAACAAACAATACGTGGCAATGCCAGTGGCGGCGCTGCTGGAAGGTGGGGGATTTGTTGTTTCCTTTTCCCCCAGTTCAACGACCCCCCCCCCTCGCCATTTTCCATCAACACTTTATCAACAAATATATTGATTATGTTTATTTCTTTCGCTGTTTAGATTCATGACAAGTTGAACATACAGGATGAATCATCGGTTATGTGGAAACATATTGGGCCAATGAAAGCATTATATACATTGGTACCTTGGCAGACAAAACACAAATGCATTTATACAGCCGTGGATAGTGTGCAGTCAACGTCTTTTTTTGTTTTGTTGTACTTTTGTTATAGACCATTCTGCGGGTGGACACATTTCCCATTCATAAAACAACCAACTAAACTTCTAAGTTGCTCCAGTGGCTTATTTCCGGACCATTGAGAATGGGCACGCGCGCGTACACAGGCTTTTAGTTACCATTTAGTTGTTGGGCTCTTCCTTACTTTCCCCTATAGATTTTGAATATCATGAAATTTTATTTTGACTCCCCCCAATAAAAACAAAAACAAATCCTTGTCCCTTATTGCCCCCACCATTTTTATGGCGCAAAGGAAAAATAAGGCCGAGCGTACGTATTGAGAACCAGTTTTTATTTGACACATGATTGCGTGTACGATATCAATTCTCCTTGACAATCACTCTTCCGGTAATCACAGGCTCATCTCAATGCAACACTCTTCGATTTTCTGAGAGCGTTACCAAGCCAACCTGTTACCAAACCAGCTCCTGCTTAACATTCCCTATTACCAAGAGGTGATTCATTTGGGATAAAGTAATCTCAGTCGTATCTCGCATACACTTTAAAATCCTTCTTTTGACCTTCAAGGCTCTTTGTGATCTTGCTCCCATATACATTATAGACATGTTGAAAGTTAAGGTCCATTCCAAGTATTCCCTGCGATCCAATGGGCGGTTGCTTTTAGATTATCCATCTTGGAGAATGCAAAAGACTATGGAAAATCGTGCATTTGCACAAGCCGCTCCCAGCTTATGGAACCAGCTACCGCCTGAAATTGAGTCTGTTCAGTCTCTAACAGTTTTTTAGACTAAGCTTAAGACTTCTTTTTACAAAGGCATTCGTATAAGGTTTTACTATTATCTAATTTAAATGTAGGCTTGTTTTTGTAATTTTAAGTTACATTGTTTTGACAGTGTTATCTAAAATATTTAGTGTTTTTTTTTTACATTTAAGACTAATGTTTAATTCGAATTCGTACTTTTAATATTTTAACTATACTGTTCAAATGTTGTAATGCGTATTTGAACATGTTATGGTAGATGCGCATAATAAATGCAATTTTATAATTATTATTATTATTATTATTATATTTTTTTGACAAAGTCATAGGTTGTGGAAAGGCTGTACAGCCCATCTTCAATCACTTCCCGTATAAAATAATATATTAGAGCTTAAAAGTCATGATTTAAAGATAAAAACTTAAAGTAATCAGTTAAACTGTAAAACAAAAGGATAATATTTGAAATTTAACGTTTAAGAAAAAAAGGAACAAGAAAAAAAACATGATAAAATCTGTGACCAAAAAACAAAAAAACAAAAACAAGAACAACTAGAGGTATGCGTTTGTCGACAAACGCAAGCTGTTTCGGCTGTGACGTGTGTTGATGACATGACGACATCACCTCAAATTTCATAGATATTTGATACGTACATTAGTCACATGCAAATGGAATCTCTAGTTATACAAATATCATACAATATAGGCCCTGACAATTATCCCTTTAATGACGGCACATGACGTGATAATGTTTGAAGCAAATCCAAGTTCGAAGCCAATGGAACTAGCACTTTCAGAGATAAATGGTGTGAAATATAATAAATACTATAACTTGAATGTTTGGTCACATGGTATGCGATGACGTCATGAAGGCGTCATCATGGTGTGATCATGACGTATAATGTGGTTTTGTACTCATAACACACCCTGGAATACTTGCGTACCAGCTTTGAACCCAATCGGACTGGTACGTCCAAGAGATAGAGAATCTTGAGAACTATAGCCGTCAGGTGATACTGTACAATGGTACGTACGTCATTGTTACGAAAATTGTTTTTGAGCCATCAGTGTGTGGTGTTGTTAAATCTAATGCGATCAGCTTTAGCAAACTGCCAAAATATAATTATTAGCTGAAGAAAACATGTAATCCTGTTTGTATCCAGCCCCCTAAAAGCCATGGCTAACCTCCAACACGGAGTGGCCTGTCATGAAATTTGGCCTGCGTGTCATTTTGCTTGTGTCGATCTGTGATTTTGGCCTTACATGTATTGTCCTGGCTATGGCCATGAGTGCCGGACCAATGCAGTTGCACGTCACGAACATTTTTGGGCATTTCGTCACAGGAAACACTAGAGGGCAGCAAACAACTTTAACAGTAACATGATTCATGTTGGGAGTGAAAATACCAATAGTACTGAGCAGACGAGAAGGGAATTAAATTTAATGACGTCTTGGAAAGAATTCCATATACGGACTCCAGTTATTTTCCTAGACATGACTTGAAAAGTACCAACAGTTGTAAATCTGACGAAGAAACGGAAATTTAGGAGGGGAAAAAATCAAGATTTTCTTTAAAAATACTTTTCCTGTCATGGCCCATAGAGGTGGAGGCTTATATGGAATTCTTTCCAGTGTTCCTAACGTGGCGCACTTGAACAAATCCCCAAAAATCCCACATTAACATTTAAGAAATTCTTTAAAGTTGTTAATCTCTGATAAATCATGATTATCCCAACTCACATACCCAACTACAAGTTTGTCACATTTACGTAAGCCGCATAAATATGTGGCATCATGACTGTACCGCGTAGAGTGCGCGGGGACCTGGCCAGCTGTAGGGCGGCAAGGCATGCACGCGCACGCTGTCAAAATGTCAAGTTGGATAACGGTCGAGTTGTCCGACCCCACGGGTACAAACCCTAAGGAGAAAAGAACGTGTACAAACTCTATGGAGAAAAGAACGTGTACAAACTCTATGGAGAAAAGAACGTGTACAAAACCTATGGAGAAAAGAACGTGTACAAACCCTATGGAGAAAAGAACGTGTACAAACCCTATTGACAAAAAAATGGACCTTTAATGTTACGTACCCTGACACTTGATGACGTCATGATTACGAATTTCTTCTGTGGATGGTGGTCTAAGTGTGTGCCAAGTCTGAGGTTGATGCAATTTAAGAAAGTGCCAAAGTGCCCTTGCTGAAGAAAAAACGTGTACAAACCCTATGGAGAAGAGTCTGAAAGAGAAAAAGAAAAGCCAAAAAAAGAAGGAAAAAAAAGAAAAAACTAGAAATGTGTTTGTGGACAAACACAAGCTGTTTCGGATATTTGAAATACTCTCTGCACGTGATGAAAACTTGATGAAGTCACTTCGAATGTCATCTGCCAAGTGAAAAGTCAATCAGACATACAGTGCCAAAGTATGATTTGAAGAAAAACGTGTACAAACCCTATGGAGAAAAATGCATCTTTAATGTGAAGTAACCTTACAACTGATGATGTCACGATCACGAATTTCTTCTAGGACCATCTGTGGATGGTAGTCTAAGTGTGTACCAAGTCTAACGTCGATCGGATTTACGAAAGTGCCAAAGTGGAGCGTTTTATAACGTGTACAAACCCTATGGGGAAAAATGCATCTTTAATGTGACGTAACCCAACACCAGATGACGTCACGATCACAAATTTCTTCTAGAACCATCTGTGGGTGGTGGTCTAAGTATGTATCAAGTCTGAGGTCGATCGGATCTACGAAGAGGCTAAAGGGGAGTGTTTTAAAACGTGTACAAAACATATGGGGAAAAATGCATCTTTAATGTGACGTAACCCGACACCTGATGACGTCACGGTCACGAATTTCTTCAAGGACCATCTGTGGGTGGTGGTCTAAGTATGTACTAAGTCTGAAATCAATCGGATTTGAAAAAGTGGCAAAGTGGACTGGTGGAAGAAACGTGTGTTAAACCTATGGAGAAAAAGGCTGAAAAAGGAGAAAAAAAAAAAACTAGAAATGTGTTTGTGGACAAACACAAGCTGTTTCGGATATTTGAAATACTCTGTGCACGTGATGAACACTTGATGAAGTCACTTCGAATGTCATCTGCCAAGTGAAAAGTCAATCAGACATATAGTGCCAAAGTATGATTTGAAGAAAAACGTGTACAAACCCTATAGGGAAAAATGCATCTTAAATGTGAAGTAACCTTACACCTGATGATGTCACGATCACGAATTTCTTCTAGGACCATCTGTAGGTGGTAGTCTAAGTGTGTACCAAGTCTAACATCGATCAGATTTACGAAAGTGCCAAAGTAGAATGTTTTAAAACGTGTACAAACCCTATGGGGAAAAATACATCTTTAATGTGACGTAATCCAAAACCTGATGACGTCACGATCACAAATTTCTTCTAGGACCATCTGTGGGTAGTGGTCTAAGTATGTATCAAGTCTGAGGTCGATCGGATTTACGAAGAGGCCAAAGTGGAGTGTTTTAAAACGTGTACAAAACATATGGGGAAAATGCATCTTTAATGTGACGTAACCCGACACCTGATGACGTCACGGTCACGAATTTCTTCTAGGACCATCTTTGGGTGGTGGTCTGAGTATGTATCAAGTCTGAAATCAATCGGATTTGAAAAAGTGGCAAAGTGGACTGGTGGAAGAAACGTGTGTTAAACCTATGGAGAAAAAGTCTGAAAAAGGAGAAAAAAAAAAAACTAGAGATGTGTTTGTGGACAAACACAAGCTGTTTCGGATATTCGATATACTCTATGCACGTGATGAACAATCATTGACGTCACTAAAAATGTCATCTATAACAGCACATTATACGTACATGTCAAGTTATAACCAAATCGAACATATAGGTCTGTAAATATAGGCCAATGAAGAACAAAATGCCCCTTTAAGGGACGTCACATGACATTTGATGATGACATCACATGAATTTTCATCTATAATCCATCTCGGAATTGGTACGATCACGAATTTCTTCTAGGACCATCTGTGGGTGGTAGTCTAAGTGTGTACCAGGTCTAACGTCGATCGCATAATTACAAAAGTGCCAATGTAAAGTGTTTTAAAACGTGTACAAAGCATATGGGGAAAAATGCATTTTTAATGTGACGTAACCCAACACCTGATGACGCCACGATCACACATTTCTTCTTGGACCATCTGTGGGTGGTGGTCTAAGTATGTATTAAGTCTGAGGTCGATCGCATTTATGAAGGTGCCAAGGTGGAGTGTTTTAAAACGTGAACAAAACATATGGGGAAAATGTGCATCTTTAATGTGAAGTAACGTGACACCTGATGACGTCACGATCACGAATTTCTTCAAGGACCATTTGTGGGTAATGGTCTAAGTCTGTACCAAGTGTAACGTCGATCGGATTTACAATAGTGCCGAAATGAAGCGTTTTAACACATGTACAAACCCTATGGGGAAAAATGCATCTTTAATGTGACGTAACCTGACACTTGATGACGTCACGATCACGAATTTCGTCTAGAAGCATCTGTGGGTGGTGTTCTAAGTATGAATTAAGTTTAAAGTCGATCGGATTTACGAAGATGCCAAACTGGAGTGTTTTAAAACGTGTACAAAAAATATGGGGAAAATGCATCTTTAATGTAACGTAACCTGACACCTGATGACGTCACGATCACAAATTTCTTCTAGGACCATCTGTGGGTGGTGTTCTAAGTATGTACCAAGTCTCGAATCAATCGGATTTAAAAAATGGCAAAGTGGACTGGTGGAAGAAACGTGTGTTAAACCTATGGAGAAAAAGTCTGAAAAAGGAGAAAAAAAAAACTAGAGGTATGCGTTTGTGGACAAACGCAAGCTGTTTCGGCTGTGATGTGTGTTGATGACATGACGACATCACCTAAAATTTCATAGATATTTGATACGTACATTAGTTACATGCAAATGGAATCTCTAGTTATACAAATACCGTACAATATAGGCCCTGACGATTATCCCTTTAATGACGGCACATGACGTGATAATGTTTGAAGCAAATCCAAGTTCGAAGCCAATGGAACTAGCACTTTCAGAGATAAATGGTGTCAAATATAATAAATACTATAACTTGAATGTTTGGTCACATGGTATGCGATGACGTCATGAAGGCGTCATCATGGTGTGATCATGACGTATAATGTGGTTTTGTACTCATAACACACCCTGGAATACTTGCGTACCAGCTTTGAACCCAATCGGACTGGTACGTCCTAGAGATAGAGAATCTTGAGAACTATAGCCGTCAGGTGATACTGTACAATGGTACGTACGTCATTGTGACGAAAATTGTTTTTGAGCCATCAGTGTGTGGTATTGTTAAATATAATGTCGATCAGCTTTAGCAAACTGCCAAAATATAATTATTAGCTGAAGAAAACATGTAATCCTGTTTGTATCTAGCCCCCTAAAAGCCATGGCTAACCTCCAACACGGAGTGGCCTGTCATGAAATTTGGCCTGCGTGTCATTTTGCTTGTGTCGATCTGTGATTTTGGCCTTACATGTATTGTCCTGGCTATGGCCATGAGTGCCGGACCAATACAGTTGCACGTCACGTACATTTTTGGGCATTTCATCACAGGAAACACTAGAGGGCAGCAAACAACTTTAACAGTAGGAAAGAATTCCACATACGGACTCCAGTTATTTTCCTAGATATGACTTAAAAAGTACCAAAAGTTGTAAATCTGACGAAGAAACAGAAATTTAGGAGGGGAAAAAATCAAGATTTTTCTTAAAAAAATACTTTGACGTTTCCTGTCATATGGCCCATAGAGGTGGAGGCTTATATGGAATTCTTTCCAGTGTTCCTAACGTGGCGCACTTGAACAAATCCCCCAAATCCCACATTAACATTTAAGAACTTCTTTAAAGTTGTTAACTTCTGATAAATCATGATTATCCCAACTCACATACCCAACTACAATACAAGTTTGTCACATTTACGTAAGCCGCATAAATCTGTGGCACCATGACTGTACCGCGTAGAGTGCGCGGGGACCTGGCCAGCTGTAGGGCGGCAAGTCATGCACGCGCACACTGTCAAAATGTCATGTTGGATAACGGTCGAGTTGTCCGACCCCATGGGTACAAAGGCTATGGAGAAAACAACGTGCACAATGCCTATGGAGAAAAGAACGTGTACAAACCCTATGGAGAAAAGAACGTGTACAAACCCTATGGAGAAAAGAACGTGTACAAACCCTATGGAGAAAAGAACGTGTACAAAACCTATAGAGAAAAGAACGTGTACAAACCGTATGGAGAAAAGAACGTGTACAAACCCTATGGACAAAAAATGCTTTTTAATGTTACGTAACTTGACACTTGATGACGTCATGATTACGAATTTCTTCTAGGACCATCTGTGGATGGTGGTCTAAGTGTGTGCCAAGTCTGAGGTTGATGCAATTTAAGAAAGTGCCAAAATGCCCTTGCTGAAGAAAAAACGTGTACAAACCCAATGGAGAAGAGTCTGAAAGAGAAAAAGAAAAAAAAAAAGAAAAAAAAAAAGAAAAAAAAAAACTTTAACGAAAACAAGAGCTGTTTCGGTGAAACAGCTAAAAAAGAAAAAAAAAGAAAAAAAAAAAATCTTAACGAAAACAATAGCTGTTTCGGTGAGTCACCGAAACAGCTAAAAAAAAAAAGAAAAAAAAAATCTTAACGAAAACAATAGCTGTTTCGGTGAGTCACCGAAACAGCTAAAAACTAGAAATGTGTTTGTGGACAAACACAAGCTGTTTTGGATATTTGAAATACTCTGAGCACGGGATGAACAATAAGTGACGTCACTATAAATGTCATCTATAACAGCACATTATAATATGTACATGTCAAGTAACAACCAAATCGAACATTTTATATAGACCTATAAAAGAATAAAATGCCCCTTTAAGGGACTTCACATGACATTTGATGATGATGTCACTTCAATTTCCATCTATAACACATCCATGTGAATATGTATACCAAGTTTTAACCCAATCAGACTTGTACTTTCGAAGTTCAGTTTGAAGAAAAACGTGTACAAAACCAATAGGGAAACAATGCATTCTTAATGTGATGTAACCTGACACCTCATGACGCCACGAAGACGAATTTCTTCTAGGACCATCTATGGGTAGTGGTCTAAGTGTGTACCAAGTATAAAGCCGATCAAATTTACGAAAGTGCCAAAGTGGAGCGTTTTAAAATGTGTACAAAACCTATGGGCAAAATGTGCATCTTTAATGTGAAATAACGTGACAACTGATGATGTCACGATCACGAATTTCTTCAAGGACCATCTGTGGGTAGTGATCTAAGTTTGTGTTAAGTGTGAAGTTGGTCGGATTTAAGAAGGTGCCTAAGTGGAGTGTTTTAAAACGTGTACAAAACATATTGGGAAAAATTCATCTTTAATGTGACGTAACCTGACACTTGATGACGTCACGATCACGTATTTCGTCTAGGACCATCTGTGGGTGGTGGTCTAAGTATGAATTAAGTTTAAAGTCAATCAGATTTACGAAGATGCCAAACTGGAGTGTTTTAAAACGTGTACAAAACATATGGGAAAAAATGCATCTTTAATGTGACGTAACCTGACACCTGATGACGTCACAATCACAAATTTCTTCTAGGACCATCTGTGGGTGGTGGTCTAAGTATGTACCAAGTCTGAAATCAATCGGATTAAGAAAAGTGGCAAAGTGGACTGGTGGAAGAAACGTGTGTTAAACCTATGGAGAAAAAGTCTGAAAAAGGAGAAAAAAAAAAAACTAGAGATGTGTTTGTGGACAAACACAAGCTGTTTCGGATATTCGATATACGCTATGCACGTGATGAACAATCATTGACGTCACTAAAAATGTCATCTATAACAGCACATTATACGTACATGTCAAGTTATAACCAAATCGAACATATAGGTCTGTAAATATAGGCCAATGAAGAACAAAATGCCCCTTTAAGGGACGTCACATGACATTTGATGATGACATCACATGAATTTTCATCTATAACCCATCTCGGAATTGGTACGATCACGAATTTCTTCTAGGACCATCTGTGGGTGGTAGTCTAAGTGTGTACCAGGTCTAACGTCGATCGCATAATTACAAAAGTGCCAATGTAAAGTGTTTTAAAACGTGTACAAAGCATATGGGGAAAAATGCATTTTTAATGTGACGTAACCCAACACCTGATGACGCCACGATCACACATTTCTTCTTGGACCATCTGTGGGTGGTGGTCTAAGTATGTATTAAGTCTGAGGTCGATCGCATTTATGAAGGTGCCAAGGTGGAGTGTTTTAAAACGTGAACAAAACATATGGGGAAAATGTGCATCTTTAATGTGAAGTAACGTGACACCTGATGACGTCACGATCACGAATTTCTTCAAGGACCATTTGTGGGTAATGGTCTAAGTCTGTACCAAGTGTAACGTCGATCGGATCTACAATAGTGCCGAAATGAAGCGTTTTAACACATGTACAAACCCTATGGGGAAAAATGCATCTTTATGTGACGTAACCTGACACTTGATGACGTCACGATCACGAATTTCGTCTAGAAGCATCTGTGGGTGGTGTTCTAAGTATGAATTAAGTTTAAAGTCGATCGGATTTACGAAGATGCCAAACTGGAGTGTTTTAAAACGTGTACAAAACATATGGGGAAAATGCATCTTTAATGTGACGTAACCTGACACCTGATGACGTCACGATCACAAATTTCTTCTAGGACCATCTGTGGGTGGTATTCTAAGTATGTACCAAGTCTCGAAACAATCGGATTTAAAAAAGTGGCAAAGTGGACTGGTGGAAGAAACGTGTGTTAAACCTATGGAGAAAAAGTCTGAAAAAGGAGAAAAAAAAAAAAAAACTAGAAATGTGTTTGTGGACAAACACAAGCTGTTTCGGATATTTGAAATACTCTGTGCACGTGATGAACACTTGATGAAGTCACTTCGAATGTCATCTGCCAAGTGAAAAGTCAATCAGACATATAGTGCCAAAGTATGATTTGAAGAAAAACGTGTACAAACCCTGTGGGGAAAAATGCATCTTTAATGTGACGTAACCCAACACCTGATGACGTCACGATCACAAATTTCTTCTAGGACCATCTGTGGGTGGTAGTTTAAGTGTGTACCAAGTCTGACGTCGATCGGATTTACAAAAGTGCCAAAGTGGAGTGTTTTATAACGTGTACAAACCCTATGGGGAAAAATGCATCTTTAATGTGACGTAACCCAACACCAGATGACGTCACGATCACACATTTCTTCTAGGACCATCTGTGGGTGGTGGTCTAAGTATGTATCAAGTCTGAGGTCGATCGGATTTAGGAAGATGCCAAACTGGAGTGTTTTAAAACGTGTACAAAACATATGGGGAAAATGCATCTTTAATGTGACGTAACCTGACACCTGATGACGTCACAATCACAAATTTCTTCTAGGACCATCTGTGGGTGGTGTTCTAAGTATGTACCAAGTCTCGAATCAAAAAAGTGGCAAAGTGGACTGGTGGAAGAAACGTGTGTTAAACCTATGGAGAAAAAGTCTGAAAAAGGAGAAAAAAAAAAAAAAAAGAAAAACAAAGAAAAAAAAAATCTTAACGAAAACAATAGCTGTTTCGGTGAGTCACCGAAACAGCTAAAAAAAATCTGAACGAAAACAAGAGCTGTTTCGGTGTGTCACCGAAACAGCTAAAAAAATCTTAACGAAAACAAGAGCTGTTTCGGTGTGTCACCGAAACAGCTAAAAAAACTTTCACGAAAACAAGAGCTGTTTCGGTTGTAACCGAAACAGCTTATAAAATTGATGCGCGGACAAACATTACAGACAATAATAAAACGTTAAAAATAAGTACATATAAATTTAAAAGTGGGAAAAAAAAAAACCCTAAAACCAACTGGCCAACAAAAACAAAGGAGATAAAATAGAAATATTATCAAACAATTACGCGCAACAAACAATCTTTTACACTAGAAAATATAATTCTGAAAGATAAGAACAAAATAACATTAAACAATAATGGAATTGCACAAAACCAAATTACACACAACAGAGAAGCATTAAACGAGTTACAATTTATAATAATAAAACAAAAATGAAAGTTGAAAATAGATATATTATCTAATGAAATATGTAAAGATATAAAACGAAAAACTTGCCTAATAAAAACACAAAAATAAAAAGATTCTATATTAAGCTAAAAGGTCAAGAAATCAAACAGGGAACTTTTGAACACATTCACAGATGGACTTTGGATGACGTGTTCGGGCAGACTTTTCCACTCATTTGCAGTACGTATAAAGAACGAATGTTTGAAACAATCAGTTCGGGCAAAAGGAATACCGAGTTTCAGGCTATAATTATTTCGCCCAATTCTCGAGGCTGGATGAAACTTATGAAGGGCATTAATATTGATGAAGCCCTTAAGAATTTTAAAACGCATTACCAAACGAATGAATTTTTATCTAGTTTGGTCCAACAGAGTCTATCTATCTGAATTTCTTCCCCAATTTATTGAATGGGGGGGGGGAGAAAACTGTGTATGCCATATGTACGGGGGTGTTTAAAAAATCGGCATTTCGTGCGTATTATAGGATGCTTTTTTGGCTGCTCGCATAGTTTCTCGAGAAAACTTACAAACTCACAAAATTCCACCTACGATAGCCGGAAAAATATGTGCGTCAACACCTCCTCCCTGGAGCAGCTGGCGATGCAGAAGCCGAGGAATGGAACTGAATCTTACCCGTTACACTCTTGACTTTCTCCGCCATTGACTTGGTTTCTTCCCCAGTACCGCATCCCACGTCCAGTACCGTGTCTTCTGGCCTCAACTCCAGTTTGTCAATGTGTTGTATGATGACGGAATAATGGACGAATCTGCCATCCCCGCAGTAGTCGTTACTCGCTGAGAAATTCATCAGAGATGCTAATTTTCACTGGTCGAAACAGACTATATGAAAGTAATGAAAATCTTTAGGAACTATGACTGTGTCTGAACAACCCTGAATGACTTCCTTCAAACACTGAACTGTCGGGTATCAGACGCGTTTTGCATCATCAAATCCTTTTTGGTCAAAATGACCCCATGTTAACCAGACAAAGCGCGCAGTCGGCCTGATGACCTTGGCCATAGAGATAAAGCCCCGTGTCGACGTCATGTCGCGCACACAGCCCTGTTTGACCTCAGTTTCTTCTCAGTTTCTGATGTCACGCACGCATAGCCCAAAAGCGTACGCGAGTTTTTACGAGATGTAACACAAAAGTACCTGGATACGTGCACTGTTTGGCCAAGATGGCTAAATAAGTTAAAAGTTGAAGTCGTGTGCTTTATTTTGATACTAAAAATAACTGCTTTTGAAGAAATGGCAAGGCTTAGTAGATAGAGGAAAGTATACGCTTCTTTTTCATGTGAAACACGTGCAGGAGACTTCTAATGTTTAGTTCAAATCGCCGGTTGTAAAATGATCAGAAGACTTTTGCGAGATTCCATGGTTTGCAATCTCATGTACGCGTGTAAACGAACGTAAGTAGGCCAACCATGAGGCCAACGGCCTGAACAGCACGTGCGAACGTGTAATGAATGACTTATGAATATCAAGCAGGCCATCTCAAGCTCGATGCATGCAATAGCGACGATCTTTTCGCGTTTGTGAAAAATATTGTTGTTTTCCAACGAAAAGTTGTTAGAAACATTAGGTGTACATCGAATTCTTAAGATATTAACGACATCACGTTCCCGAGATTTTTTGTAGATAAAGGTTCATTCGTTCCCTTGAGTACATTAACATTTGGGAGACTTTCGTTGTTGTCGAAAAAAAAAACGTATATTTCCTGACATAATATTAGTCGATTTGTCCGTGAAATAATATCGTCAACATTCATCAAAATCATTTTTTTTTACAAAAAAATACCTCGATAGATGCATTTAGTAGGTCTTTAACTACCTGAGACAGCTTTGTTTGTTTGGATCAGTTGTGGTTTGGCATGAAAATTGCGAATTTTCTAAAGCCCTTTTTACGGCCATCGTTCGCTGGCCTCGCGTTGCTGTCAGTTGTCTGGTCGAGAAAATAGAGCAGCTATGCGTGACACGGCAACTGACTGAATTCGAATGCAGTGTTTTGTGAGACAACAACAGCCGGGCGCGCATTCGCGTAGCATGATACAGAGCGCCGCCACCGCCGTGACTCAGTTTTTTTTTTATATCCATGTCCGTGACGCGCAACGGGTGAATGACCGAAGACCCGAAATAGAAAGAGCCCGCTGATTAGTCAAAATCTAGGAGGTCGAGAGGCGGGGTCTTGTCTAATTAATCAGAAACTCTGCTCATGCATCATAGAGCATGGCTTTCGCCATGGTCTAATTCAAAGACTATACATCGACAAACTGCAGTTCAACTTCAGACCAGAAGACACGGTACTGGACGTGGGATGTCAAGAGTGTAACAGGTTTTTCAAATTCGATTTCATTATCTAATTGTTAAGGAGCACAACATTAGTTAAAATGTTTACTAGTTAAAGTTGAAGTTATTTTTTTGCCACTGCCACTGTGTAGAGTTTAGTAGCATAGACGTAGCCTTGGGGTATCTATACTCCCCCCCCCCCCATATTATGTAAAGACTGCCCCCCCCCCCCCCCAATATTTGTAAAGAGTGACCTTCTTTTAACAAGAACATTTTTTTCTGAACAAGTGCTCTTTTTATAAAAAAAAAGTCGTACCTTGTTTGTGCCATTTAACGTCGCCATTTAACGTCGCGTACGTATCGCCCTGAAAAGCACCGTTATATTGTGCGTTAGTGTGCATAATCGTCGTTTTTGAAAAGCGCCCCCATCGACAGATGGTACCAGCGTGATTTCTCCTGCATTCTAACTAAGGCAATTTGAACATAAATGTTTTCCCCATTCTACACAACATTTGTCTCAGGCTGGAGGGGGGGGGGGGGGCAAATCCGCCACTGCGTAGAGTGTTCCCCTCCCCCAACCTCGTCCCGAGTGCTCACTTTATTTCCAACCTCGTTTCCAATAGCCCTGGATACGACACTTTCTTTCTGTATTCTGATTCTATACCGCAATTGGCCAGAAATGGATTTATATCGTGTACGTGGTTTGTTATTCACAACGTGCAGTACGTGTTTTCGCGATCATTCGTCCACGCCTTCTCAAAACCATTCATTTCCTTCCTAATTTGTTAATATTAATATGACATATGATACTGCAAGTTGTTTTGTTAAGATCGTAACAGTTTAATTAAAATAAAAGCGTGTTTTCGTAACTCACGCCATATGCTCGCGCTGCGACGAATTGATTCTGTTTTTACCCCGACACTGCATAAAAAATCAAACGCAATGTAACGCACCAGCACGCACCAGACTATTCCTCATTTGCCCACGTGTTCAAAAATCTTGCACATGCAAACGTCAATACCAGGGTGAGAGAGCCAATGTATGATGATAGCGTAATGTTCATGTCACAGTTCAAGGTCGTATGCCGTCAATGCTGAACATGAATCATGCAAAACGCGTTTGATACCCGACAGTTCAGTGTGTGAATGAAGTCATTCGGGGTTGTTCAGACACAGTCATAGTTCCTAAAGATTATCATTACTTTCATAGTCTGTTTCGACCAGTGACAAATTAGCATCTCTCATGAATTTCTCAGCGAGTAACGACTACTGCGGGGATGGCAGATTCTTACAACATTCCGTCATCATGCAACACATTGACAAACTGGAGTTGAGACCAACAGACACGGTACTGGACGTTGGATGCGGTACTGGGGAAGAAACCAAGTCAATGGCAGGGAAAGTCAAGAGTGTAACAGGTAAGATTCAGTTCCATTCCTCGGCTTCTGCATCGTCCTTACGGAAATGTCCTGTGGTATTTCTGTGGTACTTCTGCGGTACATATGTTTACCACAGAAATTACCACAGGAAAAGTATATATGAAGAGAGTACCACACAAATGTATGTGGTAATGCCAACGCGGTCCTGTGGTATTCATGTGGTACATGTAGGTACCACACGAAGTACCACAGAACAGTAGGATTTGAGGAGAGTACCGCACACATGTGTGTGGTATTTGCCACCAATCATCGATATCCTGTGGTACTTCTGTTGTACTGTACTAAATACCACACAAACTACCACAGGTCAGTGGAATTGGAGGAGAGTACCACATAAATGTGTGTGGTTCCTTCGATATCATGTGGTACTTCTGTTGTACCATATATGCTAAATACCACACACACACAAATGATATATTTAGGCCGAATGTATATTTAGGCCGTATTAAAAAAAAATGTTTCTCGTCCGTGTTTTTGAAAAAAAGGAGGAAGCTGAGAGGGGCTTCTTTTTTTTTCAAGATGGCCGCCATTTTAAAATTTCCTGCAACCGTTGGTGTTTCCACTGTTCAAAGACACTTTTAAAATGAAAGACAAGTTAGACAAGAGAACTGAACACATTTACAGTCATTTAGAGTTGTATTAGTCTACAATGAACAGTTTGCATATGCAGTTTAACCGTGTACCTTTCGGTGTTTGTTTTACTGCATTTTTCAAAATTAAAAACATGATAAAAAATCCAGGGGGCCTCCAAAAAGGAAGCTGGCAGGGACGAGAAACATTTTTTGTTTTTGTTTTTTTACTTCGCCTTATATGTGCAACTTTAAAAAATATGATAGTTCTGCTACCACATAATTTACCAAAGGAAAAAAAGATTACCATCCAATATACAATGTACATAAATTATAACTAATAAACCCGAATAAGAACACACCGAAATAAAAAAATACATGTACAAATATTGCCCCAATATGTACTAAAAGTTTACTGTACAGTACATGTACATAAAGCCCATGCATACTTACATGTACAATGTACATGTGTATTGCAAGGTACACTGTATCCTGTTCTCCACAACCACATCGTGAGCTTGAGTGCCCTGTTCAGTGTGTGACCCATGCGTGACCCATGCGTGATTCCATATACACAGTGTATTAACCATGCAGGGGTCATGTTCTGCACACGAACGGTCACCCACACAGTTACTCTACTGACCACAAATTCATATCCTTGTGGAGACTCACACACAATATGGAACAAAACATTGTAAAGGTCTCCACAGGGCAATTTCTATAGATGAATAGGTTTCCACAAGGTTTTCACGAAATAGAAATATGGGTTTTACTCAAAAACTAGGAATTTCCAAGGTGGGTTGATCCGTCGCTAATGGAAGAGTTTTAGAAAAGGGATATTATTTCCAAATTTTAGCCAAGGAAACTAATTCTGGTTAAAATAAGAGCAAAACCAGTACAGTTTGAATCACAGCACTACAAGCAGCAGTACAGTTGTGCGTGGGGCAGGACATGGCAGAATTCAAAACAGTGAATATTTGTATGAAATAAGTGCCTCACTTCTGCCTATAAGCAAAGATCAATTGCCAGTATTATATAGTGTGTTAATGTGAGCTTGAACATACTATAGTATTAGTAGGTGGCATGTTAAGTTTTCTGGATGATGAAAACTGGACCGAGTGGATCGAGTCATGCTGAATGGATCTTGCAGTAGTCTGTTCATTGAGCTATTTGTATAGCTCCATGGTCTGTCTAATGTACGGGTAAGTGGATCAGTGAGGAATTCCCATTACAACTTCATAGAATCAATTAGTGGGGTTGCAAAACTCTACAATTTGTCATTGGCATTATATAATATTCAGTCCAGTTTGCATCCTCGCATATTCAACATGGAAGCTTTTTTGAAAAATCCCATGCTCTTTCTAAACCGTGTCACATATGACTTGATGACAATGCTGCATTTGTTCGGTGCCATCTTTATTATCAGATCTGCCTCATCAAAAGTATAAACTGTTAGTGTTCTTTGTGTCAAATTGGAAAACTTTGTCTTCAAGTGATTTGACTGGGAATTTAAAAGGGGTAAGAAGATATATTGTTCCTGAAATGACACCAAACATTTAGATTTAAACATAGTAAAAGTTAAATGCAAACTCATTACTTTATATATCAAGTATGGAACTTGGACGAACTTCGGTAACACCATCTGCTCATGACTATGGTAAATTACTCTCCTGGTTTAACTTCTGCATTCGTAAATTACACACAAGTTAATAATCAATTCACAGGATGTTACCGCAAATATTCCATACTTAACCCTAAAGGGGCCGGGTTATTTTGACCATCTCTCAGCCGGGGGGGGGGGGATTCCGCCCCCCCCTAAGATCTCGGCCATCGAGTAACAAAAAAAATTGAAACTCAGCACATGCATAGAGCAACTCTTCCTAAACATGCCCAAGAAATTTCATGACTATAGGTCAAAGGGTTTTGGAATTATGGCTAATTAATTATTCATATGTATGAATGGCAATTCTGCTCGGTGTACACGACGTATATGCGAAAATTCAGTTTTCACGGCGCGTAGCGCCGGAAAATTTTTCACTACGTGCCAACCCGTGGTCCGATTTTTATGTTTTTGGTATCAAAAGATGCGCAAAGCTCGAGGCTAAAAAGTCATAACAGCTCGGGTCGCGAAAAATTTTTTTTTAGAAGCTATCGCGGAAAAGTTGAGGGGCGCCCCCCCCCGCCCCTTTAGGGTTAAGTGATCGGTTGTTGCATGCACTCTTTGGTATTATTACAAACGTTGATTGTTAAATTTGTTTTTAATAAAAAAAACGTATATTAGGCCAAACAAAAATAGTCGGTCTCTGGTCAGCACGCGCGTCGAATTTAATCATGCGCGTCAATCTTTTTTTTTCCCAAAATTTTCGGCGGTAGCTCCAACAGGAGCCTCTATTGCCGCACCTCCTCAAATTTGTGTACCAAGGAGCACCAAGGAACGGGAAATTGCACCAAGGCAAATGATCGAGGGCACTAAGGCAAATTATGGAGGACACCAATGTACATGAGGACACCAAAAAATGCAAAAATAGTACCCCACCTTGTCTGAACAGTCCAAGCTTGAAAAAAAAAAAAAGTCGCGTCGCCGCATCAATTCCGGAACTTTGGTCTGACCAGAGACCAAGTATTTTTTTTTTTTTGGCCTTACAGAAATGAACAAAAATGTTTTCGAGTTTGACTGCAACTAAAATACAATTTAAAAGGGGAACTGCATCTGCTCATTTTTTTTTCTTTGTTGAACACCATATGGATTCATACAAACTAACAAGTTTGTTTCTTTTCCAGCTTTCCTAACTTATTTTCCACCAATGATGTTGGTACATGTGAAGAAGAAACCATGGATATTCTACCTCAAGGATCCCGTCCAATTGGAAACAATGGAATCCCATCCAGCAATTACCAAGGGAACATTAATACCGCAGGAACATTATCAAATATACATTAATACCACAGCTGCAGGAACAGGTACCGCAGGAACTAACAAAGGAACTTTGCCCCCCCCCCCCGGCGACATTTCCACAAAACATTATACCATGGTCAATTTACCACAGGAACAATAACAACGTACACAACGTACCACAATAACATTTACCATAGGAATAATAACAACGTACCACAGGAACATTTACCACAGGAATAAAAACAACGTACCACAGGAACATTTACCACAGGAATAAAAACAACGTACCACATGAACATTTACCACAGGAACAATACCAAATGAACCGCAGGAACATTTAGTTACCACAGGAACATTTACCACAGGAATAATAACAAATGTACCACAGGAACATTACCACACACTCTCAAATGTGTATCCTTGTGGAGACTTTTGTATTTTCTCGTGTAGTACAGTTTTCAATTTTGAAATTGAAGTTTCAAAATGCTGTTATTTTAACCAGAATTAATTTCCTTTGCTGAAATTCGGACTTAATATCCCTTTTCTTAAACTCTTCCATTTGCGACAAATCAACCCACCTTGGAAATTCCTTGTTTTTGAGTAAAATCCATATATCGTTTTCGTGAAAACCTTGTGGAGACCTATTCATCTATAGCAATTGCCTTGTGGAGACCTTTACAATGTTTTGTTCCCTATTGTGTTCGTGTCTCCACAAGGATACACATTTGAGCACACCCACAAGGACGGCCAAGGCGGAAACAGTATGCTCCTTCGTCTTTGCCATCGGGGCATAAAATATCCATTAAGTAATAACATTGGTGTTACGTTGTTCTTTTCTCATGAATAAACGTAACTTTCCCCTAAAACTACTGAATATTCGTGATCAATTGACGATCACTGCTGAAGAAAAAAATGTGGAAACCGCGACGTTAACAAATAAAAGACCCTTTCAACAATATTATAGCCAGCAAGTGTACTAAGCATTTGTAATACTGTGTGGTGTACAACAACAAAATGCACATGTACATGAACTATACATGTGCCCGTATTCATGTACATTATACTGTGCAAGAACAGCCACACCGAAAACATACAGTGTATGTACAGGACATCTATCTTCCTTTTTGCCCCAACCTATGGGATGGGGGAGGGGGGACACTGCGTATGCCATACATACGGGAAGGGTTGTCTAAAAAGTCGGCATTTCTTGCCTATCATAGGAGGCTTTATGGGCTATACTGCTCACATATAGTTTCTCGAGAAAACAAACACACAAAATTCCACCTACGATAGCCGGAAAAATAGGTGCGTCAACACCTCCTCCCTGGAGCAGCTGGCGCCCTTACGAAAATGTCCTGTGGTATTACCACGAAAAAATACCACAGGACATTACCACAGGAAAGTTCTTGTGTTTTTTGGGGGGACATTACCACAGCACTGTTCATGTGGTAACATTTCTGTGGTTCAATGCCTGTGGTAACAGTCCTGTGGTACAATTCCTGTGGTAACATTCTTGTGGCAACATTCCTGTGGTACCATTCATGGGGTAACCATTCCTGTGGTACCATTCCTGTGGTACCATTCCTGTGGTAACATATTCCTGTGGTAACATATTCCTGTGGTAACATATTCCTGCGGTAACATTCCGGTGGAACTAGTGTGCGGTACGTTCCTGTGCGTGTGTGCGTGTGCATTTGGTTCCACTGCGATGTCTGGATTGTATGTTCATGTATGTCTTGAACCTTGATACAATGAAGGTAGCTTGCTAGAGTTTGGACCCCAAAGGGTTTTATTAGTGGTTGGGCCTTGAGCCCAACACCTATTGGTTTTGTAAGAATTTACTGTTTTTGTTCTTCTCAGCATATTCATAGCAAATCCTTCTCCAGAACTGTTTGGAAAAATGGAAACATATATGAACTTCATTTGTCAATACATGAATGCCCAATTCACAGCAGATGTGGTTTTTTTGCAATTACGTAATCATGACGCCATCATGGGTCACGTGACGTCACTCGAAAGTTTAATACATTTAATCTTTGAAATTCCATATAAAATCAAACGTGAGAGACCGGAACCTGAAATTTGCGGGAATCGACATGGTAATACATGATCTTCGTTTTATGTTGTGCGCGTAAAATCACGTGACTTGTGCCTAATCATTTAAAGGTGGAAAAAGATATGAACTTGCTTTTAACGATTTAAGTGTCTGCCTGGATTGACTTTTCAAAAAAAGTAATGGGTGACGCCATAAAATGTTAGAGCGCCCCCTAGCGGCATGTTTAAAAAACGTCGAAAACGCATTATCACTTGATGTATGTGGCGAAATTTGCGGTAATCGCCTCAAACCTAACATACATGATGAACTTAATGCAGAAAATTCCTGTGCGCGAAAAAATTGGATGACGTCATCAGACCGGAAGTTATAATGAAAAGACCTTTAAACCTTAAACAATTGCTAAAAAATCAACCGTGAGAGATATAATCAAGATGTGGCTACGTATAGCAGAGTAAATATAGCTCTGGAGGTTTCTGGCGATGACGTCACAATGACGTCATTAAGTGTCATATTGCAATAAAATAAATATTTCCATATTTAATCTTTGAAAATCAATATAAAATCAACTGCTACAGGTTTGTTTTTGTTTTTTATGGCAATCGATAATATATTGCAGGGTCTTCATTTTTGGTTTTAAGTGCCAAATCACGTGACCCTTACTTCCGGTCAAAACCGGAAGTGCCTTATTAATTGAAATTTGCAGAAGATGCGAACTTGCTTTCAACGATTTGAGTGTCTGCCTAGGCAGTACTGTTAAAAAAAAATTACAGGTGACGTCATCAAATGTTAGAGCGCCCTCTGGCGGCATGTTGAAAAGTCAAACATGGATTTAAACATGCATATTTTGAGTTGATGTGTGTGGCAAAGTTTGCGGTAATCCATGGCCCAACACCGTGTGGTTGTTCCTACAACCTCTAATTTGATTTGTTTTTTTTATGTTTTTAATGTTTTTTTTTACTTAACCAGTATATGTAGCTTGCTAGTATAACATATAAGTTTGGACCCCATAAGACAAAGGCCAAGGTCATTAGGATTAAAACAATAGACTTTTATTTTATTTTATTTTTACATTTTTCAGTGGGGGGCGCAGGGGGGGGGGGGCTTGAACATTTCATGGGGGGCGTCATGCAGGGGCGTTAATCGCTTCTCAAAAGTGGGGGGGGGCGGACATACCTTTATCAGAACTGATGCGAGCGCGAAGCGCGAAGCCCTAACTGCGTGGGGTTAAGGGACCTGCAAAGAAGGGCCCCGCAAAAAAAAGGGCCCCGCAAAAAAAAAAAAAAAATGATTCTCGATGTTCTGTGGTGTGATCTGAAGCAATTTCGTACCACTTTCCTCCATGCTTCAACTAATATTTTCTTAGCAAAAGATAATTATTTGAACATCGTTTTCGAGGTTGGAGTCATTGAATCACCTATCGGTATTCTGAGCTATAGGCGTGGGGTTCGGGGCCCGCTTAAGGGCCCCGAAAAAAATTGGATTCTCGATGCTCTGTGGTGTGATCTGAGGCAATTTCTTACCACTTTAACTAATAATTATCTTAGCACAAAAGATAATAATTTAAACATAATTTTCGAGGTTTTCTCAGCTAAAGGCATAAGAAAAAAAATGGAACATTGTTTTCGAGGTTGGAGTCATTGAATCAGCTACCAGAATTCTGAGCTTTAGGCGTGGGGTTCGGGGCCGGCTTAAGGGCCCCGAAAAAATTTGGATTCTAAATGCTCTGTGGTGCTATCTGAGACAATTTCTGACCACTTTAACCAATATTTTCTAAGCAAAAAATACATTGTAGTGAATAATAGGGCCCTGTAAATGAGACACGAGTTCAACAATCTGGGGGGGGGGGACTTTGATATTGTGTCCCCCACCCTTCAAAAAGTGGGGGGGGGGGGGACATGTCCCCTGTTACCCCCCCCCCCAGGATTGACGCCCATGGCGTCATGTAGATCAATGATATTTTTTTTAGAAACTCTAAATCTCAATGGGGGGGGGGGGCGACTGGGGGGGTGACAAGGTTTCATGCCCCCCCCCCCGGTGGCTACGCCACTGGTCCTGTGTCACTATTCTATCCTCCAGCTTAACCACGCTCAAAAAAACGATCATCCCACAGCTGTTTGAAATTACGCAA
Organism: Patiria miniata; assembly: GCF_015706575.1. Taxonomy (NCBI): domain Eukaryota; kingdom Metazoa; phylum Echinodermata; class Asteroidea; order Valvatida; family Asterinidae; genus Patiria; species Patiria miniata. The sequence continues at coordinate 7,463,007 of NW_024037056.1, read as the reverse complement.
AAAAACCCGCTAATATACCATCATATCCATCAGAGTGCCTTATCTCTGTTCCCCTTCCCTTTAGGCGTTGACGCTTCAGAGGAAATGGTAGCGGTGGCCGTTAAGACAAACTCGGCACCAAACGTAGCATACAGTCAATGGGACGCCCGAGCCGTGGGAGACAACCCAGACTGGCGAGAGGGATTCGACAAAGCTGTCTGTTTCTTCGTTCTTCACTGGTTTCCCGAGCAGACCCAAGCGCTCCGTAGCATCTCGGCGTGTCTGAAGCCGGGCGGGCAAGCACTTTTTATCATCGACAACCACGATGACCTCCTCATTTTCACCCAAATGACTTCGTTCTTGAAAAGTCACGAGAAGTGGGGTGCTTTTGTGCAGGTACACGTATAATTAAACAGTTATCCTTCCGAATTCATTTGGATCAAGCTTTTTGGGGATCAGTTTTGTTGTTTGGTTTGCGTATAGATCGAGATGCATTCATAATCCGGGTCAAATCTTAGACCGATAAAAAAATGTTAACTATACAGCGTTGCTGATTTCGTCTTAACGTGGGGGACCAACCGCATAGAAACAAGTACCAAGTGGTAGAACGCCACGGCGGTCGGATCATGAAGACGGCTTACGGCACCGTCCGCGCACTCGGGCTGGCCGTACCGGTACCTGGAGAGTACAGAAAACGAAAACAAGTCGAATGTGATCTAATATGCAAAAATATGCAAATGAAATGCAGTCGCATCAGTGTTTTCACAACCGGTCTTCGAATGCAAAGCTGTAATACTCAAATTGCACATAGCCGAGTAAAGCGTCCATTAACCAACCAACCAAGGGCGGATCCAGAACACAATTTTGGAGGGGGCCAAACAAAATGTTGGTCCCCCAAAAAGTGGGTCCAGAAATGACGGCGTGGGGTTCGGGGTCAGCTTAAGGGCCCCGAATTTTTTGGGGGATTCTAGATAGTCTGTGGTGCAATATGAGGCAATATCTGACCACTTTAACCATTTTTTAAGGAAAAGATGGTGGTGTACTCATTGCCTACCTTTATTGTGACGTCACTTAAAAAAAAAAAACAAGAACAGGGGTTTGTTTGGGGGCGAGGGGCATGACCCTCCCCCCCCCGTATCCGCCCTTGCAACAAACCAACCCACCACCCACCCACCCACCCACCAATAAGCAGCTCAAGCCCACGGCAAAAAATTGAAAATCGGATGTTAGTGTTCGCTTGTACCCCCGCCCTGCAAACATCAGACGTTGGGATACTCTGATGAATTCACGCTCTGAATTTGCGTGACCTGTGTGCTGCGCGTCATCACGGTCATGACTCTGCAAGGTTTTAAACGGTCGTTAAGACCGAGTCACTACTCTTTTATTCCAGTTTAGAGATTTTTTTTTTTTAAACGTATTAGCGTAAGAAATTCTGTAAAACTTATCTGTGTAGTAAATTTACAATTCCCGTCAGGCTCCGTTTCGAATCACAAACGGTCGGGTTGCATTATACGACGCTCATAATTTTGTTAACATGGTCCGCTATGAAACAGTAAATCATATCCGGTATGGAATGCGCGGATTTCTATGATAAGTTTTCCGATAGCATTTGCGCACATTGTCTAACTGCGGACTTGAACATCTGCAGCCAGATGCTTTATACATAGGTCACAGGTCACTTCATTCACAAGATTCTGTTAAGCTCATCGATCAGCGTAACACAGCGTCATGTTTGCAGGGCGGGGGGTACTTACGAAATGTAAGTGGTGGCCCAACGTGACTCATGGGGGCGCAATTACCCAATATGTAAGTTAACAGTCAATTAACAAGCTGACAGGTATATAGTTCGGTTAGTTTAGAATAACACAGGAGCTGACTTAGAAGAAATTGCAATAAAATGTATTTAATGCTGTATCACGCTAAGGAATTTTATCATGGAGAGGAGAAGTGTTTTTGTTCACTTTTTCTCTACTACTTTTTCATCATACCTAAACAGTCGTATGGAGAGCGTCATGTTTTCTTTTGCGTCCGTTACTGGTCAGAATATCCTTTCACATCACGTATGAGACTTTGCGAGAAACGACTGATCACAGCATACGACTTTTCTATGTCAACCAATTATTGAAATATATGGTAATTTGCTCTTCCGCACAATACTATAGGATATTTTCTTGAAAAAAAATCAGGAAATTTGAGATTGTTTTACTGCCTGAATTATTTAGTGGTTAAAATATATCACTTTGTGCTCAATAAACCATTTGTTTTATGGAAAAACTTAACATAAACAGGTATACTTGATACAAGGGCGAGAAACCATTTGAAGTTAAATTTCAAGTGTGTACCGCACTAGACCGGACTCTAAAATATTAGTGGAAATATCCAAATCCGAGATTCGTGTAATCCTTTTGTGATGCGTTTAGGTCATCGGCATAACTTATAAATAAGATATAAATTGTCAAAAAAAATGAACGTATACTCAAAAAACTTTACGAAGACAAATTAACGGGATTAAAATTTTAGCTGAATTCTGAGCTTTAGAGAAAAGAAATTAGGCAGCGTGACAAGTGTATTATTTCTATAAGTAATAAACGTGCCCCAGATCAAAGTCTTAGGCCGAGGGCAGGGGTGGACCATGCCAATCATCTTTTTGAATAGTAATAACAAACCGAGGTCTGTTTCATTCCGAAAGAATCATTTCGTCGGGACTCAAGCAGTATTAAAGGTCTTGAGACCGGTTGTTACTTTTGTCAAGATTGGGTGCAGACAACATATCACAGCCCATATTTCTTAAGTGTAACTACTTTTTGCTCAAGTAAGGTGTCAGGTATCAATTTGTCAACACTGCCACTGGTCAAAATTTTGTCTGTAATCTTCGTGAATAGAAAGGTTACAACTTACAACTATAATTATATGTCTTGTTTTTTATTTAGATTATTGTTATTTATTATGAGCGGTCTCGGTCTCGGTCTCGGACCATTTCGGTCTCGGTCTCGGTCCGCCTTGGAGGGGCTGGTCTCGGTCTCGGTCTTGGTCTCGGTCTGGGACTATCCGGTCTCGACTACAACACTGGAGTCAAATATGCTTTTCTGGAGTAGTGCATTTCACTCTTGACCAGCGGCGGCGGAACACTTTTCAAACTGCAAAAACCTTTAACACTGATAGTGTCTATATCAGACCATGGGTATAAAACGTTTACACCCCTGGTCCTATATAGATACCACCATTGTTGAATTTACCCCACAGTTTTTGCAGTGTAGTGCCCTGTATAAAATGAAGACTTGAAACATGTGGTCTACTGCACTCGCATGAGGTCATGCATCCTATCCTATCATATACAGACATGTAAGTCGAAGTAAGTCACCAGACGAATGGTTTGAGGACAAAATGTCCCACATTTTAATCTTTAAAAAATGATTTAAAAAACCCTTCCATTCCATAGAATGAGATTTTCACATGGTGTTTGTGTATTTATTTAAAGTCGTTTGTGGCTTGAATGGTTTCTATTGCAATTTGTTCTAGGTCTTAACTTACATTGACCGGACTAGTGTTAAAAAATGCGTGGAAAGACCTTATTTAAAGCCTCAATCAATGATGTTAACTAAAGAGGTGTAAAAATCACATGCCGGCCTTTTTGACACAGACAGAACGGTAACAGAGGTGTATTGCCTTGTCTTTTGTCTTTCAGGACTACAAGTCATCACTGTTCATGTGGAACCTATCAGTTCAAGAAACGCAGAAAGTCTTCAAAGCGTTTGGCTGGGCCGAGGCTAAGTGTGAAGTGCGGAGACACGAACTGGTCCTGTCTGAAATTCAGTTAAAATGTAAGCTTTTGCAAACAAAATGGATTGCTTTCTTACCACATGTATGATTAAAAGAGTGCAATCAACAATTTTCTTTTAATACCAGTACCAGAGAAGTGAACGAAATCGAAGAGGCTATAGCAGTATCAACGATATCAACCGAGGACGTTTTAGCCCAGACTTTAACAATCAAAAGGGCTTTATTTTTGTCTCGCCTAAACTTTGTTCAGGAAAGAGACTATGCAATCACTTTGTCTGTCTGTGTGTGTGTGTGAGTATGTGGGTGTGCGTTTGTTTATGGTGTAAATCGAGGACACACATATCATCGGTGAATCGAGGTCAGAAACCGAATCAAGGACTCCTCAGTTCGAAAACGTGTGCAAAACCAATCATCGGAGAGCTGTTGAGAAAAGGTACAAACAAAGGAAAAGGGAAGCGGAACAAAAGAAAATCCTCGATTTACACCACAAACAAACGTGCGGGTGGGTGGGTACGTGTTCATCTTTTTAAACAGTGGACGAAAAATACCAGGGAACAAAAGAGAACAATATCATTCACGATTCCCATCATACGTCCGCGATTGGGGTCGTGTACAAAACCTATGGGAGTTTTCCTAAAAAGTTAGAGTACAAACAAAAGAGGGACAATAGGACGTCCACGATCGACGGTGAACACACAAAGCCAATCCTCGGAAGCATAGCAAAAAACGACTGGGTGTGCGTGTCTGTGTGGGCATGTATGTAGTATACATGTAGTTGGTATTTTGGTTGAAGTTTCGTAAAATTGGTCTCATTTCAAAACTTCACAACCTTCATAATGATACTGATGTCAAAGATCACATACCAAGGTGAAAGGTCATATGAGGTCAAGTTGTATAATTGCCTGAATATGTAAAATTGGTCTTATTTCAAAAGTTAATTACAACCAAACTTGGGTCATAGATACAACAAATGATAATGATGTCTAAGGTCAAACACCGAGGTCAAAGGTAACTCTTTACAGATAATCGCGAAAGCAGGCAAGACACATGGTTCGAGACCCAACTCGGTTTTTTTTTCAAGATTGAGACACTGTAACGACACAGTTATGGAGTTTAAAACAAACGGAATTGAAGTATAAAACGCATGTTGTTAAAGATTGCCATCATTTTAAACTTACATCTCTTTAATTGACACTTCGTTTGTTTATTAATTTGTAGCCCATATCCCATAAGTTGTGCAGTTTCAGCGCCCTCAATCGTAAAAAAGATGCCTTTTCTCTGCAAAGTGTTTCAGAAAATTGGCGTTTAATTCAAATGTTGCTGTTTTTTTTTTCTTTTAATATAGCATAATGGTTTAATGAAGTAGTTTGAGTATGGATACAGATAAAGAAGGACTGGTTAATTCACTGCCCATAATTAAATAATAATAGTGGGACCGTAAAATATTTTACTCATTAATTCTCCACCTTGAAGACTAAGTTTGGTGTTTTTTAATCCCTTTATTGACTAGCGTGCTTATCAGATATTCAATCAGAATGTGCACACGCTTGTGCACGCGTCAATCGCCTGGATTTTTCTTCTTTCTTTTCAACAGTGTCATTGAAGACAAATCTTGGAGAAACACCGTTGATACCAGCGGCAGCGCTGGATGATTATTTGCAAGACCAGTGGCAGTGGGCTTTGGATCGCTATGGGGATAAGTCTCAGCCCAGACATGTCCTCATCGGTTATGAATCTATGGTCGTACACGCTTGGAAATAAGACTTGAAACCCTGTGGCGTTTTTCTCTTTCAAGGATTTTGTTTTTGCCTTATTTTGAATTTTTTTTTAGGTTCAGTAAAAAAAAAAATTGTGGTTGTAGTAAAAAACATGGAAATAATTACGCGTATTAAATTGGTTAATGGTTTCAAAAGTGATGTTTCATCTTCTCAACATTTTGTGTAAGTACAAAAAGATTGTATTAATAAGGGAATAAAAATGTATTTGGCCGATTTTAAACACAATGTTAGGAGTCTGGACGCTGATAAGGACCCGAGCCGGTCAACCAATACAAGAGTAAAAGGGACTGGATTTCATAGGAGTCAAATTTCATATTACACTGGCAAAGAAGACGCCAGCCGGTTGTTTTATCAACCTTTTTACGATCGGCCACGTAACGGGCTCCCAACCAATAGGAATGGGTAAACTTAGGTATTTAAGAATCGTACCTGGTCTCTTCATGCCACATTGGTGGCTGCTGACTGTTTGTTTGTTTGTTTGTTTGTTTGTTTGTTTTCATGTAAACGTTATAAACTAGGAATTTTTTTTAAAATAAATCACTTGCTTCGTAAACAGTTATGATTATCCAGTTTGATATTTCTGTAAGATAACATTTACTAATGTTGATCTGGAATCTTAAAATTTAGGCACCCAAATAGCACTGTTAGCAGGCGGAGCCGAATGAAGACCGAGTTTTGCAAAATCTCTGTAAAGGTCGCAAATTCAAAATAGTACGTGACGCAGCAAAAAGTTCGCCCAGATGATCCGTCGTTGAATTTCAAGTTTTCTTAGTGAAAGCAATGAATATTAATTATTAACTCATTTTAAAAGTTTTTAATAAGCAATTAGCAGTTAATTAAACCTACACTATACTTGGAAATACTCGGGCGCTGTCCAATTGTCTACGAAATGAATTCGGAAAAAAACTTGGGACATTTTTGGGAAAAGGAGAAATTCCTCCCGTTTTTTGTCACGTGACGTAAATTGTAATACAATATATTCCCGGAGGCTACCTCACCTAAGATTCATCAGGAATAGTCAGAACCTTTTGGTCTGTGAACCAAACTAGGCAAAGGTTCGCTCGCACTCCCGCCCTGCAAATAGGACGCTTGGATACTCTGATGAATTCGCGCTCTGATTGGTTGGATTTTGCGTGACCTGTGACCTGCGCGTCAACACGGTCATGACTCTGCAAGGTTTGAAACGGCTGTTAAGACTGATTTATTACTCTTTAATTCCAGTTTAGAGATTTGTTTCCCGTTGAAAAAAGCGTAATAATGTAGGAAATTCTGTAAAACTTATCGGAGTTGTAAATTTACAATTCCCGTCACTTGCTCAGGCTCCGTTTTGAATCATGAACGGTAGGATTGCATTGTGCGACGCTTAAAATTTTGTCCACATGGTCCGCAATGAAACTGCCTCACATCCGGTATGGAATGTGCGCATTTCTATGGGAAAGTTTTCGGAAAGCATTTGCACGCATGGGCTAACTGCGGTCTTAAACAGCTGACCCAGATGCTTTATACAAAGGTCATGGGCCACTTCCTTCACAAGATTCTGTGAAGCTCATCAGCGTATCCCAGCGTCCTGTTTGTAATCATCAACCTCAATCCCATGGTGTCGATGCATTCACCATCTTATCTGAAATACCTTTGCCCTCAGTCAGTGTCACTACATTGTATAGTTCAAATCTTTAAGGCCAAATAAAAAAAATAAAAAAAACATGTTGAGGGTCCCCGCCCGATTCCTTTTTGGAGGCCGCCTCCTTTTTTTTCTTTTTTTTTTTTAACGACAAATGATAAATCTTAAACAGTGACATCATTTTGGCCTCTTTGTCTGTGGCATCTAGCCCATATTAAGCTGGAATGTCATTTCCTGAGTCCAAGCGATGGCCATTAAAATACAAAAGGGGGGCCAACTTCCTTGTTTTATCAAAAAGGCAGGACGTTTAACATGTTTTTTTGTTTATTCGGCTAACCCCGGTGAACCTCTAAATACCGTGTCTAATTAATGGATGTCATGACCGCAGGGAATACTTTTCGGACTCTTTATCGATGAATCGACGAAGAGTTAAGTATCACTATAGCTAGGCCTATAATGCATCCGGTTTGCAACCCGCTGTCCGGCCGTACACTCGAAACCAGCCTATGCGGTGCTATTCTGCATTATGCAGCAATGCGGGTGAGGTGAGCGCAGCGGAATCCCCACACACACACACACATAATGTTTACGTTACATACCGAGTATGGACATTCTTTTGTTTTCGTGCAAGAAAATTCTTTCAACCAATTTTTTTTCTATGATTCCTTACAGTGTTTCTTTTCTATTTGCAATAGACAAACCTAACCCCCAAATGCCTTTAAACCGGTTTTCCATAGAGGGGGAAACACTGTGTGGACGTGGGCAAGTCCACACAACGTCGCTGCTCCCTTTATTGTGGACCTCTTTTGTTCGGAAGTCCACACAGTGAATGTAATATCCCAGCTAACACATTCAAACTATCCAGCTAGTGTCTGTCTTCTTAGTATACTTCAAGCAGAGCTGTGCCTGTGTTTCTACAATCTTTAACCCTAAAGGGGCCGGGTTATTTTGACCATCTCTCAGCCGGGGGGGGGGGGATTCCGCCCCCCCCCCCCCAAGATCTCGGCCATCGAGTGACGAAAAATTCTGAAACTCGGCACATGCATAGAGCAACTCTTCCTGAACATACCCAAGAAATTTCATGACTATAGGTCAAAGGGTTTTGGAATTATGGCTAATTAATTATTCATATGTACGAATGGCAATTCTGCTCTGTGTACACGACGTATATGCGAAAATTCGGTTTTCACGGCGCGTAACGCCGAATTTTTTTTTCGCTACGCGGCAACCCGTGGTCCGATTTTTAGCTCGAGGCTAAAAAGTCATAACAGCTCGGGTCGCGAAAAAAAATGTTTTAGAGGCTATCACGGAAAATGTTGAGGGGGGGGGGCGGATTCCGCCCCCCCGGCCCCTTTAGGATTAACCCATGAGAGACGGGGATAAATAAACGAGCCTCCTGTTTCAAGTTGACCCTGAAGTCAAGGATTCAAGGATATTTCTCAAATTTAAGGGGTAACCAAAAATCCTGCCTGAGAGTTAAAGCGCCACTTGTTTAACGCATTTTATGTTCAAATGCATGTACGCAACGAACAAAAAGTTGGTTCTTCCCCAAGTTGATGGTTTTGGAAGTCGGCATTGCATTAGGTGTATGGTGCTCGTTTCAGAAGTGTATTTAAGGTGTTTGTCGCTGATATCTTTGGACCAATCAATTTAGTGACTGCAATGGTTGGTTTCTTAATACCCGTACCTTGAATCTTGACCCTTCTGGATTACCAAGCACATATCGCCTACCATTTCTAAAAGATGTCATGCGATGTCATGCTGGCACCTGAATATAATACAGAAAATATTTGATTACCACAGAGCTCAAGATATTTTTTTTAAGTTAACTTGAATTTCTCACGAAACAATTTCATTAAATGTGAAGAAGAATCGTCCAGTAGCAGTTTTGATATTCGCATAATTATTTTGATAAAAAATCGGTTGTCCACGCTTCTTATAAGTTTCAGCCCGAAAGTTTATTTACTTTTTTCAATTGCTTTTTTCCTGCGAAAAACATTCATTTTTGAATGAGACATCTAACGATAAAAACCATAAACGTCATTCAATTATTGTAGTCGGCTCTCGCCCGGGAGGTTCTCGCAAACTTTTATTATTTTTTTATATTTTTTTTTTAGAGAGAGAGCACGGGGCACGCATCTTTTTGGCGCATGACTCGAAAAGAATGGCTTTGTTAAGGCGGACGTGGTAGTGTGATATAAAATGCGGAGTTGGATGGATTTGGCTATGCATGCATTGGGTTCACGGTCTTGAATTTTACAGTATAGATTCATTTCATGAATACATAAATGGAATGAATATAAGTGTCTGGTGAACATGGGGTAATCACTTAACACATTTCGACCAAGGTGTATTTTTAACACATTTTAAAAGTTAATTTTACCATCTTACAGAAATACATGTACAAAAGGTCAATGTATGTTGAATTACTTACGGCAACAACATTGAAGAGAGGTATGGGATGGTCTTCAAAAATAATTAGAAACTTCTTCCCTCGAAGACTGATGAGGTTAAAAGTTTCAACATGCCAGTGCACTGGCTGCAGGATGTACATCCTGCAGCCAGTGCACTCGGGTATAGATACCTGTGTAGGCCTACCTGGGAAAAATAACGATTTTTTTTTTTTAAGGTAGAGAAATATGTAAAACTAATCGAGTTTGAACACAATATAAAACTGATGTCTCCGTGCGCTTCAACCCAAATATGTCCAAACTATAGGCTATACAAATGACCCTTTTTAGAAAAGGATTTCCTAAAGTTAGCGTATTTTTCATTCATCTTGTGACAGTGCTGACCTGACCCTGAACCCTACTCCATATACACTATGGTCAAGCTCCCATAAATCAAACCCTGGGAGCTAGCCCGAAAGCCCGGATTGAAATTGTATATGCTTGTTATGTAAATGCCAAATGAAAGCCAGATTACCGTTTTACGTGTACGGTCATGGTACGTGAACTTTAGGCCTGACCCTTGAAACTGAAATGCTAATGCACGTTGCTATTAGTACACCGTGCACAGTGACTTTGAGCGGGAATTCTATAACGGGTGAAGCAGTATTAGTAGTGTTCATGCGTTTTGCACACATACGAAACGGCCGTTTTGGTCCCAGCCAATGAAAAAGCTCTGACTTGCTAGCTCCGCCCCTAAGCTCAATCAACCACGACCCGTCAACGTCTTTAGAAATTAACAATGGACAGGATCGTGACATTTTTTTTCTTGTAACAGCGGATACTCGCTGCATGATTTTTTGTTTAATTTAATGCCACGCGGCATATGCACATACAAAACGAATGCCCCAAAAAGATAAATTCACGAGTTATGTCTTTTGGTGGTTTTATTAGTGATTTTTTTGTTCGACTGCTTAAGCTGGTCTTGTCAGTTCAAGCTGGCGATGTGCGTTTGATTTGGGGCTTCATGAAAGCATGTGTATAAGACCGCGCTGGAGGGTTATAGTTGTTGACTAATTAGCCAAAAGGAGAGGCCCGGCCAGGATCCTCCTGGTCAGGACACATTTATTTCCGATCATATAAAATAAATGTTTCAACGAAAATAAATATAGAATTTCTCTAACGATGATAATTAGGAAAAATATCACGGGTTTTTTTGTTTACGTTTTTAAGGTACATCTTTAAAGACCACCATAAACAAACAGAATGTAGCAAAACTTGTCAGAGGTTTTATTTAATGTGCCCACATCAGTCAAAAGGTTTTTTTTTTCCATATAAATTCATAAAAAAAATGCTAACCCCCCCTGCTCTGACACCCACATTTTGTTTACTGGTAATAATGCCCGCCTTTTGACAAAATACGGACAGAGCAAGCTTGGTTAGGGGATTAATTTACACTATTCTGTGATATAGTGTTAATACTCGTCGGATTTGAACAGCGCCCCGTTTGAAAGTATGGTACGAGACCCCCTATTTATTTTCAGATGCCAAGTGTCCAAAGAAAAAACCTGTCTACATTTCAATTTGTTTTGCAGATAACCCCTACCCCCCCCCCCCCCTGCGAGAATTTCTGGATCAGGACCGTGCAACTTATGCATATAGTTCTGGAAAAGCCTCATGGTGTAAATAATCTCGTTAGATAGATATGGCAATTTTTTTCAGCATAATTTAGGAAAGATTCATGACTGTTCCGAACAGTTTGAACAAGTGCTTGACTCCAATGATGTGCTATGGGAAGTGGGATGTTTCTTCCCTAGGCGCGATAGCAGGTTCGTCATGCTCTGGAGAATGTTGCTCCTCGAGCAGGTTGACGTAGTGGTGCCTGGGGATGAGCAGGTTGACGTGGTGGTGGATATAGGTTAGCAGGTTTACAAAGTATGCATACGAAAAGGCCAAAATGTCTGTCCATCGTGATTTCTTCGTCTTTAGAAATAATGTCTGGTATAGGAATGGTTGTCTTTTCAGTTTTTCGTTGCCTTTCTACAGGTTAACAAACAACGTTTGCGAAAAGACGAAATGCCTGGCCTTAGTCTTCTTCGTCTTTAGAAATAATGTCTGGTATAGGAATGGTTGCCTTTTCAGTTTTCGTTGCCTTTCGACAGATGAACAAAGAACGTATACGAAAAGCCGAAATGCCTTGCCATAGATATCTTCTTCTTGAATTGACTCCATGCAGTATATGTATGTCGTGACTAAAAAAGAGCTTCGGACTGCGCGCATGCATTTGGCCCTTGAACTTTGCGCCCTCCCCCTTTCTGAAAATCCTGGATCCGCCCCTGGGAATGATTGCCGTTTTTCTTGGTGAACTTGGTTGAGAATTTGTTTATATCTTCTGCAATCACATGATCGTGCTTGGCACTTGATCCTGCTTGGCGAAAAATTGCTGCGGGACGCCTCACACATTGTCCTTCGATTATAATTTCCACACATTTTTATTTAACCGAATATATTTCAAATACATGTACAATGCTACTAATCTGAAAATACGTTTCACAAGGGCTAAATTAAATATTAATTGCTTGTTTTTTACTTCATTTTTTTCTTTGCAGACATGCATGTGCATTGAGACCTACTTTCATATTTTGTTCGTTGGTATTGTGACTCCGAGTCAGCCACAGACCTCTACGGTTCGATTACATTCTTTTATTCCCTTCTCAATGCATGTACCTGTAAACATTTTCTAACCAATGACTATAAACCTTGCTTTCCCTCTGCTGTATCACAATAATTTAAATTTACCTATTTGTATTTGATTTTGTTTGACTGATCTTTTAATTATTGTTTGCATGCTGAGGACATAAAAACAACTGAACCTGAAACTGAACACGAAGGGTACAACACATCAATTCTATTTTTTCATTAAAAAAATGGCCACATAAAGTTCAAATTCAATTTCAGGGTCTTCTTTCTCAGATCATGGGGAAGGGACATATGCATTTTAATGATACATATTGATTAAGAAATGTGAAAACAACTTTGTCCACCTATTGGCTCAGCTTGCCCGGCCCGCGTGATTCAGCCTGCGAATCTGCCCATTATTTTCAATGGTGCCGCTTACGCTTCCGCCTCACGGCCCTTATTTGCATAAATTATCATTCTCGGATGAAAAGGTCTATTGTGAGATACAAACGTGGACGTACTTACGTTCGTGGTGGGTGAAGCTTAGGGGCGGAGCAAGCGAGTCAGAGCTTTTCATTGGATTGGACCAAACGACTGTGTTTCGTATAACTGCAAAACGCATGAACACTACTTATGCCTTTATTTAACGTCTAACTCAAAATTTGCACCAGTTTTAGTTGAGAGAAAATCAACTCAGATCTATACATTAAAAGATACCTCAGGTCACAATTTCACGGTTGTTGGCTCGGGTATCTTAATACAATATTGTTACATTTTGATTAATGCATGAAATTGAAGAAAAAAATAATAAAAACATAGACCTACTTACTGGCCAATAGTACACAATCAAAAGTTTTCTCGACATATGTATACACTTCCAAACATAGTTTGCCATTTGCTAAAATTATAACTATCGAACAATTAACTTTCCATTAATTTCAACCTATCACGTTGTTAAAAGGTCTAAATGTCTCTCATGAATGCGAGTAAATCTGTTCCACATGTAAATAATTTCCTCGGAAAAGAATACCAATATGTTATTATTAAAACAAAAACCAGATGACTTGAATGTTTGTTTCAGTGTATATCCTCCAAAACTGTTGGAGTTGACGAGCCTCCAATCTCAACTGAGACACAGATTTTCACTCTTAATCTACATTAATTCTGATCGAGTTTGAAGAACATTTTCAACATATTGATCCTCTCATCACATTTTTAGAAATGTGTTTGACATAAGAATAAGGACAAGTTACAGAAAAATTCATTCCTACCTTGTAAGAAATGCTGCAGTGAAAATAACTTGCTTGGCGACCATGGCTAATTCACATCAACTGGACGTCGAGTAGGCGAACGTTATAGTGAGCTGCTGCTGCTAGATCGCTGACTCGACAGAGCAGAGCAATTCAAACGAGCTATCACGTGGTCTGGACGTGGAATTTCTGCTGATGCGCATGCGCCATGGTAATATTTTTCTTTGAGAACGGGAATCATATTTCTAGTTACGTTGGTGTTGCAATGAAGTATACATTGTACACTGAATATACAACAATGAATATGAGCGGGAAACAGTCGCGCTTTGACCATGATCTCATCCATCTTAGACCATTAGAAAACTATCTGCAAACATTATATTCCTACTACGACAAAACAAAACATGATGATGTTCGAAATTTCACGAGTTACATTTATAATGCAAAGCTTCACCCAAATGTTTTAATTATTATCAATTAAAACGTCATTAATTCAAACATTATGTTCACTACACATTATGTGCATCGTAATCACAATGTTTTTGTCAATACCATATACAGCATGGATCGTAACTACGTGATTTGCACATCATATATAACTGCAACTTAAATTGCCAAAAGACCTTTATAAAACGTTATAGCAACGAGAGGTTCACAGCATAACAGCAACGCTGTGATAATACCAAACTGCAATGTCATGACAACGTGAGATTAACAACATACCAATAACGTTGTGAAAGCACCCACATACATTGTTACAACAACGTCATGATTTTTACATCACAGCAACGTTTGTACAGATGCGGGTATGGGAGTCGCCAGGATTTTTTTCTAGAGGGGGCAAAACATGTTTTTCCCCCAAAAAATCCTGTATTTTTCAACATATTCTCGATTTCTCAGTTTTAGCGGGGGACAGGGACATTTGCCCCCCCCCCCCAACTCATTAAATTTACACCACTATGACTTTGCGCCTCTTTCTTTTTTTTTTTTTTCTTCCTTCGAGCGTCGACGTCTATTATATTCGCGCAGCTGGGAATCAGATTCGGCGATTAATTATGCAAAACGAGATTACCTCTTGACCTCGAGATTCTGACCATTGAGCGGGCGCCTTGCATCGGGTCTAACCGTTGTTTTTGAATGAATCAATCAACACTTTAGTCCACCTGAGTTTCTGATCGAAATGACGTCACAGTTTCAAGTCGACTTCGATTGCTCGCGGGGTCGCATAGAATTTGCTTGCTCACATAATACATCAGACGTTTGTTACGGAGATTGTGAGTATAATAGGGTTTTATTTGAGGATATAAGCAAACAATGGTTTAGGCTATACCTCTGGCATAAAGTTGTGAGAAAAACAATCGAGGCTGTCGAAATCTATGATTTTTCAGCCCAAGTGAATAATAAAATTAATGACCGTCTTGTTCTTAAGTGACCCCCGCGCAGCGGCGCTATAATATCTGATTTTCTCGTATTTCCTATAGGCTAAGAGCTCTCTGTTCCAGGAGTGAAAGACGTAGACGCAGTATCACAACCAGAGAAACTGGCACTTATGATAATGTATGCTCATGTACTCATGTACAAATGTACCAAAAATCTTGCCCCTACCTACCTGACAGAAGATTTCATTAAAATATCTGACATGCACCATCACTCCACCAGACAAGCAACTGAGGACACCCTGTTCATTCCTAAATATAAATCAGAATGCTTGAAGCATAGTCCTTTTGTTGCTGGGGCTACTGTCTGGAATAGTTTAAATAAAGAAACACGTTCAGCAGCCTCAATTGGTTCTTTTAAGTCAATAATGAAACTTAACTTTTTAACCGTTTAGGTTGCTTCAAATTATTGTTTTAATTGTACTTTTTTTTAGCATGATTAAGTGTACTCAATTTTATTGTCTTTATCACTTACAATGTTCTTCTTCTTCTTCT
Source organism: Patiria miniata (assembly GCF_015706575.1). Classification (NCBI taxonomy): domain Eukaryota; kingdom Metazoa; phylum Echinodermata; class Asteroidea; order Valvatida; family Asterinidae; genus Patiria; species Patiria miniata. Next base: position 7,447,602 of record NW_024037056.1, on the reverse strand, counting down.
TCTTTTTTTTTTTTTTTTTGGGGGGGGGGCGTTTGTTGGATTGTTTGTTTGTTTGTTGGGTTGTAAGGGCTGTTTGTTTGTTTGTTTTTTTGTTTGGTTGGTTGGGTGCTTGTTTATTTGTTTGTTGGCTTGCTTGCGTGTTTTGTTTTTTGTTTTTAGCATGTTAGGGATGCATGTACTCATTTTTACTGTTTTTATTATTTACAATAGTTTTTTTTAACTTGTTTTTCGTTTGTATTTGCAAGTAGGACTTATTTTGTGATCTTATTCTTAAATTAAACTTCTTAATCTGCACTTTTGTCTATCGTCGTTTTCATATACACATTTATATTGTTTATGTTAAACCCGTTCATGTTTCTTTTATTTAATGATTATTATTTAACGGTTATAGTTAGCTGTTTCGGTGTACACACCGAAACAGCTCTTGTTTTCGTTAAGATTTTTTTTTTTTCTTTTTAGCTGTTTCGGTAACACACCGAAATAGCTCTTGTTTTCGTTAAGATTTTGTTTTTAGCTGTTTCGGTGACTCACCGAAACAGCTATTGTTTTCGTTAAGATTTTTTTTTTTCTTTTTTTCTTTTTTTTTTCTCCTTTTTCAGACTTTTTCTCCATAGGTTTAACACACGTTTCTTCCACCAGTCCACTTTGCCACTTTTTCAAATCCGATTGATTTCAGACTTGATACATACTTAGACCACCACCCACAGATGGTCCTAGAAGAAATTCGTGACCGTGACGTCATCAGGTGTCGGGTTACGTCACATTAAAGATGCATTTTTCCCCATATGTTTTGTACACGTTTTAAAACACTCCACTTTGGCCTCTTCGTAAATCCGATCGACCTCAGACTTGATACATACTTAGACCACCACCCACAGATGGTCCTAGAAGAAATGTGTGATCGTGACGTCATCTGGTGTTGGGTTACGTCACATTAAAGATGCATTTTTCCCCATAGGGTTTGTACACGTTATAAAACATTCTACTTTGGCACTTTCGTAAATCCGATCGACGTTAGACTTGGTACACACTTAGACTACCACCTACAGATGGTCCTAGAAGAAATTCATGATCGTGACATCATCAGGTGTAAGGTTACTTCACATTAAAGATGCATTTTTCCCCATAGGGTTTGTACACGTTTTTCTTCAAATCATACTTTGGCACTATATGTCTGATTGACTTTTCACTTGGCAGATGACATTCGAAGTGACTTCATCAAGTGTTCATCACGTGCACAGAGTATTTCAAATATCCGAAACAGCTTGTGTTTGTCCACAAACACATTTCTAGTTTTTTTTTTTCTCCTTTTTCAGACTTTTTCTCCATAGGTTTAACACACGTTTCTTCCACCAGTCCACTTTGCCACTTTTTTAAATCCGATTGATTCGAGACTTGGTACATACTTAGAACACCACCCACAGATGGTCCTAGAAGAAATTTGTGATCGTGACGTCATCAGGTGTCAGGTTACGTCACATTAAAGATGCATTTTCCCCATATGTTTTGTACACGTTTTAAAACACTCCAGTTTGGCATCTTCGTAAATCCGATCGACTTTAAACTTAATTCATACTTAGAACACCACCCACAGATGCTTCTAAACGAAATTCGTGATCGTGACGTCATCAAGTGTCAGGTTACGTCACATTAAAGATGCATTTTTCCCCATAGGGTTTGTACATGTGTTAAAACGCTTCATTTCGGCACTATTGTAAATCCGATCGACGTTACACTTGGTACAGACTTAGACCATTACCCACAAATGGTCCTTGAAGAAATTCGTGATCGTGACGTCATCAGGTGTCACGTTACTTCACATTAAAGATGCACATTTTCCCCATATGTTTTGTTCACGTTTTAAAACACTCCACCTTGGCACCTTCATAAATGCGATCGACCTCAGACTTAATACATACTTAGACCACCACCCACAGATGGTCCAAGAAGAAATGTGTGATCGTGACGTCATCAGGTGTTGGGTTACGTCACATTAAAGATGCATTTTTCCCCATAGGGTTTGTACACGTTTTAAAACATTCTACTTTGGCACTTTCGTAAATCCGATCGACGTTAGACTTGGTACACACTTAGACTACCACCCACAGATGGTCCTAGAAGAAATTCGTGATCGTACCAATTCCGAGATGGGTTATAGATGAAAATTCATGTGATGTCATCATCAAATGTCATGTGACGTCCCTAAAAGGGGCATTTTGTTCTTCATTGGCCTATATTTACAGACCTATATGTTCGATTTGGTTATAACTTGACATGTACGTATAATGTGCTGTTATAGATGACATTTTTAGTGACGTCAATGATTGTTCATCACGTGCATAGAGTATATCGAATATCCGAAACAGCTTGTGTTTGTCCACAAACACATCTCTAGTTTCTTTTTTTTTTTTTTTTTTCTCCTTTTTCAGACTTTTTCTCCATAGGTTTAACACACGTTTCTTCTACCAGTCCACTTTGCCACTTTTTTTAATCCGATTGATTTCAGACTTGGTACCTACTTAGACCACCACCCACAGACGGTCCTAGAAGAAATTTGTGATCATGACGTCATCAGGTGTCAGGTTACATCAAATTAAAGATTCATTTTTCCCCATATGTTTTGTACACGTTTTAAAACACTCCAATTTGGCATTTTCGTAAATCCGATCGACTTTAAACTTAATTCATACTTAGACCACCACCCACAGATGGTTCTAGACGAAATTCGTAATCGTGACGTCATCAAGTGTCTGGTTACGTCACATTAAAGATGCATTTTCCCCCACATGTTTTGTACACGTTTTAAAACACTCCAGTTTGGCATCTTCGTAAATCCGATCGACTTTAAACTTAATTCATACTTAGACCACCAGCCACAGATGGTTCTAGACGAAATTCGTGATCGTGACGTCATCAGGTGTCTGGTTACGTCACATTAAAGATGCATTTTCCCCCATATGTTTTGTACACGTTTTAAAACACTCCAGTTTGGCATCTTCGTAAATCCGATCGACTTAAACTTAATTCATACTTAGACCACCACCCACAGATGCTTCTAGACGAAATTCGTGATCGTGACGTCATCAAGTGTGTGGTTACGTCACATTAAAGATGCATTTTCCCCCATATGTTTTGTACACGTTTTAAAACACTCCAGTTTGGCATCTTCGTAAATCCGATCGACTTTAAACTTAATTCATACTTAGACCACCACCCACAGATGGTTCTAGACGAAATTCGTGATTGTGACGTCATCAAGTGTCAGGTTACGTCACATTAAAGATGCATTTTTCCCCATAGGTTTGTACATGTATTAAAACGCTCCATTTCGGCACTTTCGTAAATACGATCGACGTTACACTTGGTACACACTGAGACCATCACCCACAGGTGGTCCTTGAAGAAATTCGTGATCGTGACGTCATCAGTTGTCACGCTACTTCACATTAAAGATGCACATTTTCCCTATATGCTTTGTACACGTTTTAAAACACTCCACCTTGGCACCTTCATAAATGCGATCGACCTCAGACTTAATACATACTTAGACAACCATCCACAGATGGTCCAAGAAGAAATTCGTGATCGTGACGTCATCAGTTGTCACGCTATCTCACATTAAAGATGCACATTTTCCCTATATGCTTTGTACACGTTTTAAAACACTCCACCTTGGCACCTTCATAAATGCGATCGACCTCAGACCTAATACATACTTAGACAACCACCCACAGATGGTCCTAGAAGAAATTCGTGATCGTGACGTCATCATGTGTTGGGTTACATCACATTAAAGATGCATTTTTCCCCATAGGGTTTGTACACGTTTTAAAACACTCTACTTTGGCACTTTTGTAAATTATGCGATCGACGTTAGACCTGGTACACACTTAGACTACCACCCACAGATGGTCCTAGAAGAAATTCGTGATCGTACCAATACCAAGAAGGGTTATAGATGAACATTCATTTGATGTCATCATCAAATGTCATGTGACGTCCCTTAAAGGGGCATTTTGTTCTTCATTGGCCTATATTTACAGACCTTTATGTTCGATTTGGTTATAACCACAGATGGTCCTAGAAGAAATTCGTTACCTTGACGTCATCAGGTGTCGGGTTACGTTACATTAAAGATGCATTTTTCCCCATATGTTTTGTACACGTTTTAAAACACTCCAGTTTGGCATCTTCGTGAATCCGATCGACTTTAGACTTAATTCATACTTAGACCACTACCCACCGATGGTCCTAGACGAAATTCGTGATCGTGACATTATCAGGTGTCAGGTTACGTCACATTAAAGATACGTTTTTCCCCATAGGGTTTGTACACGTTTTAAAACGCTCCCTTTCGGCACTTTCGTAAATCCGAACGACGTTACACTTGGTACACACTTAGATCACCCATCACAGATGGTCCATGAAGAAATTCGTGATTGTGACGTCATCAGGTGTCATATTACTTTACATTAAAGATACACATTTTCCCTATTGGTTTTGTACACGTTTTTCTTCAAACCATACACTTTTCCACTTCTATATGCCTGATTGACTTTACACTTGTCAGACACTAGTAAAAGCAGCAGCCTAAGATGGTCCTCAGTGAGTTCGTAATGATGACGTCATCACGTGTCACGTGACGTGACATTAAATGAGCATTTCTTTGAATCGCTATAACTTCGGAAGTACAGGTACAAGTCTGATTGGATTAAAACTTGGTATGCACATTCACAGGGACGTGTAATAGATGAAAACTGAAGTGACGTCATCATCAAATGTCATGTGACGTCCCTTAAAGGGGCATTTATTCTTTTGTAGGCCTATATCTACAGAACTATAATGTTTTCGATTTGGTTGCAACTTGTACGTATTATAATGTGCTGTTATAGATGACATTTACAGTGACGTAACTGATTGTTCGTCATGTGCACAGAGTATTTCAAATATATACGAAACAGCTTGTGTTTGTCCACAAACACATTTCTAGTTTTATATGATCTTATTTCCTATTTGTTTTGATAATTTGATACACTTTTAATCCTTTAAATTGTTAGTTTTGTTTTATTAATTTTAAATTATATGCTCAGGGCCCCGTGGAAGACCACATTATTTTGTGAACGGGCTACCCTAGTAAAAAATCAGAAATAAATAAATAAATAAATAAATATGCTTACGTCACTAGTTTAACTTCGTCTGTTGTCACTGCTGATAACGAACTATTCAACAATCGTGTCTGAAATCCGGAAGGTTTTTAAGCCAACTGTGTGAATGAAGTTAACCTAATACCCCTGTCACACCGGAGGTGCGGTGCCACTGCACCGCCATGATCGCCGTGGTTCCGCAGTGGTTCCGTCATTGATCGCCTTAGCACCGCGGAAAACTGTCAAAACCGCGGACCTTCGCGGTGGCACGGCGTAAACTTTGAACATGTTCAAAACTTCCGCAGTGCCACCGCGGGTTGGGCCAATCCGCAGTGGGATCCCCGCGGCACCGCCATGACCGCCGTGGCACCGTACAAGGACCGCAGTAGGACCTCTATCACCGCTGTGCCTCCGCAGTACAACCGCCGTGCTATCGCGAGGGTCCGCGGTTTTGACAGTTTCCCGCGGTGCTACGGCGATCTATGACGGAACCACTGCGTAACCACGGCGATCATGGCGGTGCCACTGCGGTTTATGCCGTACAAGCACCGCAGTGGCACCGCACCTCCAGTGTGACGGGGGTATGACGGGTAGGGGAAAACTATGAAAAACTACTGCCGGTGTCACTACGGTGATGGCGGTTTTGACCAAAAACCGTAATGGCACCGCGCCTCCGGTGTGACGGGGGTATACCCTTTACACCTGCCATTGATCACCGTGAGGCTCAGAAGAATAACGTTAGTGCCGTGATGGTCGATTAATGAGTCCGCCATTATACATGCATGTACACAGGGATATTCTGACAGACACTCAGCTCAGGTGGAACATAGTTCATAAAGACTAGTTTTTCTTTAGTTTCATAGTCTTTCTAGACCAGTGAAAAGCATCCGACATGAATTTCGGCGAGTAACGACTATACTGCGGGGATGGCAGATTTCCCCATCATGCAACACATCGACTATAGTCTGAGTATCATCCGTTATCCACGGAGCCAACTCCTGTATAACGTCTGATATGTCTAGACATGCAGATTAATGCAAGCCGCGCTCCAGCCAATTGGAGTCGACTTTACTAAATCGTGACCGTCCTTTCATTCCCAATTAAATCAGGACTAAAACAGTGATTGATCAATTTGAATGCAGTGTTTTGTAGTACAACAACAGCCGGGCGCGCATTCGCGTAACATGATACAGAGCGCCGTCACCGCCATGACATAGTGTGTTTTTTTATCCATGTCCATGACGCGCAACGGGTGAATGACCGAAGACCCGAAATAGAAAGAGCCCGCTGATTAGTCAAAATCTAGGAGGTCAAGAGGCGGGGTCTAGTTTAATCAGCAAATCTTAAGAATTTTAAAACACATTACCAAACGAATTAATTGTCTTCTAGTTTGGAGATCACGCCAGCCTAATTGGTCCAAAAGAGTCTATCTATCTGACTTTCTTCCCCAATTTATGGAATGGGGGGGGGGGGGAGAGAACACTGTGTATGCCATATGTACGGGGTGTCTAAAAAGTCGGCATTTCGTGCGTATTATAGCATGCTTTATGGGCTGCTCGCAAACTGAGGTCAAACAGGGCTGTGTGCGTGACATGACGTCGTCACGGGGCTCTGTTATCTCTTGGCCAAGGTCATCTGGCCGACTGCGCGCTTTGTCTGGTTTACGTTGGGTAAATTTTGATCACAAAGGATTTGAAGATGCAAAACGCGTCTGATACCCGTCAGTTCAGTGTGTGAATGAAGTCATTCGGGATTGTTCAGACACTGTCATAGTTCCTAAAGATTATCATTACTTTCATATAGTCTGTTTTGACCAGTGAAAATTAGCATCTCTCATGAATTTCTCAGCAAGTAACGACTACTGCGGGGATGGCAGATTCTTTCAACATTCCGTCATCATGCAACACATTGACAAACTGGAGTTGAGACCAGAAGACACGGTACTGGACGTGGGGTGCGGTACTGGGGAAGAAACCAAGTCAATGGCAGGGAAAGTCAAGAGTGTAACAGGTAAGATTCAGTTCCAATCCTCGGCTTCTGCATCGCCAGCTGCTCCAGGGAGGAGGTGTTGACGCACCTATTTTTCGTAGGTGGAATTTTGTGTTTGTTTGTTTTCTCGAGAAACTATGCGAGCAGCTATATAGCCCATAAAGCCTCCTATGATATGCACGAAATGCCGACTTTTTAAACACCCCCTTCCCGTACGTATGGCATACGCAGTGCCCCCCCCCCTCCCCCATTCCATATGTTGGGGCAAAAAGATAGATGTCCGGTACATACACTTTATGTTTTCGGTGTGGCTGTTCTTGCACAGTATAATGTACATGTATACGTGTACATGTATAGTTCATGTACATGTACATTTTGTTGTACACCACACAGCATTACGAATGCTTAGTACACTTGCTGGCTATAATATTGTTGAAAGAGTCTTTTATTTGTAAACGTCGCGGTTTCCACATTTTTTTCTTCAGCAGTGATCGTCAATGGATCACAATTATTCAGTAGTTTAAGGGAAAATTATGTTTATTCATGAGAAAAGAACAACGTTTGATTTTTTTTTTTTTTTTTTTAAATAAACCAGTATATGTAGCTTGCTAGTATAACTTATAAGTTTGGACCCCATAAGACAAAGGCCAATTAGGTCATTAGGATTAAAACAATAGGATTTTATTGATTTATATATATATTTTTTTAACAAACCAGTATACATGTGCAAATGTAACCACTCACTAAAATATTAGGGGGCCTGTACACTGTTTATACATGTTTTTTTGTATAATCAATGTGGCTTCTCCACCCTTTTTTCTTTGACAGTCATATTTTTAATTGAAACAACAGAAAACAAATACATGTACGTGTACATGTATTACTAAAACTTGAGACTTGCACCGTAGTACATGTACATGTACATGTTTATGCAGCTCTGTGAGTTGTTCTTAAGATTTTGAGTCACTTTCGGACCCCATAGGCCATCTGTTCTCATTAGGCGATGCAAAATTAAATGTTTGTTTCCGGTTACCCGACCGACCCGCTCAAAACCCCGCCGACCCAAAACATTTTATCCGAAATTCAACAAAATAAAATTATTTCTTAAACGCCGACCCCCACTGTTTTTCAAATAGTTGACGGAAACAAGAAAATACCTCAAATATTTTGCCACAGTACAGACTTTTAGTATAATACTCAAGGTCTTCTAATAAAAATGAAAACAAAGTTGATATGAATATTACTTTTCTCCATACTTGACGGCGACAACACAACATACATCGCTGTATGGGTGTCACGTACAATCAAACCACTTCCATTGAGCATGAGGTGCTCGCAGTGTACATGTACATCTGTACATATCCATACGTACTTGGACAGTACGGTCGAGTCCCACATCATCACACACAACGCGTTGTAAAAGGGGTTTCCCCATTGCCCTGCGCGCATGCGCTATTCCCATTTTAGGGGTCTCCCAATTGAGACCAATTCAACGTACCCCGGACTCTATTACACGTACGGCCGGACGGACGTGTACATGTATGCAGCTGATATGCAGTGCAGCCGGCCCGGCCAGCTTGGCTTTGTACGTATAGGCTGCGCATTTTATGCACGTGGTGATCGATACATCGGAGTGACAAGAAGCTGCAGCTGGCTAGATCGCTACAAACGGTTCCTTAAACTAATGAAATGCAAGCTTACACTTATAATATATTCAACACATGTATCTGTATTTTCTATTGGTTCATTTATCGAACGTCAAAGGTAAATAAATGCGCGCCCGATGTAAATGAGGCAATTACATTTACCGTGTTACCCCGTCCGTTTCAACGTGTCGTGAGCTTTCCTCGAGCAGTAGCACGTGCGATTCTGTGAGGGTGTACTGCAATGTCAACCAAAGATCCTAGAGCTATGGTGGCCCTGAAGGGACATCGCATATCGCAAACGTGTGCGTATACGTATGCGATGTCGCGAAATTTATCGCGAATGTGTGCTCACACGTATGCGATGTCGCAAAATTTATCGCGAATATCGTCACCGTTTTCACGAAGAGCCACATATGTCAAAAATTACCATTTTTTTTCGATTTTGATTTTTTTCAATATTTTGATTTAAAACAATGTACTTAACCATTTTGACATGTTTCTGTAAGCAAAAGATCATTAATTTCCAAGATACATTAATGTTGCAAGGGGCCAAAATCTCGATAAATGAATTTTGCGTTTTCACGAAGAGCCACATACATTTTGGCCCTTTGAACGCGTACAAAACCCATTGCACGGAAATACGTAAAAGTAGGTCAAATGAGATTTGCGTTTTCACGAAGAGCCACATATCTTTGTTACATTTTCAGCTGCGCGCGCGTGCTCACGCGCGCCTATGGAAATACACATTGAATAGAAAGGGCCAATATGTCGGAAACCTGAATTTGCGTTTTCACGAAGAGCCACATATCTTTACTAATTAATTTTCACTAATTAACTGCTGAATTAAGTCTTATTACTGGATTCATGTAAAAATTCAGCTCACATAGAATTGTGTGATGGTTTTCTTGCTTCACAAAGTTGTTGCAAAGTGGTATTTTTTGCAGTTTTAAAATATGAGAAACTTCTTTTGCGATTATCTCGAAAACGCTTTTTCTTCAAAATCGACATATGTGGCTCTTCGTGAAAACGGTGACGATATGTGCGCACACGTATGCGATGTCGCGAAATTTATCGCGAATATATGCGCACACGTATGCGATGTCGTGAAATTAATCGCGAATATGTGCGCACACGTATGCGATGTCGTGAAACAATTCGCGAATATGTGCGCACACGTATGCGAATTTGTTTGCAATGTCGTGAATTTTATTGCATACCTTGTCGCATACCTTTCAGTAAAATTCCTAATGAACTGGGGAGTTGTAGCAGCTAGTCTGGAATCTAGACGTACTGTTAGATATAAATAGGGTCTGACTAATAAACCTTCGCGCGCACGCTGTTCCTCGTGCAATCGTTACTACTAGTACTGTCGAGCGCAAACTTGCTACTTGCGCAACTTTGAAATTGTTTAAATTAAAACATGACACCCCCGTCCGAAAGTGAAAGCGTCCAATTAAAAAAAGTTTTCAGGATCGATATGCCGCCGCGATGCTGTTCTGTTGAGAAAATGGCGTCTTCTCACCTTATTTCGTGTTCTATTGATTGCTGTTCTGTTTTATCTAATCACTTTAAGTTGTTTTCATCTGAGTCTACTTTGGAATTATTTTTTGCTGATTTACACCGTGACCAAATTAAAGGGGGGGGGGTCATAATTTAACTACCGCTGAATCGAAGGGAGCAACAATCGACAAAAATCTATTTCACACACCAATTATAAATCTTGTAAATGTGGGTCTGTCTTCGTTTCGTCTGTCATGTTCTGCGTGTGATGAGAAGCCGCCAATAGAAGAGCCAGCGGTAGCATCAAAGGATGCATTTAATGTGCTAATGCAGGGCGCTGCCTGGGAAAAGAAGCGGAAATTACCGCCGACAAGAATGTAAGTTCAAATGCTGTAATACATGAAGTGATTTTGTTAGTTCAACACGTCTTGTTTTTTTTTTAAATAGCATCGATACGCGATCGGCTTTGCTCACATGATCTGCGTATTTGTTTTACTATTTGCATTGATACATTCGCCGGCCTATAGGCGGACGCAACTTGAACGTTCATTGACTTTCGTAAGCATGCGGGTACCAGTTGCCGAGGTGAAAAGAAAATGCGATGTGCACAAAACAAATCACGCAAGCTGATGTTTGGGGTGGTTTTTCTTTCATTGTACACATCAAAATGTCATTTGACTGAAATATAACTGAGATAGAAGTATGACAAGATAACTGTTAAAAGGTTCACAATTTTGCTTCACGATTTGTGTGTTTTTAAGTCTCATGAAAATGCGCTCACTCTGTGAAATTCCTACACGCATTTTTGTGTCGGCAAGACTTTGTTTTCACCTCGCTAGTCTGGTGCCGGCGCACGCCGACGTCTCATTTACATACAAGTTGCGTCCTCCTATTTTGATAGTCAGTCCTTGCCATCCATCTCAGATTTACTCCTCCATGGATTTACCCACATCAACTGTAAGAACATATTAATTTCACCACTGAATGGGGATATTTGAATGATTTGTGTGGATAAAGCAAGACAAATTTCATTTATCGCGGGTATTTTGTTTACGTCGTACATGATCGTGATGACAATCATGTTGTATTGTACATGCACACGTACGTAGGCCCTACGCATCATGCATGCGCGCACACGTACATGTACGTGAGTCGATTGAGCATCGGAGGGAGTGTCGGGGGTGTGTCGCGCATGAGCCAATCACAGGCCAAATTCAGGGTTTCGATGTAAAGTGGGCTAAGTGGGGAGATTTCATCAACACTTTGAAATGTCAGATCATGACTTGGCGTTTAAAAAAAAAAAAAAAAAAAAAGTAGTATACTCTGTATTTGTTTAATCTGATAAATACGATGCTAACATTATGTCCCCTTCACTGAGAACCAGGAAATTAATACTTTTATAATTTAAACCTAAAGCATTGATTTTTATGAAATCATAAAAAAAAATCATGATATAGGCCTATTAAATTAAAAGTCAATTTAAAAATAAGGGTATTGAAAAAAATCTGAATTCAAAATAGAATTTAAAAAACATAATGGTGATTTGGATGATTCAGTCCAAAAAAAGATACAAAATATGTAAATATTCTAATACTTGTTCTGAATCTGGAGATTTTTGCCCAAGTTTATGCCTTAGACCTAGATTTTGCTGTTCATTTTTTTTTTTCCTCCCAGGACATAAATACAAATTTTATGACTCAATTTTAATAGGATAGAGATTGTTTCTTACAAAACTTTGGCAGCAGTATGTATGATGTAGGGGTTAATACACTTTCTGATGTAATATTGATATTATATGCTTAAACTTCACAACTTAACTATTTATAAACATTATTTTCAGACTTGCTGGAGTTGAGGATATGCAGAGTTCAGATGCTAACATCCGACAAAGAATAACCAGAAAGGATGAAATGTACAATGATCTGATTCAGGTGATGAGCAAGAATGGTGTGGACTTCGCATCCGTGGATGAAGGCGCCTACGTTGCACAGGTATATACATTTAATAGGCATTTTATTTGTGTGATTGTTTAAAACTTATTTGTAATGAAATAATTTAAAATGAGATGAAATTATAAAATGAGATGAAATTATTCTCAAATTAATAGGAGTGGGCTACCCTTTGCTTTTGCTTGTATTTGCTCCAGGTGATGTGCAACTCACTGTGGTTTCTAACTAATCAGCATGCTACTTTTCACACTGCGTCCCTACATAGCAGTGTATTGCCAGTTCCAGACATGTGGGATGATTTTCAAGGCTACAATGAAGTCAAACGCAAAAAGACTAAACAACAGCAAATGACCCAAAGTGAACTCACTTCACATTACATGGCACTGTGTTCACTTACCACCCGTCCCAGCATGGACATGACAAATGCACACAAAAAGTTCAGGGAGCACATCAAGGAGTTGGCGGAATGTCTTGAAACGTAAGTAGTGAGTAGGGTCTTCATCGGACAGACAAAATAATTTTATGCATAATGCACAAAGACAATGGACTCATTAGCATGTCAATGAAACCAATTAGCATATCGATGGATGATGTTAGCATAATAAAAGAGCGCATGGGCGTATGTAAGGTTTACCGGACAAAGGATGGGTCTAAAAAAAAAATGTATTGGACAAAGGGGCAGCCCACCCGGCTAGATGGAATAGCGGACAGAGGAAAGACCTGAACCGGAATAGTGGACAAAGGGAGACTTGAGCCGGATTATGAATGTCAAACGTTTGAAATGACCAAGACTATCATTTGTATTCATTCAAAGCAGTGTGCAAACAGTAAATAATAAAAACAAAATGCAGGCCACACCAACAGAGCGCCAATTAAGCCGACTAGCTGGAAATCTTGTGAAAAAATGTTTTTACTCTGGTAAGAATGGAGAGTGCGAGCGACCTTGGGAGAAGTTAATGATGAATCTCGGTCTATCAAGAGCCGCTATGTATAGAAATTTAGAGGAAAACAAATTTTGTGAATGGGGCAATGTTTTAACGCGCTTATAGAGTGGAAACGACGCGAATATAAAAATGCCACGATTGAACGATTATTGAATGCCTGTCGATTTTGCGGTATTGATCATTAAACGCTTACATTTTTTTTTGCTGCAGTAAACCATTACCCTTCCCCCTTCCAAAAAAGAAAGAAAGAAAGAAAGAAAAAATTATGATTGTCTAATTGAAGAATTTATCTTTTAGTAAATTATTATCGAGTACGGCGAACATCGTCTAGAATGGAACACCCCTTAAGATTTGTTTCGAATGACTCATCTCGGTAGTCCATTGTGCAATCCACACTGACAAGTTCGTGTATGTGTACAGACATGCAAGAGTTTCTTCTGGTCGAGTTTTAAAAAAGTTTGAAAAATTAATTTATGTATTTATAGTAAACAAACACTCACCGGTGAACAGCGTACTTGCACGGTATAGTCCGATGATTGTTTTAACCAGGGAGGAATTGTGTTAATAATAGATCAGAGAGCAATACCAATTGCACAATATTCTTCCACATAACCACCACAACCATCTATGTACATGTACGTAGTGTGTGCGGTGGTCGTAAAAATTACAAACTTTCAGCGTCGGCTCACTCGGTACGGTGTGTACAACGTACATCTGTATTAAGGGACTGCATGACTGCATCCTACGCATTGTATTTTTACACCGTCCGATCAGATAACGCTGTTTCTCTAATCCATAAAGACGTAATGACCACTAATTTGTAGCCTTGGAGAGACTCACACACAATACGGAACAAAACATTGTAAAGGTCTAGCTCCACAGGGCAATTTCTATAGATGAATAGGTCTCCACAAGGTTTTCACGAAATAGATATATGGGTTTCACTCAAAAACTAGGAATTTCCAAGGTGGGTTGATTTGTCGCAAATGGAAGAGTTTTAGAAAAGGGATATTAATTCCAAATTTCAGCCAAGGAAACTAATTCTGATTAAAATAAAAGCATTTTGAAACTTCACTTTCAAAATTGAACACTTTACTACACGAGAACAAAGAAATGTCTCCACAAGGATACAAATTTTGGAATGTGTGCTTTCAAGACGTGTTCATTATATCGATTATCTTTCACCGACTTAACCTGCATGTACAGCGGGGGATGGATATTATTGAGCGTTCTAAATATCGCGTGCCAGGAGTTACGCAACAGTAGTGACCGCTGACTCCCTCGGACAACGGGACTTAATTGGCAGCGCACGGCATGTGCGGGAGCTTCAAAAATCTGTACGTGAAAGAAGTCAATGAAGTTGACTGACTAAACATGATTTCAAGCCTTAATACCCCTTTACCGTTGTCTGTACAGGAATGCGCCGAACCCTAGTTGTACCGCCGTGCCGGACTTGTTTACAAAATCAAGGATAAATATAACTAGGTCTTTTTGTGTTAAAGCAATGGTATGTACCTCTATTTTATAATTAAGATTTAGAGTGTCATAAGGCAACTAACTGTTTTACCCCCAACAAAGTCCCAAAGTTGGACACGGTGCGTGATAAAGCAATAAATGAAGAATTAAAGACCGTGACTTTTCGGGGATTTTTGACAGGGCGTGTCAAAACACTAATTATGACTGCTTGACAGTAGGGCTTTCCCGATTGTTTAACTGTAAGACGACACCAACAAAGAAAAATACAACTGCAGAAGGTGTTTACATGATAACATTATTGCTTTATTGACTCACGTCATTTCTCATTGAAACACTCGTGTTTTTTTTTATTTGTTTTTAAATGTATTCTTTGCAATTAAATCATCAGTGATCTTAGTGTAACGATGACTAGTCTTTAATCGTCACTGTCTTCCTCGTTAACGTCATCTTCATCTTGATGGAACAGGCCGTCAAATTTGGCCTGGTGTTTAGATATGACCCTGCTGACAGCCGTGGGCAGGAGAATACTAGATGATTGACTCTATCTTCGATCTCGTCCACAATTTCTTGATGAGTATCATTATCTTTCAGATGTATGTAACTTGACAAAAAATCTTTGTATTTGTTGAAAAAGATTCGCTTGACTGCCCACAAGGTCTTCCTGTTGGCCTTTTCCGTGGCCTGATCTTCACTCATGCCCTCGTTGATGTACTTTTCATGTTTTTCACTCCACATCTCATTGGTGGCTTCTATGGCCTCTTTAAACCAGTCTAAATAGGCTGCATTGTCTTCCAAATCAGAACTAGATTCATCTTCATCAGATGATTCGTCATCTTCCACCTCCGTGACGGATTCGGAATCATTTTCCTCAAGATCTTCGTCTTCATCATACGAAGATTCAGTTTCATAGTTTTCCATTTCCGGATCTTCAAATCTACTGCTTTTAAATTCAGGTTCAGAATTATCCACCTCAACTTCGTCTATGTCGGATTCATCTTCAGCATGTGCATTTTCGGTATGTCTCAAGAGGTTATATCTCCGTCCAAAGCGTTTGTCACAATGGTGACAAGCATAGGGTTTGACTGCAGAAATAATATTCATGATGAAGCTTTGAAGATTAATCTCCGAATGGTAAGGAACGGATGAAATCATTTAATATATATCTACTTATTTACTCATTGCGTTACTCATTTGTTAGTCATTTACTCATTTGCTACTCATTTCGTTACTCTTTTCGTTACTCATTTCGTTACTCATTTACTCATTTCGTTATTCATTTACTCATTCGATTACTCATTTACTCATTCGATTACTCATTTACTCATTTGGTTACTCATTTACTCATTTGGTTACTCATTTACTCATTTGATTATATGATGAGTAATGATGAGTTACTCATCATTTAATCAAATGAGTAAATGAGTAACCAAATGAGTAAATGAGTAATCGAATGAGTAAATGAGTAACCAAATGAGTACCCATTTACTCATTTCGTTACTCATCATTTAATCAAATGAGTAAATGAGTAACCAAATGAGTAAATGAGTAATCGAATGAGTAAATGAGTAACGAAATGAGTACCCATTTACTCATTTGGTTACTCATTTACTCATTTGATTAAATGCTGAGTAACTCATCATTACTCATCATGCTGTTTAATTTTTCAAACTTTTTTAAAACTCGACCAGAAGAAACTCTTGCATGTCTGTACACATACACGAACTTGTCCGTGTGGATTGCACAATGGACTACTGAGATGAGTCATTCGAAACAAATCTTAAGGGGTGTTCCATTCTAGACGATGTTCGCCGTACTCGATAATAATTTACTAAAAGATAAATTCTTCAATTAGACAATCATAATTTTTTCTTTCTTTCTTTCTTTCTTTTTTGGAAGGGGGAAGGGTAATGGTTTACTGCAGCAAAAAAAAATGTAAGCGTTTAATGATCAATACCGCAAAATCGACAGGCATTCAATAATCGTTCAATCGTGGCATTTTTATATTCGCGTCGTTTCCACTCTATAAGCGCGTTAAAACATTGCCCCATTCACAAAATTTGTTTTCCTCTAAATTTCTATACATAGCGGCTCTTGATAGACCGAGATTCATCATTAACTTCTCCCAAGGTCGCTCGCGATCTCCATTCTTACCAGAGTAAAAACATTTTTTTCACAAGATTTCCAGCTAGTCGGCTTAATTGGCGCTCTGTTGGTGTGGCCTGCATTTTGTTTTTATTATTTACTGTTTGCACACTGCTTTGAATGAATACAAATGATAGTCTTGGTCATTTCAAACGTTTGACATTCATAATCCGGCTCAAGTCTCCCTTTGTCCACTATTCCGGTTCAGGTCTTTCCTCTGTCCGCTATTCCATCTAGCCGGGTGGGCTGCCCCTTTGTCCAATACATTTTTTTTTTAGACCCATCCTTTGTCCGGTAAACCTTACATACGCCCATGCGCTCTTTTATTATGCTAACATCATCCATCGATATGCTAATTGGTTTCATTGACATGCTAATGAGTCCATTGTCTTTGTGCATTATGCATAAAATTCTTTTGTCTGTCCGATGAAGACCCTACTCACTACTAGCGTACAGTGTTTACCTCAAGAAAAAACTGTCACAAGCTGAACAGGGACACAGTTCCTCGTGTCCACTAAGACAAGTGGAAAAAGACATATTTGTGTTTGAACGGAGAGGGGAGCGTAATATTCGTCAAGAATATGAGATCCTTAATGCAGCTATCAGTGAGAAGGATGCTTGGGAGCCGCTGATGTTCCAGGAAAGTAAGCATTTGAAGAAACCATTCAGCAATGCTGTAGAGCGCTCAAGATTTATTGACAAAGTACAGCTCCAATCGCCAATCGCCATACTGAAGTACGTTCCTGGGGGGTCGCAGACCACCATACTCTATATTTGGAAGACAAAACCAGAAACACATAAAGACAATCAAACGACCCGTACCGCCCGGATTATTGCTGAACTAAAACCAACTCTACCCGTGTTTCACACCAGGCAGATGCGGAGTGAATTCAAACAGAGGTATGTCAAATATAAAATTAAAGCAATTTAATTTACCAATTAAACATTTTACAGTAGTACAAGTGCTGAGTTCTCTCTCATCTCACAGGCTTGAGGCCTTGGGGCTAGCGACATGGAGTCCGTATATCGGGTATTACTGGCGATGCGTCAGTACTGTTACATTGAACTTTTAATGTTTGATTCTTCTCTAATATGTTGGAAATGTCCAATTCACACTTTCCCCCTTTTTACTATTTGCTTTCTCGTATTGAACAGATACGCACACTTGGCTCATCTTGGGGCAAGCGTTATGGACAGCATATATAGAGAGCTAACAGGAGATTCATCAGCAGCTCAAAACGTCATTACACAACAGAGGATTCAAATTGCACTTGCAGGAGAAACGGACATTTAAACAGACCTAAGACATGCCAACCCAGGTCACCCAAACAACAAGTATGATGCATTTTGGGAGAAAATGCAGGAGGTTTTGAATGAGGTATGAACTACATGTACTTGCAAATAAAATATCACATTACTGGACCAAGCCCAGTCTAATGTGGCATTCGCGAACCCGTGAATCCCGGGTTCGTATTCATGAGCCCCCTACTAAGATAATGGCTATTTAATCACTTGATGACCATAAAATATGTTCTGGATAAGCACTCAGGCTATCCCCAATGTATATGCGTCTGTTGTTTAGAGCCAGCCTGCCTCCCATCAGAATTTGAGTGATGAGTGATGCGCCAGTTAAGTGCTGGAAAGCTACCAACAGCTAAGAAAGCCTCATTAGACTGGGATTGGTCCAGTAATGTATTCATTTTGTGTCAGGTAATAAAAATCCATCTGTTTATAGGGTGCACAGACCTAATTCAAGCGAGAATTTCTACGCCAGCTGATTAGCATAAAAAGTGCCCCCCACAATATCTTTTGAAAACGGAGACCGTTTGGCTTTAAAAACGGTGGAATTGTTTAAATATACCCAAGGATCAACTCCCTGGTTTTGGGGCTTCCATCTGAGGGCAGGCTTGATAAAATCACGGACGAAAAAATGGGTCCTATTTGCCTGTGAAAGTGGAAGGGTGCCACTCTTAAAATGGCTACATGCAGGCTCGGGAACTATCACTTTTCGGCAGGTGATTTTATTTGGGTGTGAATATTTAAAAATGTAATTGGCTACGGTACGTAAAATTGAAAAGAAATGAAAAGATGAAAGACAAGACAATGATTAAAATTTTGTTTCAGAAACCCCAGTGATGTTGGCTTGCACGTTACTTGGCCCTGAACTTTGTTGATTTTACACTGTTTTCAATGGGGCTTGAATTAGTACAGTGGACCCTATATATATATTTCAAAATGGCGGCCTCCATTACTCATGTGGGCGGGGGACTTGAATACAGTTGTTTTTTTTTTTTTTTTTTACGTTCGTCGTAGAAGTCGATAGAGAGACAAAAACTAGCTTTGGGAGACAGTTTTCTGGATTGTGAACAGAATAAGGCCTGGATAGGGCATAGCCTCATCCAAAGTGCATTATTGATGTACATGTACATGATATTCAGACTTAACTGGCTACAGTTATATAACCCTAGCTCAGGCCGACTTCAACCCTAACGGAGGGTATAAACCTAATGGAGAGCACCCCTAACGGATCGCAACCCTAACGGGAGGCAACCCTACCGGATCGTAACCCTAACGGGAGGCACCCCTAACGGATCGTAACCCTAACGGGAGGCAACCCTACCGGATCGTAACCCTAACGGGAGGCAACCCTAACGGATCGTAACCCTAACGGAGGGCAACCTTTGTGAAACGTAACCCTAACTGGAATGGTGGTGGTGGTGGTGGTGGTGGGGGGGGGGTGTTGTTGTTGTTGTTGAAGGGGGTACTCGGTGTGGGTGGTTGGTTAGGGGTGGGGATGGGGTGGGGGTGGATGGGGGTATCCTTTAAAGACATGAGCCTTCTAAGTAAAACCTTCAATGACCAAGAAACATTTCCTCCCCACCCTTTTCAAGATAACCACGCCCACTCCACACAAAGGAATTTAATATTTAAATAATAAAAAAAAATCAAAGAAAACAAGCAAACAAAATAAAAATGCTCCCATGCGCTCAGCCAACAACCCATACACCCACACCCACGCACATTTGGCAACAATAGAACTTTATTAAAATGATGCTATCATTATTTCTGAAGACATTGCAGATTCCGTGTGTGTGCTGGTTTCATTACTGGACCAAGCCCAGTCTAATGTGGCATTCGCGAACCCGTGAATCCCGGGTTCGTATTCATGAGTCCCCTACTAAGATAATGGCTATTTAATCACTTGATGACCATAAAATATGTTCTGGATAAGCACTCAGGCTATCCCCAATGTATATGCGTCTGTTGTTTAGAGCCAGCCTGCCTCCCATCAGAATTTGAGTGATGAGTGATGCGCCAGTTAAGTGCTGGAAAGCTACCAACAGCTAAGAAAGCCACATTAGACTGGGCTTGGTCCAGTAATGAAGTTAGTCCCTTCAATGGAGGGTGGGACCTTGGGATATTCTTTAGTTTAACTTTCATTATTCATGAATGAGATATAAGACCTAGTATGTGAAATAGAAGTAAAACAACAAGGTCTTTCCATCTCCTCTTTGTCGTCTGTTGCTGTTTGTTAACAGATTTGTATTCGCTTTCTTCTGTAGAACACAGCTGTGGATGAGCGGCGACATGGCCCACATGGAGTGACACACTTTGCACGGTGGTTGTCAATGGAGGATCTGATGAATGAAGTCCTAACCAAACTACCAGAGGGCTATGCTGCGCCGTCAAAGACTTTGGTTCGGCTTCAATTCACCCCCAGAACTCCGTATGCCCACCATGCATTGTGTTTCACGTCACGGTTCGCAGTGCAATACAAAATTCAGGTACTACTAAATACAGCACATTTTAGGCCAAAAAAAAAAGGTTGTCTCATATCCTCTGGCAGTTTCAAAATCAAATGTAGTATGCGGTATTTTATTTTTTTTTTTTTCATTTTACAATGTATTTTATTTTTCATTTTGGCAGGTATCTGGAATGTTCGTTCAGGGATTTTGTGTGTTGTTATCTACCCCTGACAGCACAATTTGCATGATGCAGTGTGCGTTACATGATACAAAATTAAAAAAAGGATAGTTTTGTATTGCATTCATTCCTGACATTGTATGTAATTTATTGTGTAACAATGTTGCATTTAAATTCATCATCCTTTTCAGGTTAGGCAGTTGAGGACTTCACATCCTGATGCTCATTTTTGTGCAGCCCTCTTCAAGTACTTAAGAGCCAGAGCACTGCAACTGCGCGATTACACCGATGTCCTCTTCATGGATGACAAGGCTAAAATTCCCATAGGAGAACCTGGACAGCCTGTCTCAACTGGAGTGTGGGGAAGAAAGTCAATCGCAACAACCAGTAGTACGCTAGGTGCTCTTGATCATGATGTATCTAGTAAGTCTTCACTGACATCATCTGTTCTTCTACATACAGCCATCCCTGAAAAATTGGAAGACTCTTGGTATACGGGTAATGTCACCGTATTTGTCAGTGAAGCCGTTTTCGATACAGCGAACCCATACAGATGTGCAGCAATGCTTGTCAAAACAGTCAAAATCGGGGGAAAGCCAATCGTGTTCCGATACACAGACGGTGGGACAGAAAACCGCAACAATCTGATAAAAGTGCAACTTGGAATGATTGCTGCCTTTCTTCTCCTGAACCTTGACTTCCTTGTCTTAGCCCGATGTGCACCAGGTCAGAGTTGGATGAACCCCGCAGAAAGAGTCATGGGGATTTTAAATTTAGCACTCCAAAACTGTGCTACTGAGAGGAAAGAAGCCTCAGAGGAAGTAGAGAGTAAGTAGTATTTTCACATACATGGTTCATGTCATTTAAAAATGTCTAGAAATATAGTTCTGATAAATGCAGATGAACATTTCAATATATCTGATCTACATGTTTCTTTCTCCTTTTTTTTTCTTTTTTCATTTCTGTAGAACGACTCAAGAAATGCAATCCCATGGCAGCCATCCGCCAACAAGGAGAAGATGATGACGACTTCAAAGATGCATGGAAGGAGTCTGTTGGTGATATACTGGAAACTATTTCAGAGCGCTATAGTAGGCTCAAGCTGAAGGAGCAACCTGTAAGAACTTATTTATCTCATGTTGATGAAAAATGTTTACCCTTCTAAATACAATGTTTTGATTTGACTGGGAAAAATCATACTTAATGCAGAATACAATGTAAAAAAAATACTTCACTAACATCTGAAATATTTGTGGTATTTAATTTCCATCCAATATTCATGCCTTCATGTTTCCAAACTGAAGGTTGATTTGGATTACTTTTTCACCAACATGCAGCTTTGCCATGAGACCAGCAGGTACTAGTGTTGGAATTTATAATGTGGAGTAAATGCACACAGAAATTAAAGTACTATTTTTATTTTACAGTTCAAGGTCAACCCCCCTGTAAGTGACTTGCTGATAGACGAAGTAAAAACTACCATAACAGAGAAGTTTCCAGGCCTTCAAACAGAAACAACCAAGGAACAGGCTAAGAAAAATAAACCGCTCATGAAGTGGATGGAGAAGCACTGTAGGGAGAGGCATTACTGTTTTCAGGTATGAATGTTGCTTTTACAGATCAAAAACAATGTGTACATTCAGATCGAATATGTGGTACCACAGCCCCCTGCAAAAAAAATTATAATTGCTAAATAAAACTAAAAAGGAATTTAAAAAGAAAATTGGTAAATCCAGTGTTGACTATAAATTGAAGGTATTTTGCATTTACATTTCTCAGGTGGCTAAGTGTGATGACGTTACCTGCTGCACAAAGCCCGCCCTGGACAGCAACTACCGACAGTGGCTTCCAGATCCAGTCCTGGATGGCCACGGTGAGCACTACTTGCCACTGGAAACCACTCTAGGGACCAACACAACTGATGAAGATAGGCCTTCAATGAAGCAGTCTCATAAGAAATCCGGCGCCAACACCTCCATATTGGATTACTTTCTTCTTGAAGAGCAGGTATGTGCCTAAGCCATTGAAGTTCTGAATGCACCAATTGTGTGTGTGACCAATTAACAGGAAAGGAAATTTGTACATGCTTTTTGCAATTATCACTTTTTGGGCAATCTATTTTTTTTCCTCAGGAACAACAGAAGAAAAATACAAGCCTCTTCACGCAACAACATGCCCGTGGATTGATTGAATGTGTGGAATGTGGTAAACAACGTGTGTACTACGCTAAGACAACTATCAGCAGTCTGCAGCAGGTGGAATTAGCAATCCAGATGTCACAATATGAGTTCTCCTGTGGCTCCCCCCTGATCCATCCTGAGCATCCGTTGGCACCTCAGATTCAAACCCGGCTTGCTCTGACCTGTGGAGACATCCTTGAAGTAGCTTTCTACAAACTAGGCCGAATCGACGTCTGTGCTTTATGTGGAACATCAGGTGGCGTGGTTGACCCAGAGCTAAAAACCAAATTCAAAACAGTGTTGCCACTTTGTGCCACCTGCAAGGGTAAGGGTAAGAAACCCGTCTGCTGCAGGCCATTTGGAAAGAAACCGTGAGATTGAACAGAACAGTGAGTGAATCTAGGTGCCAGTGTTTAGCTTTCTGAGTTCTTAAGGTGAAATTTCAAGGCTATAAAAGTGCCTTTTGAAAGTGTTTTATTTGGTATCTTAAGCTGGAGAAGCAGTGACGCAACAGGAAATATTCCATAGGACACCTACTGGGCTTATGCATGCCTGTGTTTGTTCAGTACAATGTTGTACAACAAATAAAATAAAAGACAACTCACCTGATACTGTCCAATGTGTGTTTCTTGTTTTGTTTAAACAGGTTGTATTTGAGAAGTCATGACTCAGAAGGTATTTGATAAATCGACAGAATCTTTTGATAGTTTCCATGTCAATTACCCATCTCAGGCAACCAACTTGGATTTGGCTGAAATTCATGTAGTGTCTCATCGCTCACAAGAAACAAAACACCATCAAAATAAAGTGTTTTGTTGATTCAAATTCTCAATGGTGACCTTTCATACAGGTAAAATAGAAGATTTGTGTGAGTAAAACACTAGGTAAATTACAGCCATTCAAGGATCAATGGTATTAGTGACCACGACTTTTTGAGCAATATCAAAAGTATTAAGGGATAAAAATTATCTCTAATTGTAAAGCTGTGCTTTTGGTTTTTTTTAATAAAACAACTTATTTAATATTTTGGGTTTGAAAGTGACATGCAGGTTTGTTTATACACACTTGGCAGGTTATATTTCTAACAAGCATAAACTGATATACACCGCGAGTTATTGCTCAAATAGTTTCGGACCTTTTTGTTAGTGTGTTAGGGGCAGGCCCTGTGTGGTCCTTCGACATCAGACTACATACGCTGTAGTCTCATGACAAAACTCACACAAAGTTCATCAGGTGGTTGCACAAGACCTATATGCCAACACAACATCATGGCTTAATCAACATGGAATTCCAGTATGCAGAACAGTGAAGGATCCTATTGGACCAATTCAAAAGAGCAGATGAGTTATTAATGTGTTCAAAGAAAACAATGTCAATTTGAAATCTTTTGAAATGAAATGCAAATAGCATTTAAAACAACGAAAATGTTCAAATCAACAAATAAAACAACAGTAAACTTGCATCATGGATTTTTAAAAATGCAAAACAACTTGTTTTACTTCCCTGCCTACCCTTATTTTTCCAGGTGTGATTCTGGAAACAAAACTTAAGTTGAATCATGGATCAAATTTTTTTTCCAAAATATTTTTTTTTTCCTACCTACCTACCCAATTTTTTTTCAGAATGTAACCGGAAACAAACATTTAAGAGTGTGTCCACGAGAGGGCCATGCAGACCGTGACAAGGTGGGGGTCGGCGGATTTGGTTAAAATTTGGGGGGTAGGTGGGTCATAGGTAGCCTTGAGGTTGTACAAAATATCTGGCCAATCTGACCTTCGTAGCAAAAAAAAGAGCCAAAAATGTGTTTTTATTAGTGAAAAATGGTGATTTTTATGATTTTGGGGTACAAAAGTTTAAACGCTTGCTGCTCAACAGGGGAAAGCAGTAGGGAAATGAAATTTGCATGGTCTTGAGGTTGTATCCTGACCTAAACCAGGAACTCAAAATTTAGAAAAAAAATTGCTCTTAGGAGGCAACGGCACTAAGGGTACCCCCAAAGTTGAGTCATAGAAATAGCGATCTTTAAGTCGCCGTAGCGTCATTAGTGCAGGTCTTTGAACAATGACACTCAGGTGAAAGAGAGTTCTTATCATGGTCTTTAAGTATCAAGAATACAAAAATTGTCAGCAGTTTTTAGTATGAAATGGCAGGAGCCTGTATTACCCCTATTTTTTCGGTAGTAAAGGGACGGGGGAGGGGCATACAGTGCCCCCCCCCCTTTCTGTATTTTCAAAAGTCGACAACCAATTTTCATGAAATTTGCCACCAAGTTTTATTTTTCCAATTTGTAAATAATGACGTCAAAAATGTTTTTAAAATCTTTCATAGAGGGCGTTTTTTGGGGCACCTTTTTGGTCAAAAAAATGTATTTTTCACATAATTTTTGACTTTTTTGCTTGAATGTTATGAACATTGGCAAACGTGTATATTTTTTCATGATCAATAAAATTAAAACCTATTTTAATACTGGAGACGCCATTAGGGGTGCTATAATCCCTTAATTAATCCCATTTTTAGGGTGGGGGGGGGTCATCTTTAATCAATATGGCCGCCACCTTTCAGAGTCCAGGATGGAATGTATACCCTGCCCGATTTGTGGCAGAGGGAGTCCCCACATATGTTCCTTAACTCAACACACACTTGTTTTTTTGTTAACAGAAGTATCCCCCAATAATCATCTAAAGAATTCCTGAGATTACCAGAACACAATGAAGACACAATGGGGGTGGGGTGGGGGGGGGGGGTACACCCTGCCACATATCGTGCACCAAATGTGGGAATGATGAGGCTTGGATGACAATTCTGTTATTTTTTGGCTTGTTAATGTAACCCGGAAAATAAATAAACTTGGAAAATAATAAATTGAATGAGAAAAACGCTAAATGTTAGGGTACTCGCTGTCAAAAATTAGATAGACCTAGATGGGGTAGGAACAAGTAGAGAGGAATTTGAATAAATAGAAACAATGACAAACGCATTTTTAGAATGACAACAAAAAAAGAATGATTTATTTTACCAACCAAAATTTGAAGAAAACCATTCAAAAAAACCAATAATCAAAAAGGATCCAAATTAACTTTTTCCCAAACCTTAAACCTGTTATCCACACAACCAAATAAGTAAAATGGTAGTACTACGGTCGACTTTTGTTATAAAGAGCACTTTTATAAAGATGTCCTACTTCTGCTTATAAAGAGCAAATTCTGAGGTCTCAAATCTCTAGTTCTCTTTGTGTCTCTTTGTTTCGCTGTCCTTTTAAAGCAACATTTATGTTTAAAGAGGTAGTTTGGGCGGTCTCACCGACCTTGCTGTAACGAGAGTCAACTGTACAAAACTAAATTGAACTTTAAACTTAAATGGAAGTTGAAAGAAGAAAACTGAACTAACACAGTATCAAAATAGAATGACACATGGAACAACCTAACGATCAATCTCGAAAAAACAATTGAATATAAATCAAGAAAATCGTTTTCCTTCTTAAATTAACATTAAATTAACATTAAAAAAAAAGAAACAGTCACTGTCTTCCAATAACAAGCCATGATAACCCTTTGTTTAAACACAAAATACGTAAAGGAAGAGAACATGGAACCACTAATGCAAAAATTTTGGTAAAAAAGGATGCAATAAAAAAAAAATGAAAACGGGTACTACTATCAAAATCTTGACTACTTTGTGATGATTCAGCAGTTGTTTCACCGATGGTAATCTTCAATTCTTCATGAGCCCATCTTCTTGACCTGGTGCTAAACAATGAAGAACTAAACCAAAGGCTTCCTTCTATAATAACGGATGGTGCTATCAGATGCTTCTTCTAATGACAGACGAAGCTGCCTATCAACAGCAGACATTCCACCCTGAGTAAGGAAAGTGTTCAGGGATTGAAGCTCCACATTCTTTGGTCGGGGGGTTGGAGCCCAAGAAGAGTCTAGTGCACCTACATCCTTTGTAATATCTCCATCAGTTGATGATGACTCAGATGTATGCTAGAAATAATCATGAGGAAAATAAAAACAGTGAGATGCGTGCTACATATAGCAGGGTTGAAATACAAATGTATGTACTCAAAGAAGAGTACTTACAATTCATCTGTGATAAATGAGATGCAATATGTCAATGTCCATTCTTAGTTCGCTCTCATTACCTCATGAACTGAAGTGCACTCTGTGTCGGTGGGTTGGAGAGATGGTACTGTGAAATCACTGATTGTACACTGCTGCTCTTCTTGTTCCTTTTAGAGAGCACATCGCTAGGTGGTAATTGTTCCGCTGTCTGGTGCGTAACTGTTTGTTTGTGCTTAGATAGACAACCTCTACAGATACCTGAAAGTCATATGAACAGTGAGAATTAACAAAGTGTAAAGGCCGCAGCAGGCTTAATATTTTGTAAACGTAAAAGATATAAAGCGGGGCGTATGTAGCCAACAATATTGAGCAATAGATCCCTTGAACAAAACCAATGTCATAAATCCCCCCCCCCAAAAAAAAAAATAAAAAAAAATAAAAAAAAAATAAAAATAAAAATAAAATAAAAAATAAAAAATAAAAAATCATCTTTTATTATTTTAGATTGACTGTATTTATTAACAATTATTACTTTTTCATTTTCTGATGTGGCTGGCGCTGGAGGTTTTGTATACAAGGGAAAACAAATCTGAAATTGTTCTTGTAAATGGTCAAAACAACAATGTAAGTGCAAAATAAATATTTGTTTTATTCCCCAAACTGCGCATGTTCAGTGCAGCTCCAACTTTCTTTATATAAAAAAAAATCAAAATATCCACCATGTGTGTCCACTGCCGAAAACCATGTGTGTGGTCCAGAGCTGTGACAACCAGTATTAATTTTTCACACAATAATACATGTCACTGGTCTCAAGTCAACTGCATGATAAGGGATTTAATTGATATAACCTTCCCAGAAACAAAATCAGTTGATCGGAAATGGACCATGACCATGATTGATTCATTTCAGAAATGTGTGTTTGTTTGATTTCTGTCTTCTTACCTGTTCCAACTGTGATCAGGATACCCCATCGATCAAACATCTCACGGCTAGTTGCTTTATTCCCACCACGGAATGGTTTGCCTTTCACTTTATGGAGTAGATGACAACATTTCCTTGATGATGTCCAACTCAACCCTAACTTGTATCTATGCGCTGGACATATTGTCTTATCAGTGTATGCATCGATGTCGAACAAACCACATCGCGGGAGGATCAGTTTCCATGCACTCGAATTCACATCATATGCAGCGACTTTCCACTTCTGCAAATGGCTCCGTATGTTTGTTTGTGCATCGATTAAGTTGCACTGTATTTAGTTCGCGCGGATAAGAGGGATTTACACCACATTTGATGGCTTTGCAATTCCTTAAAATTACTAAAATCACATTGCTGCTGCACAGACAGCATGTCCATGACAGCCATTTTGACGGTGATGTTATGCGAGGGCGCCCTCTTTCGATACCGTGCGCTAACTGGGTGGGCGGCAACAGGACGTTCCCCTCCTACCGGATCAGTGCGCACCACCAAAGGTAGCCCACTCACCCACCCACCTAATAGGTGAAGTCTGCAAAATGTAGATTTTGTTACGCTCTTACAACAATTCCAGCAAAATGTCAATTAAGGGGATCCAAATGCACTCGGAACTGTCTAGGGGGCTATGTAGGTTTGGTCTTGAAAAATAGGAATTTTTCAACTTTGTTGACCGTGAGCAAACAAAAACAAGAAAAGCTGACATTTTTTTTTATTTTTTATTATTGTAGTCGGATATCTGAACTATGTTTCCTCCAAGTTTGTTGACTCTCAGCCCTGCATTAATTAAGTTATGGTTTACCGCGTAAATGACTTCATTTCGTAAAAGAGCTGATACGTGTTTTTCTTACGCCTATATCTCCGCAGTGAATGATTGCATATCAAAGATTTATATTTCATCGTTTAGAGGAGATTAAATCCTTTCTTTTGATATGTAGGTCGACAGTAAACGATTTAGTTTAAGGGAATACACGAGGCTATAACTTTACACCAGAAACAACACAAATTTACTCCCCGGAAGTCACCTTTTTTTGCTCAAAATTGTCGGTGCCCCGTACTCGGCCACCGTGTGATTATTTATCGAGCTACTCCACCGAGTGGTATCGTCTCAGGTGGGGATCAAATGGCCAAGATTTGAACGTAATTCGCCGACCCCCCACCTTGTCGATTTTTCAAGATTTTGCATGGTCTTCTCATAAACACACACTTAATTTTGCATGGCCTTATTAAAAACCAAAGAAATGATGTCACAATGATAACTCAAGCTTACTCAAATAACCATATTTTCTTTTGATTATTTAAAAAGTCTTATTTCCATGTAGGCCTTGTGAATGCTCAAAGGATTATGCTAAAAAGATTTGCCTTTGAGAAATGTCTTGCTTAAGACTGAAAATATCCAGTCAGTTTGCTTAAATCACATATCTATAAAATAAACTATAGTCTATAATTTTTATTTAGTACGACTTAAGACTGAAAATATCCAGTCAGTTTGCTCAAATCACATACAATGACTTCCCAACAGAGAAGCAATAACCACAAATTAATTATGGGATCATTGGCGTCAATACATTAATATATATCGTTGATCGTTCCACGATCTGACCTATCTCAGTTTTTGCCATTTCGAGAAAAACGCAATTGAAGTTGGGCCTATTTTGCATCCACTCTTTCACCCAGAACACTAATTTTTGTTGACTCAGTTTTTTATATAAAATAAAGTTGGATAGTTGAAGTATGATTTTAAATTGTTTCTAAGGCAAAAACTCATCACTACCAGGTGAAAAATGGGCGCCAAATCCATGTCACTTCGTGAACATTTCGTTTTCATATTTCATGCGCACGAACGGCGACCTATCAAGATAGGTCACTTCGTGAAAATTTAATTTTCATTCAATCATGCGTGCGAACGGCGACCTATCCCAGTCTGTCCGCAGCGCACTGAAAAGCTGCTCATTTTACGTGCGCTGTATGCATGCCATTCCGGTGCGTGACCTCGTTTTGAATACTTAATGAGCTGTCGACGACGCATGGAATTTGGTCCGAAATATCTATTTTATTTGTCAACTATCAATATTATGTAAATTTTCTTTTAGATAGAGAACCATTCTGTTATATTATCAAATCAGATTGGAAATTACGTGAAATTTAGAGGGAGAAATTTAATTGTAGTTTTTAAATACGGCGTGTCCTGTGTCACTATTCTATCCTCCAGCTTAACTACGCTCAAAAACGATCATTCCACAGGAGCTCGCACGTTCAACAGCAGTTTGAAATTACGCAAAAAATACCGCTAACATACCATCATATCAATCAGAGTGCCTTAACTCTGTTCCCCTTCCCTTTAGGCGTTGACGCTTCAGAGGAAATGGTAGCGGTGGCCGTTAAGACCAACTCGGCACCAAACATAACATACAGTCAATGGGACGCCCGAGCCGTGGGGGACAACCCAGACTGGCGAGAGGGATTCGACAAAGCTGTCTGTTTCTTCGTTCTTCACTGGTTTCCCGAGCAGACCCAAGCGCTCCGTAGCATCTCGGCGTGTCTGAAGCCGGGCGGGCAGGCACTTTTTATCTTCGAGAACCACGATGACCTCTTCATTATAACCCAAGCGACTTCCTTCTTGAAAAGTCACGAGAAGTGGGGTGCTTTTGTCCAGGTACATGTATAATTAAACAGTTATCCTTCCGAATTCATTTGGATCAAGCTTTTTGGGGATTAGTTTTGTTGTTTGGTTTGTACGGTGGCCCACAACTGTCACGGCAAAAGCAAAAGCGCCACGGCAAGCGCAAAAGCCCCACGGCAAGCGCAAAAGCGCCACGGCAAGCGCAAAAGCGCCACGGCGAAAGCAAAAGCGCCCTGGCGGAAGCACCACGGGTTTCATTGGGAAGGGGCGTAATCATACATGCCGCTACTACATCAACAAATAAAATGGGAAGGAAAATGGCCGCCACCAGGAATTCTTAGTAATCACAGAATTTAATTCTTTGAGAAGTGATTTTATGGCTGAGAAAATAGCAAGGCCAAGGAAAACCGGTCAGTGCAATCAACTTTCAGGAAATAAATCGACGATATTAATTTGTTGTAGGATACTTCCAAGATTATTCCAAGAGAGTTGCTGCCGTGAATCAGAGTTTATAAAGGAGTGGGACTCACTATCAGCACCATCAGGGCCGTTCCTCATTTCTTTACATTTCGTGGGATGCAAAACAATTACGAGGACGGGAGGCTCTGTGAGCTGATGCATTTTTTTGAAGAGTTTTTTTTCCTTCCGACTAGCATGCAGAGAAGAGTTCCATTAATTTGAGACTTAGTTCACCCATGGGCGTCGCGAGGGGGGGGGGGGGGCAAGGGGGGCGCTTCCCCTCCCCTGGAAAAGCACTCCCCAAAAAAGGAAGAAAAAAAAAAGATAAAAAAAGACAAGAAAAATAGGCGCGAAGTCATAGTTTTGTAAATTTAATGAGTTGGAGGGGGGGGGCAAAATGTCCCTGCCCCCGTCTAAAACTGAGAAATCGAGAATTTGTTCAGAAATACAAGAATATTTTGGGGAAAATATGTTTTGCCTCCCTCTAGAAAAAATCCTGGCGACGCCCATGAGTTCACCGGTGTGTATACCAGTGTAGGCACACAATTGAGCTGCCCAGAGTTTGGATATAGAATAAGAAAGAAAGAAATTAACTTAGAACCTAGAACTCATTTGCCCACCCACCCCCGGCTCAAGAAACCAAGAAGCCGAACAAGACCTCATGATGCTTAGCGATAGCGATGATGAGTTGCCTTGTGGACAGTCTTCCACATCATCGCAGAATCAGCCGGCAGGGCAGAAAGAGGGCTTGTTTCCGGCATCAAATAGTTCTGTATTCACTCGAAACAAAGCAAACGGCTCTTTTCAGAGCCACCAAATTTTCATAGAAGAGCTTAGAACTGTGCATCTGAATGATAACATTTCTCCTTTGTTTAGTGTCTCTCTCCTACCCCCCCCCTTGTCTAAAGTTAATTTCTTTCTTTCTTATTCTATATCCAAAGTCTTTGCCTGTGTTACGTTCCTTACATGAAATCCACAGCCTAACCTCCTCTGTCGAAAGCGTTGCGACTGTCTAATAGAACGATCCATTTCTCGATTTATGAGTTCTCTTCAACTAAGTCGTGTTTATTGGGAAGGGGCGTAATCATACATGCCGCCACTACATCTAAAATTAAATGGAAAGGAGTATGGCCGCCACCATGAATTCTTTTAATCACAGACTTTAATTCTTTAAGAAGTGATTTAATGACTGAGAAAATAGCCAGGAAAACCGGTCAGTGCAAGGAACGTTCAGGGAAGTGTTTTGAAATTCCCGCTCTCTGGGAATTTCTAACCTAATGGGCCCGCGGGCGAGTTACGTGTTGACAAGCCTTACCCACCCATTACCGCAGCCCTGCATGAGAGCCTTAATTGACTTCCTAGATGTGTATGATATACTGAAAAAGAAAAAAAAACTTTACTCATGCACTCTGGGCAGCTCACTTGTGTGGCTACACTGGTATACACACCGGTGAACTAAGGCTCAAATTAACGGAACTCTTCTCTGCATGCTAGTCAGAAGGGGGAAAAAAAACTCTTCAAAAAAATGCAACAGCTCACAGAGCCTCCCGTCCTCGTAATTGTTTGCATCCCAGGAAATGTAAAGAAATGAGGAACGGCCCCGATGGTGCTGATAGCGAGTCCCACTTTCCCTCTCCTTTATAAACTCTGATTCACGGCAGCAACTCTCTTGGAATATTCTTGGAACTATCCTACAACAAATTAATATCGACTATTTATTCCCTGAACGTTGCTTCACTGACCGATTTTTCTTGCTATTTTCTCAGCCATAAAATCACTTCTTAAAGAATTAAAGTCTGTGATTAATAAGAATTCATGGTGGCGACCATGCCATTCTCCTTCCCATTTTATTTTTTGATGTAGTAGCGGCATGTATGATTACGCCCCTTCCCAATAAACCCGTGGCGCTTTTGCTTTCGCCGTGTCGCTTGTGCGCTTGCCGTGGCGCTTTTGCTTTTGCCGTTACCGCGGCGCTTTTGCGCTTGCCGTGGCGGTTTTGCTTTTGCCGCGGCGCTTTTGCGCTTGCCGCGGCGCTTTTGCTTTTGCCGTGACAGTTGTGGGCCACCGTGGATTTGCGTATAGATCGAGATGCATTCATAATCTGGGTTGAATCTTAGACCGATAAAATGCTGATTTCGTCTTAACGTAGGGGACAAACAGAATAGAAACAAGTACCAAGTGGTAGAACGCCACGGCGGTCGGGTCATGAAGACGACTTACGGCACAGTCCGCGCACTCGGGCCGGCCGTACCGGTACCTGGAGAGTACAGAAAACGAAAACGAAAATGAGTGGGGCGTGATCTAATATGCAAAAATATGCAAATGAGATGCATTCGCATCAGTGTTTTCACAACCGGTCTTCGAATGCAAAGCTGTAATACTCAAATTGCACATGGCCGAGTAACCAACCAAGGGCGGATCCAGAACACAATTTTGGAGGGGGCCAAACAAAATGTTGGTCCCCCAAAAAGTGGGTCCAAAAATGACGGCGTGGGGTTAGGGGTCAGCTTAAGGGCCCTGAATTTTTGTTTGGATTGTAGATGGTCTGTGATGCAATATGACGCAATTTCTGACCACTTCAACCATTTTTTTTTAGGAAAAGATGGTGGTGTACTCATTGCCTGCCTTTATTGTGACGTCACTTAAAATAAACCAAGAACAGGGGTTTGTTTGGGGGCGAGGAGCATGGCCCTTCCCCCCCCCCCCCGTATCCACCCTTGCAACAAACCAACCCACCCACCCACCTATAAGCAGCTCAAGCCCACGGCGTGTTTCACACCGCCATGAGAAAAATTGAAAAGCGGATGTTAGTGTTCGCTCTAATACCCCTGCCCTTGCAAACATCAGACGCTGGGATACTCTAATGAATTCACGCTCTGATTGGTTGGTTTTGCGTGACCTGTGTGCTGCGCGTCATCACGGTCATGACTCTACAAGGTTTCAAACGGTTGTTAAGACCGAGTCACTACTCTTTTATTCAAGTTTAGAGATGTGTTGTTTTTTTTGTAAAGCGTAATAACGTAAGAAATTCTGTAAAACGTATCTGTGTAGTAAATTTACAATTCCCGTCAGGCTCCGTTTCGAATCACAAACGGTCGGGTTGCATTATACGACGCTCATAATTTTGTCCACATGGTCCGCTGTGAAACAGTAAATCACATCCGGTATGGAATGCGCGCATTTCTATGAGAAAATTTCCGATAGCATTTGCGCACATTGTCTAACTGCGGACTTGAACATCTGCAGACAAATGCTTTATACATAGGTCATGTGTCACTTCATTCACAAGATTCTGTGAAGCTCATCAATCAGCAAAACCCAGCGTCCTGTTTGCAGGGCGAGGGGGGGGGGGGGGGGGCGGTACTAACGAAATGTAAGTGGTGGCCCAACGTGACTAATGGGGGCGCAATTACCCAACATGTAAGTTTACAGTCAATTAACAAGCTGACAGGTATATAGTCCGGTTAATTTAGAATAAAACAGGAGCTGACCTAGAAGAAATTGCAGTAACATGTATTTTAATGATATATCACGCTAAGGAATTTCATCATGGAGTGGAGAAGTGCTTTTGTTCATTTTTTCTCTACTACTTTTTCATCATACCTAAACAGTCGTATGGAGAGCGTCATGTTTTCTTTTGCGTCCGTTACTGGTCAGAATATCCGTTTACATCACGTATGAGACTTCGCGAGACACGTCTGATCACAGCATACGACTTTTATATGTCAATCAATTATTAAAATATATGGTATTGCTTCCGCACAATACTATAGGATATTTTCTTGAAAAAAAAATAAGGAAATTTGAGATTTTTTTACTGCCTGAATTATGTATTGGTTAAAATATATCACTTTGCGCTCAATAAACCATTTGTTTCATGGAATAACTTTACATAAACAATTCTACTGGATAAAAGGGCGGGAAACCATTTGAAGTTAAATTTCAGGTGTCTACCGCATTAGGCCGGAGTCTAATTTTAAATTATTAGGGAAAATATCCAAAATTCGAGATTCGTGTAATCCTTTTGTGATGCGTTTAGGTCATCGGCATAACTTATAAATAAGATATAAATTGTCCAAAAAAATGAAGGTATACTCGAAAAACTTTATGAAGACAAATTAACGGGATTAAAATCTGGAATGAAATTTTAGCTGAATTCTGAGCTTTAGAGAAAAAAAATTAGGCAGCGTGACAAGTGTATTATTTCTATATGTAATAAACGTGACCCAGATCAAAGTCTTAGGCAGAGGACAGGCCTGGGTGGACCATGCCAATCGTCTTTTGAATAGTAATAACAAACCGAGGTCTGTTTCATTCCGAAAGAATCATTTCGTCGGGACCCAAGCAGTGTTGTAGGTCTTGAGACCGGCCTTGGTCTCGACCCGGTCTCGAGACCACTTTTTGCTGGTCTCGATCTCGGTCTCGGGAGCTGTGGTCTCGGTCTCGGTCTCGGGAGCTGTGGTCTCGGTCTTGGTCTCAGTCTCGGTCCCTCATTTTGAAGTATTCCTCCAAAGTTAAAATCCCGGTCAGAAAAAAAATAAAAATCCATATCTGGCTACCACCTTTTGGGTCTACAATGTACAAGTCCATATTCCATTACGGAAATTTTGAAAAAAATATTCAACATTTTCTAGCATATTTTTTTTTAAATCAAGTACACAAGTCATGGTAGAGCTAGAAGTTAAGTGCTATATTTATTTTAGAAAAAATGTAGCCCAATGTCAAATTATTCAACTTGCATCTTTAAATAGCCGTTAGAAGTCCTAGCTGAAACCAAGGAGTGACTGTGGAGTTCAGGTTCCGAGTTCCTATAACAGATGAAACATCTGCCTTTAACTTTTTACTTTTGTCAAGATTGGGTGCAGACAACATATCACAGCCCATATTTCTTAAGTGTAACTACTTTTTGCTCAAGTAAGGTGTCATGTATCAATTTGTCAACACTGCCACTGGTCAAAATTTTGTCTGTTATCATCGTGAATAGAAAGGTTACAACTTACAACTATAATTATGTGTCTTGTTTTTTATTTAGATTATTGTTATTTATTATCAGCGGTCTCGGTCTCGGTCTCGGTCTTGGACCATATCAGTCTCGGTCTCGGTCCGCCTTGAAGGGGCTGGTCTCGGTCTTGGTCTCGGTCTCGAAACTTCAGGTCTCGGTCTCGGACTATCCGGTCTCGACTACAACACTGGACTCAAGTATGCTTTTCTGGAGTAGTGCATTTCACTCTTGACCAGCGGCGGCGGAACACTTTTCAAACTGCAAAAACCTTTAACACTGATAGTATCTATACCAGACCATGGGTATAAAACGTTTACACCCCTGGTCCTATATAGATACCACCATTGTTGAATTTACACCACAGTTTTTTGCAGTGTAGTGCCCTGTATAAAATGAAGACTTGAATCAGTCGTCTGCTGCACTTGCATGAGGTCATGCATCCTAAGCATTAGCATATATAGACATGTAAATCGAAGTAAGTCACCAGACGAATTGTTTGAGGACAAAATGTCACAAATTGTAATCTTAAAAAAATGATTAAAAAAACACTCTTCCATTCCATAGAATGAGATTTTTCACATGGTGTTAGTGTATTTTGTTAAAGTCGTTTGACGCTTGAATGGTTTCTATTGCAATTTGTTCAAGGTCTTAACTTACATTGACCGGACTAGTGTTAAAAATGCGTGGAAAGACCTTATTTAAAGCCTCAATCAATGATGTTAACTAAAGAGGTGTAAAAATCACATGCCGGCCTTTTTGAAACAGACAGAACGGTAACAGAGGTGTATTGCCTTGGCTTTTGTCTTTCAGGACTACAAGTCATCACTGCACTTTTGGGACCTATCGGTCCAAGAAACGCAGAAAGTCTTCAAAGCGTGTGGCTGGGCCGAGGCTAAGTGTGAAGTGAGGAGACACGAACTGGTCCTGTCTGAAATTCAGTTAAAATGTAAGCTTTTGCAAACACAATGGATTGCTTTCGAACCACACATATGATTAAAAGAGTGCAATCAACAATTTCGTTTAATACTAGTACCAGAGAAGTGAACGAAATCGAAGAGGCTATAGCAGTATCAACGATATCAACCGAGGACGTTTTAGCCCAGACTTTATCAATCAAAAGGGCCTTATTTTTGTCTCGCCTGAACTTTGTTCAGGAAAGAGACTATGCAATCACGTTGTCTGTCCGTGTGTATGTGCGTGTGTAAACACCGGCAATCGTGGACGTAGGACAAAAGAATTGGGCGCAAACAATACTTCCACGATTGACCGAACGTCCACGATCTCAAATCGTCGATTTACACCATAAACAAACGTGTGGGTGGGTGGGTACGTGTTGATCTTTTTAAACCGTGGACGAAAAATACCAGAGAACAAAAGAGAACAATATCGTCCACGATTCCCAGCATACGTCCGCGATTGGAGTCGTGTACAAAACCTATGGGAGTCTTCTTTTTTAAACACTGTATACTCAGTGAAAGTTGGGAAAAAAAAACGTCGGTGAAGGGCAAAACCAAATTTGATTTATATCACCCCGACGCCAAAATTCCATCTTATAATACTTTATGCGGTATCCGCTGCTATGTACATCAGATTCGAACCGGCCAACCGATCCCGTTAGCTCGGTGGTCGAGTGGTAAGACATCTGCACTAGAAAGCAGGAGGTCGTGGGTTCGAGTCCCAACCGAGTGATTTTTTCCAACTTTCACTCGGGAGGTAACACACTGAGTATACAGTGTTTAAAAAACGTCGGTGAAGGGCAAAACCAAATTTGATTTATATCACCCCGACGCAAAAATTCCATCTTGTAATAGTTTATGCGGTACCCGCTGCTATGTACATCAGATTCGAACCAGCCAACCGATCCTGTTAGCTCGGTGGTCGAGTGGTAAGACATCTGCACTAGAAAACAGGAGGTCGTGGGTTCGAGTCCCACCCGAGTGATTTTTTCCAACTTTCACTCGGGAGGTAACACACTGAGTATACAGTGTTTAAAAAACGTCGGTGAAGTGCAAAACCAAATTTGATTTATATCACCCCGACGCAAAAATTCCATCTTATAATAGCATTGTTGTTAGTTACTCAACTAGTTACAATACATTAAAGCATTTTAAAGAACGGTTGTCGTCGAGCTACCACACACTAGCCTAGTGGATAGCGAGATGAGCTATGGATACAAAGATCCCTGGTTCGAATCCACGTCGTCGCTGCTCATTTTCATCAGCTATTTTTCTTCTCCAAATTTATCACTGAGATAATTTTAAATTAAGGGGAAAATAGAACGAGAACCTAAGTCTTGCAATGATTCAAAGGAAAAACTGAATTATTCATGCCATTGCCCCTAACCCTCCTAGGAAAATAAATTATATGGCTTGGATACTCTGATGAATTCGCGCTCTGATTGGTTGGATTTTGCGTGACCTGTGACCTGCGCGTCAACACGGTCATGACTCTGCAAGGTTTGAAACGGCTGTTAAGACTGATTCATTACTCTTTTATTCCAGTTGAGAGATCTATTTCCCGTTGAAAAAGCGTAATAATGTAGACAATTCTGTAAAACTTATCGGAGTTGTAAATTTACAATTCCCGTCACTTGCTCAGGCTCCGTTTCGAATCACGAACGGTCGGATTGCATTGTGCGACGCTCAAAATTTTGTCCACACGGTCCGCAATGAAACAGCCTTACATCCGGTATGGAATGTGCGCATTTCTATGGGAATGTTTTCGGATAGCATTTGCACCCATGGGCTAACTGCGGCCTTAAACAGCTGACCCAGATGCTTGAAACAAAGGTCATGGGCCACTTCCTTCACAAGATTCTGTGAAGCTCATCAGCGTATCCCAGCGTTCTGTTTGTAACCATCAACCTCGATCCCATGGTGTCGATGCATTCACCATCTTATCTGAAATACCTTTGCCCTCAGTCAGTGTCACTACATTGTATAATTCAAATCTTTAAGGCCAAATAAAAAAAAAACATGTCTATCGTCCTCGCCCACTTCCTTTTTGGAGGCCGCCTCCTTTTTTTTCTTCTTTTTTTTTAAACGAAAAATGATAAATTTTAAACAGTGCCATCATGTTGGTCTCTTTGTCTGTTGCATCTAGCTGGTATGTCATTTCCCGAATCCAAGGACGTTTAACATGTTTTTTTTAATTTGGCTAACCCCGGTGAACCTCTAAATATCGTGTCTAATTAATGGATGTCATGACCGCAAGGAATACTTTTCGGACTCTTTATCGATGAATCGACGAAGAGTTAAGTCTCAGTATAGCTAGGCCTATAAATAATGCATCCGGTTTGCAACCTGCTGTCCGGCCGTACACTCGAAACCAGCCTAGCGGTGCTATTCTGCATTATGCAGCAACGCGGGTGGGGTGAGCGCAGCGGAATCCCCCCCTCCCCCCCCCCCCCCCCCCCCCCGACACACACACACACACACACCCATAATGTTTACGTTACATACCGAGTGTGGATATTCTTTTGTTTTCGTGCAAGAAAACTCTTTCAACCATTTTTTTCCCTATGATTCCTTACAGTGTTTCTTTTCTATTTGCTATAGACAAACCTTACCCCCAAATGCCTTTAAACCGGTTTTCCAGAGAGGGGGAAACACTGTGTGGACGTGGGCAAGTCCACACAGCGTCGCTGCTCCCTTTATTGTGGACCTCTTTTGTTCGGAAGTCCACACAGTGAATGTAATATCCCAGCTAACACATTCACGTTGTGACACGTTGCCAGAAGGTCAGGTTTTCGTTGCTGCAACGTGAGGAAAATGACGTTGCGGCAACGTAAAAATGTCGAATCGCTTGCGCGTTGCTACAACGTTATCACACAACGTTACAATGACGTTACCACAACGTAAAAGCAACATACATCACAACCTTTTTTTGGACGTGATTGTTACATGATTACAACCTTGGCGCCACGTTATTTGCGACCTAATTGACACATAACAGCAACCCTTACGAACGTTATTGCAACTTTGTTGACACGTCACTGCAACTTCATGGAAACGTCACTGCAACTTACTGGACATGTTAAAGCAACTTATTAGACACGTTAAAGCAACTTCATGGGCACGTTACTGCAACTTTATGGGCACGTTACTGAAATTTTTAATATGGGGACGCTACTGCCACTTTACGAGGATGTTGCTGCAACTTTGTGGGCAAGTTATTGCAACTTAATGGGACGTTTCTGCAAATTTAAAGGCACGTTGCTGCAACTTTGTGGACACGTTACAACAACTTAATGGACATGTTGCTGCAACATGGTGGTCACCTTGCTGCAGCCTACTGGGCATGTATGGAGAAATGTTTCTGAAAACGATAATTAAAACAATTAAACATACATGTATTTAACTTTTCTCTAATTTTATTAGAAAGTGTGTTCAGCAAAAACAACAACATGTAAAAATTACTAAAATGCGATCACTAAAATGGTGAGTGTAATTAATGCTCACTGCGAATAATTGAACATTTCAATATGCACATATTTCTGAGCTCTAAAGATCGGTTCATACTTCAAGTGAAAGCAAATTTTGAAATGTTGACGTCGAAAACATTTGACTCGAAATTCCCCAGAGTTAAATGTGGTTGACTCTTTTATTTTTCACATGTGTAGCGCTGGCGTTAATCATTGCCGTAACTTCAAAAAATAAATCTTGAAAGGGATACTTGAATATAGTTTGTTCGTGAAGATATATCTGTATTCAGGGAACTTTTTATAAAGCCCAAAACCCTGCATTTCAAAATATTGACATAACAACATGATTTTCTAATTACCTCCATGCAGATTGGATATTTGCCCAATCTAAGTTTTAGAGTAACATTCATATAATGGAACCTTTATCAGAAGATTATCCAGAAGTAGAAGTAATTGGATTCCTTGATCAGCAAGGTTGTCCATATGGCACTTCCCCAATGACACGAATCTGACAAGAAAATAAGAAAAGCGGAAAAAAAGGTATCAATTCAACATTATGAACTATTTACTATTTGCTGCCTTACGCTTAAACACTCCCTGCGTGTCACGCTGGCTCACTAGATGCGAAATGTAAAACTATCCAGATAGTGTCTGTCTTCTTAGTATACTTCAAGCAGAGCTGTGCCTGTGTTTCTACAATCTTTAACCCATGAGAGACGGGAATAAATAAACGAGCCTCCTGTTTCAAGTTGACCCTGAAGTCAAAGATTCAAGGATATTTCTCAAATTTAAAGGGTAACCAAAAATCATGTTTGAGAGTTAAAGCGCCACTTGTTTAACGCATTTTTATGTTCAAATGCATGTACGCAACGAACAAAAAGTTGGTTCTTCCCCAAGTTTATGGTTTTGGAAGTCGGCATTGCATTAGGTCTATGGTGCTCGTTTCAGAAGTGTATTTAAGGTGTTTGTCGCTGATAGCTTTGGACCAATCAATTTAGCGACTGCAATGGTTGGTTTCTTAATACCCGTACCTTGAATCTTGACCCTTCTGGATTACCAAGCACAATCGCCTACCATTTATAAAAGATGTCATGCGATGTCATGCTGGCACCTGAATATAATTTAGAAAATATTTGATTACCACAGAGCTCAAGATATTTTTTTTTAAGTTAACTTGAATTTCTCACAAAACAATTTCATTAAATGTGAAGAAGAATCGTCCAGTAGCAGTTTTGATATTCGCATAATTATTTTGATAAAAGATCGGTTGTCCACGCTTCTTTTAAATTTCAGCCCGAAAGTTTATTTACTTTTTTCAATTGCTTTTTTCCTGCGAAATACATTCATTTTTGAATGAGACATCTAACGATAAAAACCAAAAACGTCATTCAATTATTGTAGTCGGCTCTCGCCCGGGAGGTTCTCGCAAACTTTTATTATTATTTTTTTATTTTTTTTTAGAGAGAGAGCACGGGGCACGCATCTTTTTGGCGCATGACTCGAAAAGAATGGCTTTGTTAAGGCGGACGTGGTAGTGTGATATAAAATGCGGAGTTGGATGGATTTGGCTATGCATGCATTGGGTTCACGGTCTTGAATTTTACAGTATAGATTCATTTCATGAATACATACATGGAATGAATATAAGTGTCTGGTGAACATGGGGTAATCACTTAACACATTCCGACCAAGGTGTATTTGTAACACATTTTAAAAGTTAATTTTACCATCTTACAGAAATACATGTACAAAAGGTCAATGTATGTTGAATTACTTACGGCAACAACATTGAAGAGAGGTATGGGATGGTCTTCAAAAATAATTAGAAACTTCTTCCCTCGAAGACTGATGAGGTTAAAAGGTTTCAACATGCCAGTGCACTGGCTGCAGGATGTACATCGTGTAGCCAGTGCACTCGGGTATAGATACCTGTGTAGGCCTACCTGGGAAAAATAACGATTTTTTTTTTTTTTTTTTTTTTTTTTAGGTTGAGAAATATGTAAAACTAATCGAGTTTGAACACAATATAAAACTGATGTCTCCGTGCGCTTCAACCCAAATATGTCTTATTTTCACGAAAAACTATAGGCTATACAAATGACCCTTTTTAGAAAAGGATTTCCTAAAGTTAGCGTATTTTTCATTCATCTTGTGACAGTGCTGACCTGACCCTGAACCCTACTCCATATACACTATGGGCAAGTTCCCATAAATCAAACCCTGGGAGCTGGCCCGAAAGCCCGGATTGAAATTGTATATGCTTGTTATGTAAATGCCAAATGAAAGCCAGATTACCGTTTTACGTGTACGGTCATGGTACGTGAACTTTAGGCCTGACCCTTGAAACTGAAATGCTAATGCACGTTGCTATTAGTACACCGTGCACAGTGACTTTGAGCGGGAATTCTATAACGGGTGAAGCAGTATTAGTAGTGTTCATGCGTTTTGCACACATACGAAACGGACATTTTGGTCCCAGCCAATGAAAAAGCTCTGACTTGCTAGCTCCGCCCCTAAGCTCAATCAACCACGACCCGTCAACGTCTTTAGAAATTAACAATGGACAGGATCGTGACATTTTTTTCTTGTAACAGCGGATACTCGCTGCATGATTTTTGTTTTAATTTAATGCCTCGCGGCATATGCACATGCAAAACGAATGCCCCAAAAAGATAAATTCACGAGTTATGTCTTGTGGTTGTTTTATTAGTGATTTTTTTGTTCGACTGCTTAAGCTGGTCTTGTCAGTTCAAGCTGGCGATGTGCGTTTGATTTGGGGCTTCATGAAAGCATGTGTATAAGACCGCGCTGGAGGGTTGTAGTTGTTGACTAATTAGCCAAAAGGAGAGGCCCGGCCAGGATCCTCCTGGTCAGGACACATTTATTTCCGATCATATAAAATAAATGTTTCAACGAAAATAAGTATAGAATTTCTCTAACGATGATAATTAGGAAAAATATCACGGGTTTTTTGGTTTACGTTTTTAAGATACATTTTAAAGACCACCATAAACAAACAAAATGTAGCAAAACTTGTCAGAGGTTTTATTTAATGTGCCCACATCACACAGTAGTCCAGGCATGCTCGAGCTATATATGCGGTTTGCTATTGTTCATGCTGCCGCGGCGGTGACGGATGCTGCTGCTGCTGTCGCGGTAATTGCTGCTGCTGCTGTTGTTGCTGCTGTTGCCGGTGCTGGTGCCGCCGCTGCTGCTGGCGTGGCGGCGGCTGATGCCATTGATGTTACTGCCATTGCGCGTGCATATACGGCCAATACATTTTGTGATCCGGGGGGGGGGGGTCCACCCCCAGCTCTGTCAAAATAGAAA
Organism: Patiria miniata; assembly: GCF_015706575.1. NCBI lineage: Eukaryota > Metazoa > Echinodermata > Asteroidea > Valvatida > Asterinidae > Patiria > Patiria miniata. The sequence goes on along the minus strand of NW_024037056.1, from coordinate 7,403,835 downwards.
TTCATTTAAAAAATGCTAACCCCCCCCCCCTGCTCTGACACCCAAATTGTGTTTACTGGTAATAATGTCCGCCTTTTGACAAAATACGGACAGAGCAAGCTTGGTTAGGGGGTTAATTTACACTATTCTGTGATATAGTGTTAATACTCGTCGGATTTGAACAGCGCCCCGTTTGAAAGTATGGTGCTACGGCGATCAATGACGGAACCACTGCGGAACCACGGCGATCATGGCGGTGCCACTGCGGTTTATGCCGTACAAGCACCGCAGTGGCACCGCACCTCCGGTGTGACGGGGGTATGACGGGTAGGGGAAAACTATGAAAAACTACCGCCGGTGTCACTACGGTGATAGCGGTTTTGACCAAAAAATGTAGTGGCACCTTGCCTCCGGTGTGACGGGGGTATACTCTTTACACCTGCCATTGATCACCGTGAAGCTCAGAAGGATAACGTTAGTGCCGTGATGGTTGAGTAATGAGTCCGCCATTATACATGCATGCACACAGGGATATTCTGAGACACACTCAGCTCAGGTGGGACATAGTTCATAAAGACTAGTTTTGCTTTAGTTTCATAGTCTTTCTAGACCAGTGAAAAGCATCCGACATGAATTTCGGCGAGTAACGACTATACTGCGGGGATGGCTGATTTCCCCAACATTCCGTCATGCAACACATCGACTAGCCTTAGTATCATCCGTTATCCACGGAGCCAACTCCTGTATAACGTCTGATATGTCTAGACATGCAGATTAATGCAAGCCGCGCTCCAGCCAATTGGAGTCGACTTTACTAAATCGTGACCGTCATTTCATTCCCAATTAAATCAGGACTAAAACTGTGATTGATCAATTTGAATGCAGTGTTTTGTAGTACAACAACAGCCGGGCGCGCATTCGCGTAACATGATACAGAGCGCCGTCACCACCATGACATGACGCGCAACGGGTGAATGACCGAAGACCCGAAATAGAAAGAGCCCGCTGATTAGTCAAAATCTAGGAGGTCAAGAGGCGGGGTCTAGTTTAATCAGCAAATCTTAAGAATTTTAAAACACATTACCAAACGAATTAATTTTCTTCTAGTTTGGAGATCACGCCAGCCTAATTGGTCCAAAAGAGTCTATCTATCTGACTTTCTTCCCCAATTTATGGAATGGGGTGGGGGGGGGTGGGGGGGAGAGAACACTGTGTATGCCATATGTACGGGGTGTCTAAAAAGTCGGCATTTCGTGCGTATTATAGCATGCTTTATGGGCTGCTCGCAAACTGAGGTCAAACAGGGCTGTGTGCGTGACATGACGTCGTCACGGGGCTTTGTTATCTCTTGTCCAAGGTCATCTGGCCGACTGCGCGCTTTGTCTGGTTTACGTTGGGTCAATTTTGACCACAAAGGATTTGAAGATGCAAAACGCGTCTGATACCCGTCAGTTCAGTGTGTGAATGAAGTCATTCGGGATTGTTCAGACACTGTCATAATTCCTAAAGATTATCATTACTTTCATATAGTCTGTTTCGACCAGTGAAAATTAGCATCTCTCATGAATTTCTCAGCGAGTAACGACTACTGCGGGGATTGCAGATTCGCCCAACATTCCGTCATCATGCAACACATTGACAAACTGGAGTTGAGACCAGGAGACACGGTACTGGACGTGGGATGCGGTACTGGGGAAGAAACCAAGTCAATGGCAGGGAAGTCAAGAGTGTAACAGGTAAGATTCAGTTCCATTCCTCGGCTTCTGCATCGCCAGCAGCTCCAGGGAGGAGGTGTTGACGCACCTATTTTTTCCGGCTATCGTAGGTGGAATTGTGTGTTTGTTTTCTCGAGAAACTATATGCGAGCTGCTATATAGCCCATAAAGCCTCCTATGATATGCATGAAATGCCGACTTTTTAGACACCCCCTTCCCGTACGTATGGCATACGTAGTGTCCCCCCCCCCCCCCCCCACTCCCCCATTCCATAAGTTGGGGCAAAAAAGGAAGATAGATGTCCTGTACATACACTGTATGTTTACGGTGTGGCCGTTCTTTTGATAATTTAAAAATTCTTATTTCCATGTAGGTCTTGTGAATGCTCAAAGGATTATAATAAAAAGATTTACCTTTGAGGAATGTCTTGCTTAAGACTGAAAATATCCAGTCAGTTTGCTTAAATCACATCCAATGACTTCCCAACAGAGAAGCAAAAAACCAAAAATTAATTATGTGATCATTGGCATCAAAACATTACATATATAGCCTATAGAAAACAATAACAATGTCAATGAACGTTCCATGTGACCCAGGTAGGTTGATGTTAATAGAGTGGTGTTTTGTGATGGAAATAGGCATGGTTGCGGGGCATTTGTGTTTTTAACACTACTTTTCTTGTTGTTCTCAAATTGTATCGTTGGGATAATGTTAGTTTAAGGGAAAACAAGCCTCCGACAACCCAAGTGTTTTTCACCTTAGAGCAAGGAACTTGCTCTATGCTTCCACAACGTGTGATAAATATTCATGTCAGCATTGGAGGGGGGGGGGGTGCAAGTGCAAATAATTACAGTGGGGGCGTGTGTAAAATTGAAAAATCACCGCCCGTGGGAAAAAAAAACCCAGGGGAGTGGGGCCGGATATTAATCGATGCTTGGGGCGCTGTTCAAACAAAACTGTAAATACGTTTCTATGAACAAAATAACCGCATTTTAGTGCCAGTTCCGCGGGGGGGGGGGGGGGGGGGGGGGGGGGGAGGTAGGATTTTTTTTTTTTTCGGCGGGGGCAAATTCCCCCATGCGGCCATTCCTCAGCCCCTCCCCCCCCCCGCCCTCCCCCGTCCCCGGTGGCGCCGCCACTTGCGATTAGAACATTAATGAGGGCGCTTTATCTTTTCAAAATGTTTCATAGTCATAGAGTCCTGTAGTTTTAAATACGGCGTGTCCTGTGTCACCATTCTAACGGTCTTTTAAGCACACAATCCTCCAGATTAACTTCGCACACAAAAAAAACCGATCATTCCACAGGAGCTCGCATTTTCAACAGCAGTTTGAAGTTACTCCAAAAAACCGCTAATATACCACCATATCAACCAGAGTGCCTCTGTTCCCATTCCCTTTAGGTATTGACGCTTCAGAGGAAATGGTAACGTTAGCCGTTAAGACCAACTCGGCACCAAACGTAGCATACAGTCAATGGGACGCCCGAGCCGTGGGAGACAACCCAGACTGGCGAGCGAGAGGGATTCGACAAAGCTGTCTGTTTCTTCGTTCTTCACTGGTTTCCCGAGCAGACCCAAGCGCTCCGTAGCATCTCGGCGTGTCTGAAGCCGGGCGGGCAGACACTTTTTATCATCGACAACCGCGATGACCTCTTCATTTTAACCCAAGCGACTTCCTTCTTGAAAAGTCACGAGAAGTGGGGTGCTTTTGTCCAGGTACATGTATAATTAAACAGATATCCTTCCGAATTTATTTAGATCGAGCTTTTTGGGGATTATTTTTGTTGTTTGGTTTGCGTAATGATCAAGATGCATTCATATTCCGGGTCGAATCTCAGTCCAATAAAAATTGTTAACTATACAGCGTTGCTGATTTCGTCTTAACGTGGGGGGGGGGGGACCAACAGCATAGAAACAAGTACCAAGTGGTAGAACGCCACGGCGGTCGGGTCATGAAGACGGCTTACGGCACGGGCTGGTCTCGGGCTGGCCGTACCGGTACTTGGAGAGTACAGAAAACAAAAACGAGTGGGGCGTGATCTAATATGCAAACATATGCAAATGAGATGCATTCGCATCAGTGCGCAACCGGTCTTCGAATGCAAAGCTGTAATACTCGACTTACCCTGACATTAGTCAGGCAGCTTAGGCCAGCATTTGGAATGGATGTGGACATTCCGGACAAAAGCGCCTAATTTTTCATACATGCTCCTTATTGCCTTAGCTTTCAATTTTGGATAGGAACCAACTTATCCAATAACAATATGGAGGCCATCTTGGCTTTTAAAGATGGTTTCCATTGAAAACCTATTTTACCCATATCTCATCTTTTAAGCCAATAGGAGTACAGTTTTGGTGTATAAACATACATGTTTAGGGTCAAGGAATGCAACTGTACCATTTGGGATGGTATCAAATGGTTGTCCAGATACAGTATTGTTGCCATCTTATTTTTGTAGATGGCCGCTGGCATTGAAAACTACATGTGTTGCATCTTTAAGCCACTTAACATTGAAATCTTAGTGTCTTAACATTTATTTTCAGGGTCAAAGAACGCAACTGAACCATTCGGGTTAGTGCTAAATGGTTAATTTGTCCACATACATTTCGGTGACCATCTTGGATTTTAAATATGGCCGCCATTGAAAACCTATATCTACCAATATCGTTCTTCTGAGCCACTTAGGATTACAATCTTGGCGTCCAAACATCCATTTTCAGGGTCAAGGAATGCTACTCCACCAATTATGACAGTGTCAAATGGTCAGTTTGTACACTATTGTGGCCATCTTTGATTTTGAAGATGGCCGCCAGATAATAATTGCATTTACTGATATCTCAGCTACTACCCCATATCAAATCACAGTCTAGGTGTCAAAACATACATTTTCAGGGTCAACTCTTTTACAATTCTTTTATTTAGGAGAGACAAAGATGATTTTAGTTATACACACAAAATAGTCAAACTGAAGATAACATTTCTAACAGAATACCGTTGATATATACCGCAGTCACCGAAAATACTGTATGAATTATAAGTAAAACAACATTATGTGAGAATAAATGTCATCACTCACAAAAGTTTACAGTTTAAAATTGCGCGCCCTAATTCCATATTAACTAGTTCACCTCAGGCTTTGGAGGCCACAGGTAACATGGTCCAGACAGGAACCCATTACTGTTTTTGTTCATGTTCGAGTGCCTGATCCTAAAAATGATTTTCCCTATTGCTGAAACATCCCTTATCCGTCAGCAACCTGGATGTTACATCTCAAAGATTCCGTTCGAAGCCTTAGAAGCAAAACATAGCTCAGCACTTAGCCGTCCGGAACACCACTGGCCCCTTGGTCCCTTGTAGCCTTCCTGTCTACTTTAGGGTGACCCTCCATCGTATCCTGTCATTCCCCGTAACAAAATTATAAAGACATTGAACAGCCTCCGATATGGGAGCCAAACCACACACCCAAAATGAATCGTTTTGGCTCCGTGCCATTCTTCAGCAGAGTATGCGTGCCCCGTCTGGGAGAGATCAGCCCATACCATGAAACCTGACCCAGCTTTAAGCAACATGCAGGTTGACCACTGGATGCTTGAAACCCACCAACACAAGTAATTTGCACCTCCTTACTTGCATTTCCTCTTCGGATTTTATTGATAAATGACGAGTGTCGCCTCCTCCAGGGACGGCAAGCTTCGGCACAAAAGGCTGAAGTCAAGAAAAGCTTCCTCAGCCATGTCCACTCCTTCACAACATCCAGGGAAGTGGCAAGACTCCAACACTGGAAGCAACGACAGAGAGCAAACGCCCACCGATTGTCATGGTTAGACTATAACAACGGCGGAAAACCTCCCAAAAGGTGCTACATCGACATGGGTTAAATGGAAAACTATAGGCCACTTAAGAACCAGGACTAGCCGATCACAGACCCGCCTTAATCAAATGGAGCTACAAAAGTGGTTCAGCTGCATGTAGTTGTGGAGAGGCAGAGCTGTATCACATCCTGTAGTGCCAGAGATTTCTACCTGCCTAGGTTCAAAGATGGCATTGACCCACTAAACAGGACGGTATTGGGCCGATACCATCTAATTATGGGTTTGTTGTGGCAGTACCATACAGCCTAAACGGTACAAGACCAGAAGCGGGCTAATGCTTGCTCGATTGCGCCAAAACGGTTCCGTGTTGACGGTACAGACACCACAGAGACGGAATGGTCAAGTGCTTGCCCTATTAAATGGCAAACAGTAATGGTAACACCGTTCAGAGCCTGCTTCGGACAAGTGCTGGTCTTTTTAGGGCAGCAAGACGGCGCGCAGCCTGAACCGGCCATTGCAGGTCCTTACGATAAACCATGATGAAAAGACGGGAAAAGTCCTGAATCGGTCCCTTTATGGGAAACCATAATGGCAAGACGGTACACAACCTGAATGGGACCGGTTCCGGCCCTTTCAAGTCAAACCATAATGGTAAAAAGGTACATAGCCTGAATCGGGCCAGTGTTGGTCCTTTTACGGCAAACCATACGGCCGCCGTATTAAGTATCTGGACAAACTGACCATTTGGCACGATCCCAAATACATGAAGTACTAATCCAAATTGTTTTGTTTCGTTCCAGGACCCTGAAAATATATGGTAAGAATCCAAGATTTAGATCCTAAGTGGCTTAAAAATGCAATACACGTATTCTGAGATTTAGGTTTTAAAAGGCGGTCATGTTTCAAATACAAGATGGCCACAATACTGTATTTGGATAAACTAACCATTTGACACTATCCCATATGGTACAGTTGCATTCCCTGACCCTGAAAATGTATGTTTAGACACCAAAACTTTAATCCTAAGTGGCTTAGAAGATGAGATATTGGTAGATATAGGTTTTTAATGGCCGTCGTCTTTAAAATCCAAGATGGTCGCCATAATGTCATTGGATAAGTTGGTTCCTATCAACAATTGAAAGCTAAGACATTGAGGAACATGTCTGGAAAATTTGGCGCTTTTGTCCGGGATGTCCACATCCATTCATTAAGCTGCCTGACCTTACATGGCCGGGTAAAGTGTCCATCAACCAACAAACCAAGGGCGGATCCATAACACAATTTTGGAGGGGGCCAAACAAAATTTTGGTCCCCAAAAAGTGGGTCAAAAAATGACGGTGTGAGGTTCAGGGCCCGCTTAAGGGCCCCGAATTTGTGTTGGATTCTATATGCTCTGTGGTGTGATATTATGGAATTTCTTACCATTTTAACCATTTTTTTTTTAAAAGATGGTTGCTTGCCTTTATTGTGACGTCCCTTCAAAAAAAAACAAGAACAGGGGTTTTTTCGGGGGCGAGGGGCATGTCCCTCTTTGCCCCCCCCCCCCCCGTATCCGCCCTTGCAACAAACCAACCCACCAGCCACCCACCAACCAACATAAGCAGCTCAAGCCAACGGCGTGTTTCACACCGCCGTGAGCAAAATTGAAAAGCGGATGTTAGTGTTCGCTCGTACTACCCCGCCCTGCAAACATCAGACGCTGGGATACTCTGATGAATTCACGCTCTGATTGGTTGGTTTTGCGTGACCTGTGACCTGCGCGTCATCACAGTAATGACTCTGCAAGGTTTTAAACGGTCGTTAAGACCGAGTCACTACTCTTTTATTCCAGTTTAGAGATTTTTTTTTTTTTTTAAGCGTAATAATGTAGTAAATTCTGTAAAACTTATCTGTGTAGTAAATTTACAATTTCCGTCACTTGATCAGGCTCCGTTTCGAATCACGAACAGTCGGGTTCCATTATACGACGCGGACGCTCATAATTTTGTCTACATGGTCCGCTATGAAACAGTAAATCACATCTGGTATGGAATGCACGTATTTCTATGAGAAGGTTTCGGATAGCATTTGCACACATTGTCTAACTGCGGTCTTGGACAGCTGCAGCCAGATTCTTTATACATAGGTCTTAGGTCACTTCATTCACAGGATTCTGTGAAGCTCATCGATTAGCGTATCCCAGCGTCATGTTTGCAGGGCGGGGGGTACTAACGAAATGTTAGTGGTGGCCCAACGTGACTCATGGGGGCGCAATTACCAAACAAGTAAGTTTACAGTCAATTAACAAGCTGACAGGTATATAGTCCGGTTAATTTAGAATAAAACAGGAGCTGACCTAGAAGAAATTGCAATAAAAAGTATTTTAATGCTATATCACGCTAAGGAATGTCGTCATGGAGTGGAGAAGTGTTCACGTTTTCTCTACAACTTTTTCATCATACGTATACAGTCGTATGGAGAGCGTCATGTTTTCTTTTGAGTCCGTTACTCGTCAGAATATCCGTTCACATCACGTTTGAGACTTTGCGAGACACGACTGATCACAGCACACGACTTTTCTATGCCAACCAATTATTACAATATTTGGTAATTTACTCTTTCGCACAATACTATAGGATATTTTCTTGAAAAAAATATCAGGAAATTTGAGATATTTTTTACTGCCCGAATTATTTATTAGTTAAAATATATCACTTTGTGCTCAACCATTTGTTTCATGGAAAAACTTTACATAAACAGGTCTACTTGATACAAGGGCGGGAAACCAATAAAGTTAAATTTCAGGTGTCTACCGCACTAGGGCCGGAGTCTAATTTTAAAATATTAGGGAAAATATCCGAAATCTGATATTTGTGTAATCCTTTTTTTGATGCGTTAGGGTCATTGGCATAACTTATAAATAAGATATAAATCGTCCAAAAAATGAATGTATACTCGAAAAACTTTTTGAAGGCAAATTAACGGGACTAACATCTTGAAGTGAAATTTTAGCTGAATTCTGAGATGAAGAGAAAAGAAATTAGGCAGCGTGACATGTATTATCTATATAGGTAATAAACGTGCCGCAGATCAAAGTCTTGGGCCGGGGGCAGGGGTGGACCATGCCAATTATGTTTCAATAGTAATAACAAACCGAGGTCTGTTCCATCCTGAAAGAATCATTTCGTCGGGACTCAAGTATGCTTTTTTTGGAGTAATGTATTTCACTCTTGACCAGCGGCGGCGGAACACTTTTCAAACTGCACAAACCTCAGTGTTGAATTTAACACTGATATTATCTTTATCAGACCATGGGTATAACAAGTTTACACCCCTGGTCCTATATAGATACCACCATTGTTGAATTTACACCACAGTTTTTGCAGTGTAGTGCCCTGTATAAAATGAAGACTTGAATCAGTCGTCTGCTGCACTCGCATGAGGTCATGCATCCTAAGCATTAGCATATACAGACATGTAAATCAAAGTAAGTCACTAGACGAATTGTTCGAGGTCCCAAATTTTTATCTTAAAAAAATGATTAAAAAAACACCCTTCCATTCCACAGAAACAATTCGATTTTTCACATTGCTTGAATGGTTTCTATTTCAATTTGTTCAAGGTCTTAACTTAAATTGACCGGACTATTATTAAACATGCGTGGAAAGGCCTTATTTAAAGCTTCAAGCTAAAGAGGTGTACGTACAGTTCACATGCCGACCGGCCTTTTTGAGACGGACAGAACGGTAATAGAGGTGTATTGCCTTGGCTTTTGTCTTTCAGGACTACAAGTCATCACTGTTCATGTGGAACCTATCAGTTCAAGAAACGCAGAAAGTCTTCAAAGCGTGTGGCTGGGCCGAGGCTAAGTGTGAAGTGCGGAGACACGACGACGTCCTGTCTGAAATTCAGTTAAAATGTAAGCCTTTGCAATCAAAATGGATAGCTTTCGAACCACACGTATCCCTTCGAGCTTCAAGCCCAAAAACTTTACGTGGAGTGTCCACGAGAAGAATTTTATCATCACACATGTTTCTAGGTCAATAACCCCCGCATGCCTGGACATGCACAAGATATAGGTCATTCACGTCGTCCGGGATTGTTTACAATCTCTCTGAGCTCTGAGCGGCACAAGGGGTTGACACAAAGAGATCGGTGGCACTTGGGTTGGCCACTAAGATCTCCAATTACTACACAAACTGGTATTAGGCGCCATCTTGGCTTCTGTCTTTCAACACTCCTTACTCTTGAGTGGCTAGGGTCTGGCCAATGGTAGTCTACAGGCTTGTGGTGTTTTTGTGGTGTATAGTAGGGGTGAGGATTACATGGAAGCTTGGCCTAATTGGCTCACTGAAAAAAAAATATGACCATATTTGGAAAATGTGGAGAATTTTATCTGCGGCTCGATGCTCGAAGTGCAATCAACAATTTCCTTTTAATACCAGTACCAGAGAAGTGGACGAAGCCGAAGAGGCTTTAGCAGTATCAACGATATCAAACAAGGACGTTTTAGCCCAGACCTTATCACTCAAAAGGACCTTATTTTTGTCTCGCCTGAACTGTGTTCAGGAGAGAGACTATGCAATCACTTTGTCTATCTGTGTGCGTGTGTATGTGCGTCGTATATATATATGTGTATGTGGTATTTTGGTTAAAATTTCGTAAAATTGGTCTCATTTCTAAACTTGACAACCTTCATACCTTCATAAACGTAATAAACTAGCAAATGTTTCTATAAATCACTTGCTTCGTATACAGTTATGATTATACAGATAACATTTACTAATGTTGATCTGGAATCTTCAAATTTAGGCCCCCCAAATAGCACTGTTAGCAGTTGGAGCCGAATGAAGACCAAGTTTTATTGAAAATCTCGGTAACGGTCGTCAAATTCAAAATAGTACATGACGCAGCAAAAGGTTCGCCCATATGATCCGAGTATACTTGATGCTCAAAATCGTCGTTGAATTCATTTTAAAAACTTTTTAATTAGCAATTAGCAGTTAATTAAACATACATTTAAGTCGGAAAAACTCGGGCGCTATCCGATTGTCTACGCAATAAATTCGGCAAACTTGGGACATTTTCGGAAAAAGGAGAAATTCCTCCCGCTTTGGTGTCACGTGACGTATATTTGTAATACAATGTATTACCGGAGGCTACCTGACCCAAGATTCATCAGGAATAGTCAGAATATTTTGGTCTGGGAACCAGACTAGGCCAAGGTTCGCTCGTACCCCCGCCCTGCAAACAGGACGCTGGGATACTCTGATGAATTCGAGCTCTGATTGGCTGGATTTTGCGTGACTTGTGACCTGCGCGTCAATACGGTCATGACTCTGCAAGGTTTGAAACGGCTGTTAAGACTGATTCATTATACTTTTATTCCAGTTTAGAGATTTGTTTCCGTTGGAAAAGCGTAATAATATAGGAAATTCTGTAAAACTTATCGGAGTTGTAAATTCACAATTCCCGTCACTTTCTCGGGTTCCGTTTCGAATCACGTACGGTCGGATTGCATTATGCGACGCTCCAATTTTTGTCCACATGGTCCACAATGAAACAGCCTCACATCCGGATTTGCCACACACAGCGTGCGGATTTGCCACTTCGTGAAAACGCAAAACGCAGAGGTCAGTGGATTCGCCAAACTTGAAAACGATGCCAAAAGCTCTTCGCGCGATTCTACGCTCATACGCGCACAGTGAATATGTTCAATCGGCGTGGCCGCCTCGGTTTCGATCGACTAATGGTGTTACTTGCTATTACATGTACTTATTTTGTACAAATTGAACACGTTTGAGGATTGTAGTATGATGTGTACAAGTTTAAATGTCAGGATAACAGTTTATTTTAACTGGTATTGAATTTCCTTCAATGTGACCCTGGACAATATAGCTTATTTCTTATATCATTCTCATTGTAAGGGAAGTTTATATAGTAATGGTAAAGGGGTGGATCCGGGATCCAAGTTATGTAACTGTTCACATATCGGTGGCTGTAACTGTATGTATTTAACCCTAAATAAAAAAAAAATGATACAGAAAAGCTACTCTTTAATTTACCAGCACTTCTTCATTGATAAATGCAGGTACTTCTGGAGTTTACAATTAAGGAACATTTAAAAGAGATTTAAGTAAAAGCAGTTACTGCTTGATGTTATGTAGATATTTTTTTTTACATTTTGATAATTGTTATTCTTGAGATTGGCCGCCCTCACACTATCTCCACTATTAAAGCTACAAAATTAATCACGATGAATCGATTACATCTGAGACTTTTAATGCTTCAGAGATTTTAAGAGTCTAAACTCCATCGTTACTTAAAAAAAAAAATCTTCGTTCATACGATATTAAAGAGAAAGTATCTGTTTTGCCTAAATAAAACTAAGTAATAAAACTATTTCCATGTTACTTCCATACAATTTTTAGTCACATGTTTGGTTTCTGGTTTTCAGTTGTCAGCTTGTTAGACATCCACAAATAGATTATGAGTCCATAATTGCACGCTTCAAAATCTTCAGTTTCATTGTAAGGATTTAAAGAAAATCTTACCCCATTGGGCAATCTTTAAGCTGTAAGATAGCAGTCTGAAGATAGTTGCTTTTAAATATATTTGCAATGGACATTATTAAGAAATCACAGAACAGATTAATTTCACACATAAGGGACTCAAGCATTTCAACTTAAAGGGGTTTTTGTGCAAGCAATGAGCCTAAATTAGGACACAAAGAAGGTTTTGTTGGAATCGTGTCTATCGTGCACAGCATCGCCTGCAAAGACAGAGAGATAATGAGAAAGGGAAAAAGAATGGCAATTTGACTGTTTGTTATTATTCACAACATATACATTCATATTTGCTGCAAGCTATGGTTGGTAACAGGTGCTGAAGAGCTTTAGTCACTGTTTATACTCAGACTTGAAATGAAGGACAAGGGAAACAAATCATTGTGTTTATGCCACAGCCACAGAGGAGTGTTTTGTTTCGGATACCAGTGATAGGGCAAACCGGTTAAATTGTCAATTGTAATTGTTTTGTAATATTAATGGGCAACACTAGGCCCGACCAGAAAGGGCAACACCAAAGCCCCAAAGCCACAGCGGCATACATTAACAACGAACATTTTACAGACATTACAAAATGGAGTTCACATGTGACAACGGACATGATGTTATCAAACACATAACACGTGGGCAAAACCAGGCCCGACCAGAAGTGGGCAACACCAGAGGCCCTAAGCCACAGCGGCATATACACGATATACTTGGCAATAAATGAAATACATGTATGAAAATGAGATATAATGCCATTAATGAAAAATCAAACTTGAATAATACAAATTAGCTTCCCACTGATGTCACATTCAGTCAGGAAAACGCAGCCTCGGAAAAATTGAGAGCGCTACGGCAAGTATCACATTTGCCTAACAAAATAGAAAAACAAGGGATTTAACTGGTTTCATTTGCCCCATAATCTGAGGAGTTAAGTTAATGGCTGGCTGTATCCTAAAATTGTCAACATTTAATACTGTAATTAATATACATGTAGTCTCAAGACAATTGCAAGCACTATATTGGAATGAAAAATAATAAGCAAAATGCCACTTTGGAGCCCTTATAACTGGCGGGTATTAAGGGGTGGTGGTGGGAAAAATTTTGCAAGGAAACTTCCTCTGTGTACTGTCTTGGTGACTGGCTGTGACCAAGTGACGATGTGCTTGCGTCAAGCATGCTTAAGCGACCAGAGGCCCCACATACCAAGATTGGCTATAAAATAGATTTATGACGATGATGATGTGATGGCATTCCTGTGCCCCCTGGATGCCTGGTCAGACCCCCCAATAACCAGACATGCTGTCTCCGATGACCCACCCATCAATCATCATATGCAACAGACTCAGATCAAATATCCCCTTCCAGGCCGAGTATAACACCTTTTTATCATGAATTGGTAAAAGGAGTTATCATTTTCAATATAAGTTCCTTCTGAATTTCAAAACTAAATCACATCCAGAGCGATTCAAAACCCAACTGTAAGCAAGCATATTGTGTTATTATAAAGACAAACTTTAGCACAAATCCAAATGTCTAAGGCACAATGAACAAGGCAACTCCTTGTTAAGTGCATGATTTTATGTTGGTGAAAAACAACAACTTTGGCAAAAGTGCTACATGTTAAATTACATTCATAACAAAGGATGAAGGGACATTCAAATATAATAAACCTGTTGTTTTTTTTCTGGACAGAGTGTACTTTTATCAGTCACAATCTGAATCAACACTTTTCCCTGGTTTCTAAAAATGTGCCTTCCTCAGAAACACATGTACCCAGTTTTACAGTTCTGTTCCTGAAGAGATGCAGCATTTTCCACTCCTGCTGAACCAGAACAGCTCTGTAAATAAAACAAACAAATAAACACACCGACAATTAAGAAGTAGGCTACCACAGTAACTTAAACAACTATCATATAGTATTCATTCACTCGAAAGTTAAAATTAAGAAGTAGTGATGGGGACATTGTATCCAATGACATCATGTTCTACGGATCTGTGATGTACATGTACAATTTTTAATATTGTGAAACTTCATTTTTGTATATTTCTATTTGCTATTTAATATGTCTGGTTTTAACCATGATGCTGAAATGACACAACATGTTTTTCTCAAGGACTTACGTTTCACAACAAGGTACGCCAATCAGTCTGATGTTGACACTTCTGAAACTGTAGATGTCAAGCTTACATATCCTATAGCTGCTGTTGGATAAAAAAATGTGGAAACATTTTTATATTAAAATGAACTTATCATGCAGTTATCCAAAAGGGCTAATGCATTAATTGTGGACATTTCCTTTTGCAGGTTTTGGCATCCTATTTTAGCTCTAAGCTAAAAATCCATGGGTGACATAATTGTTCAACTCGTTTCTGGCTGATTATTTCAAGAATTATTTTTTTTCACTCGACGATTCTCTAATTTACACTGTTCAAACGATTAGAAAGGTTAACTTTACTACAAAATCCATTTATGTCTGGAGCATGTTTATGAAGGGCCTTGGCCACGTTGTACTTGTGTCCCCCTAAATAAGCTAAGTACTAATCTTGCCCTGGCCTAGGCTAGGCTAGCCCTGTCAGCAAGGTCAGTACTTGGACAATAATTAGCATTTGTACTTCTTCAAAAGCACTATATAACCATAACTACGGTAGTTCTGGCGCAAGATGATCAAGGGGTGGACTATTTTCCCCACATAAGTAAAGTAGCTTAACCATGGACAAGGGAATGTTGTGTAAACATGACCCATTCATGTCAGCATGCAATTAATCACTATTCATAATATATGCGGAATTCGTGTATTTCCGACATGCGTATTTTTCGTTCATCTGGTCTAGGCAAAGAACGATGGAATGACCAAAACTTGCAAAAAATGATAAGAACCACGTATCAGAATGTCTTTAAAAAAGTCGAATACAACCATAAATATGATTTAGCTCAAACAATATAGCTCGTCTAAACGGTCAAAACTTACCGACTTACCAGGACAGCCCGTCGCATGATGATGAGCCGTGAGAACGAAATAGTTTTGTATACGTGACGACGTGACAACAACAACTCAGCCCTGAGATAAAGGTTATTCGTCACTTACATGTGTGTGCGTCGCGTTTTCACAAAGTGGCGAATCAGGGATTTGCCACTTCGTGAAAACGTATATTCCAGAGAGCAACGGATTCGCCAATTATGTAATTAGCGTAACTAATAAATAAACATTGTCCGGTCTTAAAACTTTGCAGAAATGTTTAGGACACGAATTAAGTCAAAATAGCCAAAAAAAAACGAAATTGAAAAAAAAATGATTTTCGATGGATTCGCCACTTCGTGAAAACGCCGACAAATTTTACACCACTATGACTTTGCGCCTCTTTGTTTTTTTTCTCCTAGTAGGGGGGCCAATGTACAGAATTGGGTTCCCGTGGAAATTTCATGTAAATTTATGGCAACCATTATAAATGTAAACTTATGAGTCCTGAGAACAAGAACATTGATGTTGCCATTTTTTCCATTGACCTTTAGTGACCTTGACCTGAGGTCAAAGTTCATGGGTCATGGTCACCTAAAATGATGTGTGAAGGGTGTGTGAAGATTTTCCAGGCAAGTGAGCACATTTTGTATTTGGTTGAGAGTTTCTCCATCATAAAACATGTTATTATTAATGTATTTATGAGTTTTGCTGAAGAAAACATTAGCAAATGTCACTTTTACCCGAAAAGGACCGGGTTGATTTGACCAGTTGTGGTAAGATCCCACTCGACAAGTAGTAGGTACAGTTGTTCTATGACAGGGATACCTCTGATGGTGGTGTTGAGTTCCTCGTAGAACTGGTCGTTAGCATTTTATTGGAAAGGGATAATGTTGAGAAGCCGTGCTATTGGAAGAGGATAATGTTGAGACGCCGTGCTATGCAATAGAGTGCTTCAGTGGAGATTGAGCCGCTCATTTCTCCATTTCACCCCAGCACATCCTAACCCATTTGACCCCAAATGGATAAGGCTTACTCCTAACCTATTCTGATTGTTTATGGGCAATTCCACGACAACCTTGGTTTACATTTTCAGGCACTTTGATACGAAAAAAGGAGTCTCAAAACTTAATGTATTGTTTTCGTTGAACACTATCACATAGTCAATTTACGAAGTTGTAAGCTTTTATTCGTGGGGTGTTGCGCAACAGTTTAAACCTTTTTACTTTCGTTATATAAAAGAACATATGCATAATTTATTGGAGGTCTTAATTCAAAATCTCCTCAAACTGGACATGCATTGATACAAGTAATGCAAACCGTTTGGACTCCTATGAAATCCAGTGCCTTTTACTGTTTTTAGGCTAAACGTTCACAATCCTCACGCAGCCATGCGCTGCACTACTAGTGAGTTAGTATTTCATATCTATACTACAATTCAAGGAATCTCTGTCTGTCTGTCCGTCTGTCTGTCTGTCTGTCTGTCCGCTGATTATCTCCAGAACCGGGCACCGTATGAAGTTGAAAATCGGCGGGTGCATTGCTCCGGATAGCAGAATGTGCAGTGCCAAGTTTGAAGTAGTTTGGACCAGCGGTTCTCGAAAAAGCTGCAAAATAGCAGTATTTTCTGAGGCAAACGCGCCAGAATATAGCCTAGAACTCCGCGCACTGATGTTCTTTTCAATTGTTATCGTCATGTTAAAGCAAGAGCGCGCGTGCTCAATATGACGCAAACAATGCAAAAAGGACGGGAACGCGCACGTGCATTGTAGGGCGATACCATTGTCCAGTATGGGTGAATAGCACTGCTACCATATGTTTCCGTAAGTGATGACTGCACGGGCACATGCATTCTGCAGTCGATTGAACCACTATTGTAGGCGGTGGATTGAGCAACCTTACTCACGTAGGTGAGTAGCTGCACGGGCGCATTGGTGAATATCAGTGCCGGGGATGGCCTGGCGACACTGTACAAAGTGCGCTCAACCTATGAGTGTGAGTTTAACCTGTGAAAACAACACAATTGAATCGTGTGCGTTGTTTGCATGACATGAGCATTTCGAAATTGCCCCTAAACGAACAGGTGCATTTTTTTGACGGGCCCTGCAAAAATGACGGGCACATTGTAGGGCTATAGCGCTGCACACCATGTCTTCGTACGTACATATACGTGAGTGGCATGCACGGGCACATGCATTTTGTACTCAACTGAGCAACCATCACTGCACTGTATGTGCCGGGGGGGGGGACGAAATTTTGTGAGTTTAACTTGCGAGTGTGCGTTCACACCATTGAATAATGTGCGTTGTTTGCACGAGCTGCAGTTCTCAACTGCCCCTTCCGAACACGCACATTTTCGACTGGCCCTGCACTCTGTCTGTCTGTCTGTCTGTCTGTCCGTCGATTATCTCCAGAACCGGGCACCGTATGGAGTTGAAAATCGGCGGGTGTATTGCTCGGGACAACAGAAAGTGCAGTGTCAAGTTTGAAGTGGTTTGGACCAACGGTTTTAGAAAAAGCTGCAAAAAAGCAGTATTTTCTGAGGCAAACGCGCCAGAATATAGCCTAGAACACCACGCACTGCCGTTCTTTTCAATTGTTTACGTCATGTTTGAGCAAGAGCGCGCCTGCTCAATATGACGCAACAATGCAAAAAGGAGGGGAACATTGTAGGGCGATAGCACTGCACACCATGTATTCGTACGTGAGTGGCATGCACGGGCACGGGCACATGCATTTTGTAGGCAACTGAGCAACCATCCGCACTGCACTGTATGTAGGCGGTCGACTGAGCAACTCTAATACAATATGGTATCGCCCTACAACTACGCCCTACAGTTGTAGGGCGATACCATATTGTCCAGTAGGGGTAAATATCAGTGCCGGGGGTTGACGACATCTTGTGCGTTTAACTTGCGAGTGTGCGTTCACACCATTGAATAATGTGCGTTGTTTGCACGAGCTGCAGTTCTCAACTGCCCCTTCCGAACACGCACATTTTCGACTGGCCCTGCACTAGTCTATATTCTACAATTCCAGGAATCTCTGTCTGTCTGTCTGTCTGTCCGTCTGTCTGTCTGTCTGTCCGCCGATTATCTCCAGAACCGGGCACCGTATGAAGTTGAAAATCGGCGGGTGCATTGCTCGGGACAGCAGAATGTGCAGTGCCGAGTTTGAAGTTGTTTGGACGAGCGGTTGTCTAAAAAGCTGCAAAAAAGCAGTATTTTCTGAGGCAAACGTGGCAGCTTAGAACATAACACCACGCGTACGCACTGCCGTTCTTTTCAATTGTTTACGTCATGTTTGAGCAAGAGCGTGCGTGCTTAATATGACGCAACAATGGAAAATGAACGGGCACGCGCACGTGCATTGTAGGGAATACCATTTTCCAGTATGGGTGAAAAGCACTGCATACCATGTTTCCGTATGTACACGTACGTGGTGGCTGCATGGGCACATTATTTTTGTAGTCGATTGAGCGACCATTGTAGGCGGTCGAAATTCAAACTTGGCACAAACTTTGACGTGAGTGTGCGTTCAACCTGTGAAAACAACACCATTGAATCGCGTGCGTTGTTTGCACGAGCAGTTTTCAAAAACTCTGCAAGAATGCAACCTATACCAACGGTCAAGCAATTTGTCCCTCCCAATCAGGCACATTTTCAACTTGCCCTCCCGAACAAGCACATTTTCGACTGGCCCTGCACTAGTCTACTTTAATTCCGGAAATCTATGTCTGTCTGTCTGACGGGCTATCTGTCTGTCTGTCTGTCCGCCGTTTATCTCCAGAACCGGGCACCGTATGAAGTTTAAAATCGGCGGGTGTATTGCTCGGGACACCAGAATGTGCAGTGCGAAGTTTGAAGTTGTTTGGACTAGCGGTTCTCGAAAAGCTGCAAAAAAGCAGTAGTTTCTGAAGCATAGCGTAGCAGTATATATCTTAGAACATAACACCATGCACTGCCGTTCTTTTCAAATGTTTACGTCATTTAAAGCTAAAGCGCGCAAGCTCAATATGACGCAACAATGGAAAAAAGGACGGGCACATTGTTGGGCGATACCATTGTGCAGTATAGGTGAATAGCACTGCACACTATGTCTCCATACGTACATGTACGTGAGTGGGCATGCACAGGCACATGCATTTTGCTGTCAACTGAGCAACCATCACTGCACTGTATGTAGGCGGTCAACTGAGCAACTGTTACTGTAGGGCGATATCATATTGTCCAGTAGGGGTAAATATCAGTGCCAGGGGATGACAACATGTGTGCATTTAACCTGCGAGTGTGCGTTCAACCTGTGGAAGCACCATTGAATAATGTGCGTTGTTTGCACAAGCTGCAGTTCTCAACTGCCCCTTCCGAACAGGCGCATTTTTGACTGGCCCTACACTAGTCCTTAATATAATTCCAGGAATCTCTGTCTGTCTGTCTGTCCGTCAATTTTCTCCAGAACCGGGCACCATATGAAGTTGAATATCGGCGGGTATATTGCTCGGGACCACAGAATGTGCAGTGCCAAGTTGGAAGTGGTTTGGACCAGGTGTTCTCGAAAAAGCTGCCAAAAAAGAGCATTTTTTGAGCCTCAACGTGGCAGATTATATACCTATAGAACATGCGCAGTCCTTTTTCACTTGTTTACGTCATGTTTGGTGAGCAAAAGCGCGCGTGCTTAATATGACGCAGCAACGGAAAAAAGGACGGGCACATCATGGGAATGTTTTTAATTGTTTACGTCATGTTCGAGCTTTAGCCAGCGTGCTCAATATGACGCAAACAGTGCAAAAAGGACGGGCACATTGTAGGGCGATAGCACTGCACACCATGTCTTCGTACGTACATATACGTGAGTGGCATTCACGGGCACATGCATTTTGTAGTCAACTGAGCAACCATCACTCAACCTCGTGCCCCTTTGGGTACGACCTTGCAGCGCCGTGTTGCTTCCCAACATGCCTTGCGCGATCGTAACCCCTGGAATTGTGTAACTTAAATGTGCCAAAATATGGCACATTATAATTAGGGCTGCAGTTTATCCGTTTTACGAGCCGACGCCATCTTTAAAATGTTAACAGTTGTGATTTTGAAGAATCCATCCTTTCAAACACAACGTTTGGACGTTGTGTTAATTAGCAAAGATTTGTTTTAAATGTACGTACTCCTTTCGTACCTTTACAACCACAGATACAAGGTTTTCTAAGCGAAAAACGCGGCTGACATAATCCATATCGTACAGGCATCGCGACTTTTGAATCATATTTTTTTTCCTACGTGACGTTACGTGCAAAGCTAAGCACGCGAGGGCGAGCGCATTATGGGCGCGCCCGGCGTGCAATCTACGAAATGCCCGCGCTGTACGCTGTGAATAGCCATTCAGCGTCATTTACGTCATCATCACAGCCAGGGGCTAGTGTAAGGAACGAGAACGCGACCCCTGGAGTCGAGGCTGACCATCACTGCACTGTATGTAGGCGGTCGACTGAGGAAGTCTAATACAATATGGTATCGCCCTACAACTACGCCCTACCAAATTTTCTAGTAGGGGTAAATATCAGTGCCAGGGGGTGACGACATTTTGGGCGTTTAACTTGCGAGTGTGCGTTCACACCATTGAATAATGTGCATTGTTTGCGAGAGCTGCAGTTCTCAACTGCCCCTTCCGAACACGCACATTTTCGACTGGCCCTGCACTAGTCTATATTATAATTCCAAGAATTTCTGCCTGTCTGTCGGTATTTCGATTATCTCCAGAACTGGGCGCCGTATGAAGTTGAAAATCGGCGGGTATATTGTTCGGGACAACAGAATGTGCAGTGCCAAGTTTGAAGTGGTTTGGATGAGCGGTTCTCAAAAAAGCTGCAAAAAAAACCAGTATTTTCTGAGGCAAACATGGCAGTATATAGCTTAGAACATGACACCACGCGCTGCCGTTCTTTTCAATTGTTTACGTCATGTAAAGCTAAAGCGCGCGTGCTCAATATGACGCAAACAATGCAAAAGGGACGGGCACGCGATACCATTGTCCAGTAGGGGTGAATATCTGCGCTGTTATTTGCTTTTTCGAGAACCATGCACTCGCCCAAACAACTTCAAATTTGGCACAAACTTTGACGTGAGTATACGTTCAACTTGTGAAAACAACACCATTGGATCGCGTGCGTTGTTTGCAAGAGCAGTTCTCAAAACCTCAGCAAGCATACAACCAATACCAGCGGCAAAGCAATTTGCGCTTCCCCAACATGCACATTTTAGACGGGCACTGCACTAGTAGTCCTAAATTCACAATACACGTACACCGTTCTGAGCCACATCGCCCAGTACGCACGACGCGCGCGCCAATCTCCATATAAGGAGTTGTTAACCACTTGCGAGACTGGAAATAACATAATATACCTGGAGGGGTGTCCCGAAAAACATTAAGTTAAATTGCTGAACAAAATCGTTGAACATTTATAATATTTGACTTGTTTTGACTTTTGGACCGTCGGCTCGGGTAATTATCAGCACTCAAACAATCATGATGTATAAAAAGACCAACCTTATACAGCACACAAAAAATGCAACCCAAAAAGACCCCAAAAAAAAGCCACAAAAAAAAAACACACCTTAAACAAAAAGAATTTCAAAACTACAATATTCATCAACGTTATATTTTGCGTAATAGCGATATGTTTTGGAGTGTTAGTTTATTACGTTTACATGACAAAAAACACAGTCAGCAGCCACCTATGTGGCATGAAGAGACCAGGTACAATTAATAAATACTTAAGGCAGTTTACCCATTCCTGTTGGTCGCCGGTCGTAAAAGTTGATAAAACAACCGGCTGGCTGGTGTACTTTGCCAGTGTCACATGACATTTGGACTCCTATGAAATCCAGTCCCTTTCACCCTTGTATTTGTTGACCGGCATAGTGTTTAAAACAAAGTGTTTAAAACCGGCCAAGCACATACTTATTCCCTTATTAATAAAATTTTCATGTACTTACACAAAATGTCGAGAACATAAAAATATCATTTTTGAAACCATTAAACAATTTAATAGGCATAATTTGTTCATGTTTTTTTTCTTCTACAACCACGAGGAAAGACTCTACTGAACCTAAAAAAAAACAATATCAAAATAACGCCAAAAAAAAAGACTTGAAAGCGAAAAACGCCACAGGGTTTCAAATCTTATTTCCAAGCGTGTACGACCATAAATTCCAAAGTGATGAGGACATGTCCGGGCTGAGTCTTATCCCCATAGCGATCCAACGCCCACTGCCACAGGTCTTGCAGATAATCCTCCAGCGCTGCCGCTGGTATCAACGGTGTTTCTCCAAGACATGTATCCAAAAACACTGTTGAAAAGAGAGAACAAATCCAGGTGATTTACGTATGCGCACGTGTGTGCACAACCTGATTGAATAATCTTTAAATAATGTTTCAACAACTGAAAATCCCCTTGTGTTATATAAGGCATTTCTCTAAAGCTCCAGCTTCTTAAACGCCTCCATACTTTCTCATTTCCGAATTATTTTCCGAATAACATGAGTTTATTCTGTTTCTGTATTATGAAAAAGTTGGTACTGTGTTCATCACGATTTGAAAGCGTGGATAGAAAATGTATATTTCAATTGAATTGAATTGAAGTGAATTGAATAGCCCGTCGCAGAGCTGACATATCGACGAATAAGCGAAAAGCATGTTTCGAGTTATTCGCGTATGAAGTTGAACATTTTTCTGAGCGTTGTATTTTACCATTTATGTTTCGATAATAACCCTTTTGGTGTATATTCGGAATAAAAAAATCTCTAATAGCCGGCTGTTCTTCACACTGTTTCGCTATTCGCCAGTTTGACGGATCGCACGCGCGCGCAATTCGACAAACTGACGAATTATTCGTTGGTACTTTGAACGCATACCTTAAATTAGCTGGTGAATTGCACTCCTTTAATTACATATGTGGTTCGGAAAAGGTACATTTCGATTGTTAAAGCTTACATTTTAACTGAATTTCGGACAGGACCTGTTCGTGCCTCCATACTTCACACTTAGCCTCGGCCCAGCCACGTGCTTTGAAGACTTTCTGCGTTTCTGGGACCGATAGGTCCCAAAAGTGCAGTGATGACTTGTAGTCCTGTATTACAAAAAAGACCATCTCTGTTATGTGAAAAGGGAAGGTAGACATTCTTCGATTAAGCATTTAAAACCCTCATATGGGAACATGCCTTCTGAGCCATGCTATAACTTGGGTCAATTATATTGGTCAAGTGACCCATTTGTTTTTTAAATGTAAACATGGGGAAGTGGAAGGAAACTTTGACCGTTTGTGACCTTTTAAACAGCAGGAAGGTTTTAAGAAAGACCTTCCTACCCCCCCCCCCCCCACCATCCACTTTTCAAAGTTTTCCAAGCTATGCCGGTCCTCTGTGTTAACTAGAAATCGGCACCGCTGTAGTAAGCAGTTGGACTGAGATTTTAGTCTGGTTTTGTGAAAGGATCTCGATCTACGCAAACCAAACAACAAAACGCCCCCTCCCGCCCCGCCAAAAGATCCAATTTTGAAGGACGATGGTTTCATACCTCGACAAAAGCACCCCACTTCTCATGGCTTTTCAAGAAGGAAGTCGCACGGGGTAAAAAGAAGGAGTCGTCGCGGTTCTCGAAACGGATGATGAACAGTGCCTGCCCTCCCGGCTTCAGACACGCCGAGATGCTACGGAGCGCTTGGGTCTCCTCGGGAATCCAGTGGAGAACGAAGAAACGGACAGCTTTGTCGAATCTCTTTCGCCAGTCCGGGATGTCCCCCACGGCTCGGGCGTCCCATTGACTGTATGTTACGTGTGGTGCCGAGTTGGTCTTAACGGCTACTGTTACCATTTTCTCTGAAGCGTCAATACCTAAAGGGAAGGGGAACAGAGTTAAAGGCACCCTAATTGATATGATAGTATAAAGCGGGTGTTTTTTGGCGTAATTTCAAATTGCTGTTAATGCCCAAATGCGAGCTCCTGTGGAACGGTCGTGTTTTTTTTTTGTGCGAAGTTAATCTGGAGGACAGTGTGTTTAAAAGACCGGTAGAATGGTGAGACAGGACACGCCGTATCTAAAACTACAAACTCTATGACTTTGAAACATTGTGAAAAGATAAAGCGCCCTCATTTATAATCTAATCACAAGTGGCCGCGCCACCGGGAGACGGAGGATTTGCCCCTCCCCCCCCAAAAAAAAAAAAAAAAAAACTAACCTGCCCCCCCCTCCCCCCGCCGTGTGTCCACTTGCCAAAAAACTCAAACAACAGAGAAAAAGGAAACAAGTTAAGGTAAAAAAGGAAACAAAACGGGGAGACCTAAAGTCAGTTTAAATACCGAAAACAGATCGGAACTGGCCCTAAAATAGGGTTATTATGAACATAGAAACGTATTATAGTTTTGAACTTTTCCTTGCTCTATGGAGTGGCGTAGCCACCGGGGGGGGGGGCGTGGGCGTGGGGGGCCGGCCGCCCCCATGAAACCTTGTCGCCCCCCCCCCGCACAACATTTTTCCTCCATTCATATAAGCTAAATAATAATAATAATAGACCAATTAAAATTCCTTGAAATCAGTGGCGTAGCCACGGGGGGGGGGGGGGGGGCGTGGGAGGGAGGGGGGGGCGACAAAACTGAGATTTTGAGTTTCTAAACAAAATATCATTGATCTACATGACGCCATGGGCGTCAATCCCGGGGGGACAGGGGGACTAGTCCCCCCCCCCCCCACCCCCACCTTTTTGAAGGGTGGGGAACACAATATCAAATGTCCCACCCCCCCCCCCCCCCAGATTTTTGAACTCGTGTCTCATTTACAAGGCCCTATTATGTACTACAATGTATCTTTTGCTTAGAAAATATTGGTTAAAGTGGTCAGAAATTGCCTCATATAGCACCACAGAGCATTTAAAATCCACAATTTTTCGGGGCCCTTAAGCGGGTCCCGAACCCCACGCCTATAGCTCAGAATTCTGGTAGCTGATTCAATGACTCCAACCTCGAAAACAATGCTCTAAATTGTTTCTTATGCCTTTAGCTGAGAAAACCTCGAAAATTATTTTTAAATTATTATCTTTTGTGCTAAGATAATTATTGGTTAAAGTGGTAAGAAATTGCCTCAGATCACACCACAGAGCATCGAGAATCAATTTTTTTCGGGGCCCTTAAGCGGGCCCCGTACCCCACGCCTATAGCTCAGAATACCGATAGCTGATTCAATGACTCAAACCTCGAAAACGATGTTCAAATAATTATCTTTTGCTAAGAAAATATTAGTTAAGGAAGAAAGTGGTAAGAAATTTGCTTCAGATCATACAACAGAACATCTAGAATCCATTTTTTTTGCGGGGCACTTCAGCGGGCCACGAACCAACACGCCGTAAGGGCTTCGCGCTTCGCGCTCGCATCGAGCCAATATAGTTCATCGCACTATCCACTAAGTAACAACAATGGTGTGACGTTGTTCTTTTCTCATGAAAAAAAAAAAAAATTGAAACTGCACTGAATAATCATGATCCATTGACGATGTTAATAAATAAAAGACTCTTTCATATCTCAATTATCCAGCTGGTGTAACGCATTCGTAAAGCTTTGTGATGTACATGTACATGAACTATACATGTACATGAAGAGTGCATAATACTGTGCATGAACATCCATACCGAAAACACACAGTGTATGTACAGGACATCTATGATTATTATTATTATTATTATTATATTGCTATAGTCTAATCTTCATACTGCAAACTTTTAAAGAGTAATGATAACCCCTCCATGATTTCCATGTAATGTGTCGATAGTCAAGGCAAGTCTTTGTAGCGAGAATAAGCTTTGAAGAGAACGTGTTTCATCCATGGCGGCAGAGTGAGTTCTGATAAGACCAGTCTCGAACACAAGCAGTACATTTACTATATACCGCCACACTGACGACTGTAATACTGAGAGAGGAGAAAATACAATAGCGGCAGCCAAGGCTATTGGAAGGAAATTGCATCCTTAGGGGAAATAAACTGCGGTCGGCATCTTTCACAATTAAAACAAGGCACGCGATTGCTTTCGTTATCTGATCAATAAAAGTGGCTCTGCAATCTACGACGGAATTTCACCGACACATAAAAAAAAATGCTAAATGCCCAATGTCTCGTTCATAGGAAGGCAATAGATTCATCACGCGGGTAATATGGAACCACTGTTATTAATGACTGCAGGCCCCATTGCTGCGATATTTTGGCTCTCCGTAACAGGATGTTGACAAGTAGGCAAGCTGCAATTCTCATAAACAAGTTCAAGTTAATTGGGCAGCGTTCTTTTTGGTCAACGAGTACGCAACAGTGTAATTGCTCTTACTCAAATGAAAATAGATGTTAAAATTTGCCAAGGACACTCGATGTACCATTTAGTATTTGGCAAACGATGAATGTACAGTTTTCTTTCCTTATTGTGGGGAAGCATATACGTCAGTGCTAAAACGAAATATATATCAATTTATCATTTCAAATGTAATTTCTTAACGATTCCAAACAGATTCCGACATATTACGGTAATACAAATCCTTCAGTGCAGCACTTCTTCACAGGTACAATCTTGCCAACCTAACTTTAAAATCATTGAAAGCTTTGGGGCTATGAAAAATCATAGAAAGGTTTGACTGCTATTTTAGTTCTTGTAAACTCGGGAGGAGTGGCAATACTTTTCAATAATATAGGTTTCCCGGCCAATTTCACCAAGTTTCTATTCAATTTCACGCCTGGCTCATTTAATTGAGATTGACATTGAAAGATCACGCAGATTGGGTTTCGGGTTTTTTTTTTACTCACGCTGTATTTCACATTGTATCAAACATGCTTTAAGACTTCCTGCATGTAAAATTCTGAATTATCTCGGCGTAAATCACATCTCACGTCTTCAATCCGTAAATGCACACCTTTCGATCTTAATTAAAGGGTCCGGCAATGACTTTTTCTCAGGAATACATTAAGTGCAGTGTTCTACTACTCTGAAGTGTAATAAAACTGACATCCTCTTTGGTTAATCTTATTGCGATGTGCACTTCTTTAAACCAAAAGGGGCCGGGGGGGAGCGGAATCCGCCCCCCCCTCAACATTTTCTGCGATAGCTTCTAAAAAAATTTTTTTCGCGACCCGAGCTGTTATGACTTTTTAGCCTCGAGCTTTGCGCATCTTTTGATACCAAAAACATAAAAATCGGACCACGGGTTGGCCCGTAGCGAAAAATTTTCCGGCGCTACGCGCCGTGAAAACTGAATTTTCGCATATACGTCGTGTACACCGAGCAGAATTGCCATTCATACATATGAATAATTAATTAGCCATAATTCCAAAACCCTTTGACCTATAGTCATGAAATTTCTTGGGCATGTTTAGGAAGAGTTGCTCTATGCATGTGCTGAGTTTCAAAATTTTACGTCACTCGATGGCTGAGATCTTAGGGGGGGGGCGGAATCCGCCCCCCCCCCGGCTGAGAGATGGTCAAAATAACCCGGCCCCTTTAGGGTTAAACGTTTATTATTTTCCTGCCCAGACTTCTGAGCGCGCATTTGCTGTGATGTGATTTCAGAAAGACACTGTTCAGTTTAGGGTTTTCTTTCAAATTATTCACCGTACGGTACCCAACATTTGCTAATTGAAAACATTATTATTTTGTGAGACAGATTTGCTCATTGGCTCACTGCTATGTACTGACACAGCAAAGAATGGCCAAGGAAAAAAAATGTTTGATAACAAAATGTCCCAAATTGTAGGAACATTTTGTTTTGAAACAACCAAGTCGTATCTGCCAGGAATGACATCTAAGTTTTGCTTATGAATATGGAACTTTGCGTGAACATAACAACGGAACAGGCATCAAAAATACCCTTCATAAAAGAAAAACAAATAATAAACAATAAAAGAAAGTTAAATGTGACACAAAGATGTATTGTTAAGGTGTGTATTGAACAATTTCTTTGCATGGGCCCTTTTAAATATGTGTTCGGTCAGACGTACGCAAGAAAACATTTAAGAAAATATCAAAGACAGGCATGCCCGATGGTACAACCATTGCCGAACATAAATGCCCCGATGTCTTGCACGACGTCAAGAAATCTTCATTTAGAATGACAAACGATGAAAGTTTTTGCCCACAAACGAATAATGAACGACAAGCATTGCAACATTTTTTTAAGCGCACTGACGTTCGCTAATTTGAATGTCTAAACTGTCAAAAAGTTGCAAAGACTTAATTTAAGAATGCTAAAAATTAAGTCTTGAATGCACTAAACGAAAATGAATGCCCCGAAACGAAAACAAACATTCGGAAAAAAAAATCTTAGCTGCCTACAAATGAAATTGAATGCCCCCAAAATTTTAAGGAAACCCCAAGTTAAGCACATCTGTACAAACCACGCGAAATTGAATGGCTGATAATGAAAATGATTATAACAATTCGAAAATTGGCCGGGAAAACCTTTACTTACGAAGTTTAAAACTCTGGCGTGCAAAACTGATGCAAATGTATTTTTTTTGGCGAGGCGGGGGGGGGGGGTAAGTGACGCCACCAGCGTCGAAATAGTCCCTCCGGAAAAAAAAATGTGGCAAAATTGTTTGAAAATGTTTTTAACTTTTTACAAATTTGGAACAAAATAAATCGTGAGCACCCTCCCACCCCGAGCCAAATCCTGAGTGCACCACTGACCTCAGATGCCAGATGTGAGTTGGCAGATTAAGAACACCATAGTTACGTTCATGGCACATTAATAGTGTTCCTAGGCTCGTATGATATCGTCACCGACACCACGAAGTAACACCCATCTACATACCAGTAAAAACTAGCAATCGGAGAAAACGGCATCTAAAGTTGAACGCCTTCTAAAACAACACTTTGCGTCAAAACGACAGAGTATTTTCAGTTGGGTTTCTCGTTGTGGACACTTGATGAATTGAATTTATTAAATCTGCTGTTTTTCACTCGTTTGTGTATTAAATAAACAAGAAATAAGAGAAAAAAAGATGAGTGTTAGTTCGTGAAACCGCAAAAGGTGCGAAACTGTAAATTTTCGTTTTCACGAAGTAACACTCTTCAATGTATTTAACACGAGGAAAGTGCAACTTCAGGTCAGCGCGCGCGCGCTCATACAACTTGTTACAAGAAGAGTGTTACTTCGTGAAAACGTTTTTGCTCACTTATGAGCAGAGTGCGCGCCATGCATTGCAATGGAAAATGGAACTTGAGTGTTACTTCGTGAAAACGAAAATTGTCACTTTTGCGCAAAAGTTGCCATGGATACTTAGCGTAATTATTAAAGTAAAGCTCTTGAAGCTTTGAAACTTCGTGCTATGGTAGGCCTTGATGAATAATGTTTAAAAATCCAAAAAAATGAAAATTGAAAAAATAATATGCCTTAACACGGTAGAGTGTTACATCGTGGTGTCGGTGACGATATGATCGAGAGATAAATCATTTAAACAAAATAAATTGGTCATTTGAATTAAATAAATAGGTCTTTTAAACAAGAAAATACTTTCCCCTGCGCAGAGTGACCTGCTGCCCTTTCGGCCCCAGGTAACCTTTTTTTTTTTTTTTTTTAGGGCAAAAAACGTTCACCTTCTATCTAATCCTCAATCAACCCTTGCCAAATCAGCTGGTTCAATGAACTTTGCAGCCAGGGCTACACCCAGGCCGTGTCAACAAACTTTCGACCAGGCCTCCTGCCAAGTCTCATTGAAACATCAACAAAGACCTGTAACTTGACACAGTCATCTCCCTTCATAACTGCATACCGCAGCCGCCAGTCAATTATCTTTCCAGAGCACTGTCTGGCAACTGTCTGGACACTGTCTGGCACGTGGCTTTTTGTTGTATTGCTATGAATAGGGTCTTGCGTAGTGCGGGAAAGTACCTGCTGCCAAAAGGGCAGCAGTTGACGAGTTGTTGCAAAGTTTTTTTGTAAACGCTACGCAGGGTTACGAGACACTGGTACTAAATCATTTAAATGAGATAATGTTATTAAGTCGTTTCTCCAATGGTTTTTTTTTTTTGTTTGGCTGGTAGCAGTACGCTGCCGTAGATTTGGCATTATTCACAAAAACAATCAACAAGGGAAATCATCAATTAGGCGAACAAGATAATAGGTACATTACTTGTTACGTTGGGATTGAATCAGCGTAAAGGATGGTTCTACGGTCTACTATTGTCTTGAGGTTGAAAGTTGATGATAGGTATGAGGTTTGTGTAGTGTAAGAAATGTTTGAATAGAGAAAAAAAAGAAAGACTAAACCTCGATCCACGGGTCTAATTAAGATCCCAATGAAAACTGTAATGAGAGAGAGAGAGCCAGGCGCGGATCCGGGGGGGGGGACAAACGCCTCAAGGCCTGTCAAAAATGTTATAGTGTTAATAATCGTGGGATTTGAGCAGCGTCCCCATTAAAAGTATGGGTGCAAGCTCCCCCCCCCCCCCTCTCCTCCTATTGATTTTCGGAGGCTTCGTGTCCGGAGAAAAACACATGTCTATATTTCAGAAATTGTTTTCCTTATCCGGAGAAAAACAAATGTCTATATTTCAGAATTGTTTTCCTGATGAACCCCCCCCCCCAAGTGCACACATTCCAGGATCGTGCCGCCCCCGAGAGCACAAAATGTAGCGCACTACTCGGGTATAAAATGAGTCGGTCTTCCCATAGACTGATATCGGTCCCGCAATTTCCTTCGGACTTCGAATGTAGAGACCGGTAGCGGGTAATGGATTATGAATTCTAATGTATGCATACAAACATATGCAGGACTATACTAGGTTTGATTTACGTCACCTGAATACTCAATCGCAACGATATTGTCAGCGCGGAAGCAGCCTATTTCAAAATGGCAATAGGCCGGGAATATGCCATTTCCTAGATGAGATATTTCGATTTTCGCTGAATTCGAAAGTGTCTCGGGCATCTATCAATACAGAGAGGGGCACCATTCTCAGTATTTGAAACCTATGCAGTTGAAATGCTTGAAAGTTGTATACGTGAAACATACTGGCGAATTTGCCTTCTGTTTATGGTAAGAGTCAGTTTGTTGATAAGCCATGAGTTCAACTGTAGTCCATGCGCAAAGATGTATACATTAGTTAAAACAAAATAATAATAATCAACTGCGCACGCGCAGAGTTGATCCAATCAATGACTTTCAATGGGAGCCAGCTACCGGTGTCACGGTCTCACTTCTCCGGTGTGCTAGCTTCTACAGGTGGATTCGGCGGATAATTGAGCACGTTACAGTGCACGTTACATGAGCACGATACATGCTCATGTGTCCAATGTGCTTACTTTTCCTCGGGCTGTGTTCTGAAGTCTACCAAGTTCATAAATAACAAAGTGAGGAACACCCAAGAATGTGTTATTTACTTCCCGTGGGTCAATGTATAAGTCATGCCATGGTCTTGCAAGCATTAATTCTGATTTGTTTTACCAGCGTCACGTGTGTGTGTTCATTGAGGAATAATCAAGAACGAACTCCTTGGTCTGTGTTCCTCGCTCGTTTGCAGTCCATCACATGTCCAATTAGTCTTTATCTGTGCATCCTTCAATCTTTTTTAGTTATTGGGAGTTGTGCGCGCCACGAACATTCTGGATTCGACTGGTACCCTTAACGTATACATACACATATTCTAAGATCTTACGTGCACCAGTACAACCACAAAGAACTCAGCACACAAATAAAATTGACGAAAATTTTCAGTACTGCGCAATTTTGCGCATGCATGTTGAAGCGAAATTTCCCTCTCGGAGAAGCTAGCACGTCGGATAAGCGAGACCGTGACACCGGTCCCCGTAATGCGAGCGGGAACCAGCCTAGTCTTCCCTTGGCCTCCCTCACCGCATGGTTCGTGTGACGTGAAAGTGCATTAGCATTAATATTAATCGTAGTATAAAATGATCATGCATCAATGAGCCTGCCGGAGCTTTGGCCGGGGCATAATGCTGAATCGCACCCGACAGACCTATAATTAGTTTGGAGAATGTAACCAGGCAAAACGTGTGTTCTCCTTGTAAAGTATCTACATTTTGTCACGCGAAACATTTGTCACGTCGGATTTTGAACCCAGTAAGAAACCAAACCGGAATAAATTCAATCGGAATGTAGTAACCAAGCCTGTCATCAGTATGTGGCGTCTTGACTTGGCATCAATTGTTGCTTGCGTATTTGGTAAGTCACAGTTTTCTCACTTCAATCTTTTCCTTCTACATTTGATTAGTTAATTGTCCTTTAATATCCAGATGACGACGTTCACCCTAACCTTAGCTAAATCGCTTAGCGTGTTGTGTTTCGTGATGGCAATTAACGTCGGAACCAAGCAAATTATTTGCATATATAGGAAAGGAAGGCAAGAAGTTATTAGGGCCGGGAAACGAAGTGAGCATACATCCAAAATCAAAAAATTAACAGACCGGCATCTACATGACCCCCGTTTTTTTATTGGTTGTTGTTGTTGTTGTTGTTGTAAGGCTTGCATTTCAATTCGTTTATTACGGGCCGTTAAATCAAAATTAGATTAACCATAATGCCAGTAATAATCACTTCCTGAAGATGGTCAGGGCTACTGACCGGAACGTCGTGTTCATACGTCTGGTTGTTGTCAGAACCATTCTCTTAATTTGAGAAATTACTCCCACATGGTGTTTCCGCAAACCTTTCATTCATTAGTATCTTCAACGTGCAAAGCCTCAAATCTTACTCATAATGCCAGTAAAAAGACTATAACTATGCAAAGTGCAGCCCCAAGACGCTATTTAGTCCAACTTCAATGGTTGTCATTCATTGCAAATGGTTTCAAACGGGTCAAGAGACATAGTTAAAAATTTGTGATTTTTTTACAACTCCCATGGGAGTGAAACTAAATCCTTCCATACTTCATTTGTTCCGTTACGTACTTTACTTTTCAAAATGTACTAATGCTTCAGTATATTTCATGTTATGATTCTTGAGTGGCACGCCAAATTATGTAATGCTAATAATGACTGATTTTGAATGGTGTCATGTTCAGTTGGATAATGTTCAACAGTTGTAAAGGCATTTCACTTACCCTTTTCCCACACAACACAAAATGAGGCGGCGAACCTGATTGATTAAAGTGAACGCACATAGGGCAGAGAAAATTGAACCAAATAATATAAAACAAGTGGGATAGACAAACATCATGAACTTGTTTGAAGAAGCCGAAATACCTGTAAAGCTGGCGCGGTTCTAGAGCCTATATTTTAGGGGGTGGGCTAGCAGGGGTGGATCCAGAAATGTGTGCAATGAGGCGAGCTGAAATGCAGACCTTTTTTTATTTCTCCGGATACTTAGGCCTCCGAAAATCAATAAGGGGGGGGGGGGGGTGGGCTCGTATCATATTTTCAATGGGGAGCGATGATAAAAACAAATTAAGGGGGACACCTTTCGCATGAGACGTCATCTTCTAACTTTTGCTACTGCCACTTTTGTATGGATTTTTTTTTTTGGGGGGGGGGGTTACAAATGAAGGCTCTTATTGCAATTATTACTCAGTGAAGAACAGCCCCTTTAAGTATTTGTTTTATCTTTGAAATATTTGGGGGATTGCTCACTTCGATGATAAAAGCAGGGCATTTGGCACACAGAGTATAATTGGTTTAAGAAGGATATTTGGCTATAGGGCCATCGCAGATTTGTCGTTTAAATGGGCAAATTGAGATTAAACTTCGCAAACTGAGTTGATATATCTGAATTATTTAATAGCACTGCTGAACACTAATATCCGACACCGCGACTGAAAATGACGTTTAATCATAATGCGGCGAGCAGAGGCAATTAATGGTTGTGTCTCTTTTGTAGTGGACAGCGGCACAAAGAAGGACGAATAATGATATTTGAGTTGTTTTCAATGAAAATGTACTGTTGGTGTGATCATTCGTATTATACGGCAATCATAATCAACGGAGAAGCAGATAGAAAGTCTAGGGAATCGGTATCGGCTGAACAGCGTAGAGTGGTAAACAGAGCAGTAACCTCTATTCCGAACCCGTATCTCGCATGGTGGTTAACATAATGTCACTGCGGCCATTAATGTTCGTCTTTTGAAACAGAAAGACTGACAACAAAATGCTAAAACGAAAACGTTTGTTTCGCGCATCAGACGTAACAAACACATATCATCTGGTATAGCTTGCCGTGGAGTGTTGTGAAATATGACCACTGTTTGCACACGCATGGTGCTAAAATGAAGCATAGTTAAATAAAATAATGATAAATTTAAAAAGTGAGGAAATAAAAGTGGCCGACATTATACTTAAATTTTGTTTTTAAAGCTTTCTAAACTGCTAGTCTATTTTTTTTAAAGGAAGGTATCACAGACTGTTAAAACAAACTAAACAAATAAACTTTCTTTGAAGGTGTTATTTTTTCCGGTTAATAATGGGTAAATTGAGTAAATAGTAGAAGCCTTTTTGGGACTTGAGTTTACAGAGTTCGTATCAGGAGCTTGCGACACCATCACGATGGCTTTATCAACTGGCGTTGCTGAGGCCCTGGGTAAATTGTTTAGGTACTTGGGAATTTGCATTACATGGTTGCACTGCCTGCCTGGCTCGATCACTATGCAGTGACAGTCAGTGAGACTTTCAAGTTCAAAGGTTTAGACTGGCCCTCTCTGGGACTAACAAAAATAAAATATGGTTCGGTTGTTGAGTTATTTCTTTGTACTTGACCAGCTTCGACCAGGAGCCATTTTTTGGCAGAGTAAACAAATACTAAGAAATATGGATCCTAATGAAACGTTCTTGCCTCTTAAAAAAGTAGGCCTAGACGTTAACATGTCTATTGAATGTTTTACGTTTGTGGTACCTTTTGAAAGGAGTAAATTAAAATTAAACTGCGCATACTGACTGGATTATATCTGAATTATAACATTGCTAGAAACTAATATCCGACACCGAGACTGAAAATGAAATTCTATGAAAATTCGGCAGGTGGAGGCAATTAATGGTTGTGTCTCTTCTGTTGATGCTCATAAAATATGCAAAACCTGAGCTCGTTTATTTTCATGTCTACATTCAGCGGTACAGAGAAGGATGAATAATGAATCCATTAGCGTTGTTTTCAATGAAAAGGTATTGTTGCTGTGACGCAGAGCGTGCGGCAATGATCATCCACTGAGAAGATGATAGAAAGCCTGACGAATCGGTATCGGCTGAACATCCAGCGCGTGACTGTATACTTTGTGGGAATTGAAATTTTAAGCAGGGTAGCCTCATTGCTAATAAAACTTGAATTCTTAAAAATCAAAAAACAAAAAACAGGCTGATCCATTACTGATAAAAAGAGGCAAATATCTAAACCGTCGACCGACTCCAAACCGATCACTCCCATGGCGATTTGCATCATGTCCCTAACTCGGCTACAATTATCGTCGAGGAGAAAAGTAATTTTAACTTAATAATGGGTAAATTGAGTAAATATAAGACTTTTTGGGGACTTGAGTTACAGAGCTCGTATCAGAGGCTTGCGAAACCATCACGGTGTCTTCATCAACTGGCGTTATTGAGGCCCTGGGTGAATTGTTTAGGTACTTGGGAATTTGCATTACATGTTTGCACTGCCTGCCTGGCTCGATCACCTTGCAGTGGCATCAGTGAGAATTTAAGGTGCAGGGGTTTAGACTGGCCCTCTCTGGGACCCCCCCAAAAAGAAGAAATTATGGTTTGTTTTTTTAGTTAATTTCTTTGTACTTAACCAGCTTCGACCAGTAGACAATGTTGGCATAGTAACCAAAAACAAAGAAATATGGATCCTAATGAAACTTTCTTGCCTCTTAACCCTTCGAGCAGCTTGCCGAAAAAAATTACGCGGTGGAACCACCATGAGAATTGTATCACATCGTGTGTTTCTAGGTTAAAAACCCTGGCATGCCTGTACATGCACAAGATATAGGCCATTCACATGGCTAGGGACTGTTTACAACCTGTCTGGGCTCTGGGTGGCACAAGGGGTTGACACAGAGGGATCGGCGGCACTTCGGGGTTGGCCACTAAGATTTCAAATTGCTGCACAAAGGCAATAGCCGCTATCTTGGCTTCTGTCTTTCAACACTCCTTACTCAGGAGTGGCTTGGGCCTGGACAATGGTAGTCTACAGGCTTCTGGTGTATAGTAGGGGTGAGGATTACATGGAAGCTTGGCCTTATTGGCCCATTGAAGAAATAAAATGACCATATTTGGAAAACACTGAGAGTTTTTTTCAACTGCCGCTGCTCGAAGGGTTAAAAAGGGAGGACTACATGTTAACATGTCTATTAAAGCTTTTACGTTTGTGGTACCTTTTAAAAGGAGTAAAATAAAATTAAACTGCGCATACTGACTTTATTATATCTAAATTATAACATTGCTAAAAACTATTACCCCACACTGAGACTGAAAATGACATCTTATAAAAATGTGGCAGGCGGAGGCAATTGTAATGGTTGTGTCTGTTGTATTGATGCTCGTAAAATATGCAACACTTTAGCTCGTTTATTTCCATTTCTACATTCAGCGGTACAGAGAGGGATGAATAATGATACCATTAGAGTTATTTTCAATGAAAAGGTATTGTTGCTGTGACGCAGAGCGTGCGGCAATGATCATCCACGGAAAAGCTGATAGAAAGCTTGACGAATCCGTATCGACTGAACATTCAGCGCGTGACTGTATACTTTTTGGGGGAATTGAAATGTTAAGCAGAGTAGCCTTCTCGGTAATAAAACTGAAAAAAAAATGGTTAGTCTATTACTGATAACAAAGGCAAATACCTAAACAGTCCACCGACTACAAACTCCGATCGACTTTAGACTTGAAACAATCTTAGACCACCACCCACAGATGGTCCTAGAAAAAAATCGTGATAATGACATTATCAGGTGTCAGGTTACGTCACAATAAAGATGCATTTTGTCCCACAGGCTTTGTACACGTTTTATAGCACAATACTTTGGTACTTGTGTAAATCTGATCAATGTTAGACAATTGGTACACACTTAGACTACCACCCACAGATGGTCTTAGAAGAAATTCGTGATCGTGACGTCATGAGGTGTCAGGCTACGTCACATTAAAGATGCATTTTTCCCCATTGGTTTTGTACACGTTTTTCTTCAAACCATACACTTTTGCACTTCTATATGTCTGATTGACTTTACATTTGTCAGACATTAGTAAGACCAGTAGCTTTTGATGCCCCTTAAAGGTGCATTTTATTCTCTTTAGGCCTATATCTACAGAACTATAATGTTTGATTAGGTTGTAATATGTACATGTACGTATTATAATGTGATGTTATAGATAACATTTATAGTGACGTCACTGATTGTTCATCACGTGCACAGAGTATTTCAAATATCCGAAACAGCTTGTGTTTGTCCACAAACACATTTCTATTTTTTGTCTCCTTTTTCAGACTTTTTCTCCATAGGTTTAACACACGTTTCTTCTACCAGTCCACTTTGCCACTTTTTTTTAAAAATCCGATTGATTTCAGACTTGGTACATACTTAGACCACCACCCACAGATGGTCCTAGACGAAATTTTTGATCCTGACGTCATCAGGTGTCAGGTTACATCACATTAAATATGCATTTTCCCCATATGTTTTGTACACGTTTTAAAACAGCCCAGTTTGGCATCTTCGTAAATCCGATCGACGTTACACTTGGTACACACTGAGACCAACACCCACCGATGGTCCTTGAAGAAATTCGTGATCGTGACGTCATCAGGTGTTACGTTACTTTACATAAATGCGATCGACCTCAGACTTAATACATACTTAGACCACCACCAACAGATGGTCCAAGAATAATTTTGTGATCGTGACGTCATCAGGTGTTGGGTTACGTCACATTAAAGATGTGTTTTTCCCCATATGTTTTGTACACGTTTTAAAACACTCCACTTTGTCACCTTCGTAAATCCGATCGACCTCAGACTTGATACATACTTAGACCACCACCCACAGATGGTCCTAGAAAAAAATTCGTGATCGTGACGTCATCAGGAGTTTGGTTGCATCACATTAAAGATGCATTTTTCCCCTTAGGGTTTGTACACGTTTTAAAACAATCTACTTTGGCACTTATGCGATCGACGTTAGACCTGGTACACGCTTAGACTACCACCCACAGATGGTGCTAGAAGAAATTCGTGATCGTACCAATGCCGAGATGGGTTATAGATGAACATTCATGTGAAGTCATCATCAAATGTCATGTGACGTCCCTTAAAGGGGTATTTTGTTCTTTATAGGCCTATATTTACAGACCTATATGTTCCATTTGGTTATAACTTGACATGTACGTATAATGTGCTGTTATAGATGACATTTTTAGTGACGTCACTGATTGTTCATCACGTGCACAGGGTGTTTCGAATATCCGAAACAGCTTGTGTTTGTCCACAAACACATTTCTAGTTTCTTTTTTTAGCTGTTTCGGTGTACACACCGAAACAGCTCTTGTTTTCGTTAAGATTTTTTTTTCTTTTTAGCTGTTTCGGTGTACACACCGAAACAGCTCTTGTTTTCGTTAAATTTTGTTGGCTTTTCCGCCAAAAAGCGGAAAAGCCTTTCTTTTTGTTCTCATTTTTAGCTGTTCCCAATTTCAATTGGGAACAGCTATTGTTTTCGTTAAAGTTTTTTTTTTTCCTTTTTTTTTTTTTTTTTTTTTTTTTTTGGCTTTTCCGCAAAGTTGCGGAAAAGACTTTGTTTCTCTACGAATGTTCTTTTTTTTTTTTTTTTCTTTTTTTTTCCTCTTGGGACTTCCAACCAAAAGGCCATAGACTTTGTGCACGTTTTTTCTAGCAAACACTTTTGGCATAAAACAAAGTCATATGACATCAAAACTTAACATAGTCACAGAACATATAGCAAAGGTCGTTCGCGAAGATAGACGCAATGATGACGTCATCATGGGTCATGTGACGTCACCTTACAGGTGCATACTTTAGGGCCCTATATCGCAAGAATGGTAAGTCCCATTTGGTTCATACTTGGCATGTCGGTAGACCGGGATGTGTTATAGGTCAAAATTGAGGTGACGTCACTATGACGTCATCGTGTGATTTTATAATAATTTTTGAAGTTTTGGACCTTCAAGCCATATCTTATCAACGGAACATGGTAAATTCAAAATTCTTTTTGCAATGAGTTTGTTAGGTAATATATACTTGGACAAAAAAGTGAAAAGTGCATGACGTCATGATGGCGTCATAAAAAATGCGATTCTTTATTTCACATATAACAGTAAGTCTGATCGTCTTGAAACTTGGTGGGTAGGTAGATACTGTTACTAGTATGCAAAATCTGAAGTGACGTCATGATGACGTCATCACCTGATTTGTTATTAATTTTTAATTCTTTTACTGTTTCTTCTACTTGCAAAATTGTACATGAAATGGGATCATATTAACTTTAAACTAGGCGTATTACAAGGCCCTTAGGTAAAGTTGGTCCTAAACAAGTGATATCATAATGACGTCGTCATTAGTCATGTTACGTCGTATTAAAGATTATAATTAAAATAATTGATATCTGTAGTTTTAGCATGCCAATTCGGTTGAAACTTGGCAAATATACAGTTAAGTGCATATATGTAAATCAAAACTTCATGAACAGTGTACAGGGTTCGTGTACGTACATGTATGTACATGCATTCACTGAAAGGGCCACGTAGCAGTGCAAAACCAGTGGGTGCGTAGTCTTTGGCCAAAGTCGCTAGAAAGCATGGAATTAAAAAGTAATGAGCTTTTCTTTTCTTTTTCCGCTTTTCCCCATAGGTTTTGTACACGTTTTTATTCTACAAGCCACTTTGGCAATTATTTTAAATCCGATCAACTTTAAACTCAGCATAGTTATTAACCATCATATGAGGATGTGTGCCGAAAGTTTTCGTCATGCTGACGTCATCACGTGATTTATTATAGATTTTTGAATATTTAATTTTTCCCATAGACTTTTTAAAAAATGTCAATTTTCAGAGGGCATTTTCTACTCTTTGCCAGTAATTCATTTACACCAATCTTTGTCCAAGCAAAAACCCTTATTCAAACAACATTGTGTAATTTATTTATTTATTTCTGATCTTTTACCAGGGTAGCCCGTTCACAAAATAATGTGGTCTTCCACGGGGCCCTGAGCATATAATTTAAAATTAATAAAACAAAACTAACAATTTAAAGGATTAAAAGTGTATAAAATTATCAAAACAAATAGGAAATAAGATCATATAAAACTATAACCGTTAAATAATAATCATTAAATAAAAGAAACATGAACGGGTTTAACATAAACAATATAAATGTGTATATGAAAACGACGATAGACAAAAGTGCAGATTAAGAAGTTTAATTTAAGAATAAGATCACAAAATAAGTCTACTTGCAAATACAAACGAAAAACAAGTTAAAAAAAAACTATTGTAAATAATAAAAACAGTAAAAATGAGTACATGCATCCCTAACATGCTAAAAACAAAAACAAAACACGCAAGCAAGCCAACAAACAAATAAACAAGCACCCAACCAACCAAACAAACAAACAAACAAACAAACACCCCTAACAACCCAACGTATTAATGATGACGTCATGATGACGTCATCCGGTGCTTATTTATAGGCAATTAAATTGTGACACTTTTAATATTTAAAAATGCATAAGAAATCAACCGTACGCGTCCGCAGCATTCTGTTGCCGGCAAGTGGTAGAGTAGGTTGAGGTCTTTATTTCATTCAGTGTGCGTGAAATCACGTGACCCTTGCTTCCGGTCGAAAAAGGCCAAAACCGGACGTGTCTTATTATTTAAAAGTGGTAATAGATATGAACTTGCTTTTAACGGTGTTAGTCTGTTGGCTGATAGTATTCTTCAAATCATCTATCGATGACGTCATGCAATCTTCGAGCGCCCTCTAGCGACAGGTTGAACATTTTCAAAAATGTATTTTGAATAGATGTCTGTGGGGAAGTTTGTCGGAATCACCTAAATATTGATGTAAATGATGACCTTGACCCACTTAATAGGTGTGCGAAGTTTTAGGTGTATGACGTCATCAGACCGGAAGTTATATTGAAAAGACCTTTTTTCCTTTGAAAATTCCTGAAAAATCAACCATGGCAGTTTTTATATTAGTTTTTACTTTAATTGTCGATTTAAGGGTAGGTCTAAATCATTTCAAAGCTTCGAGGCAATAAGCAAACTCGGACATGCCCTGCACAAGCTTCAAACTTCAGGTTGACAATACTTCTGCTTTAAAACATGCACAGGACGTCCACAATGTACATGTACATGCACGTACGTTGTACATATCGTATGTCAGTCAGCCCGCAGCGCACGTGTTGCTGAGGTCGAATCCTGTCCACAGTGACCGTTTTAGCCGATTTTCGGCTAACTTTGACAGATTTTATGTTCATGCATAGTCAGGGACGTATTATTGATAAAAACAAATCATAATGCGGAAAAGCCCTATGTTCTGTTGCAAACAGACAAAGATCTCTACTTATATGTCTATTGGTTCAACAGACATTCAATATTGGGAACAGCTCTGTGGTTGTTCACAACCACAATTTCTAGTTTTTGTTTCTTCTTCTTTTTGTCGCCTAAATCCCATAGACTTTGTACACGTTTTTTCTCAGTGCCACTTTTGGTATTAATTTTTGTCATACATCATTCAAATTAAGCAAAGTCATTGTCCTTATAGCAGAGAAGAGCCCCGAAGAGTGACGTCATGGTGACGTCATCGACTAATTTATTATAGATTTTTTTTAATAATTAATATTTAAAAATACATACGAAATCAACCGTACGCGTCCGCAGCATTCTGTTACCGGCAAGTGGTAGAGTAGGTTGAGGTCTTTAATTCATTCAGTGTATGTGAAATCACGTGACCCTTGCTTCCGGTCGAAAAAGGCCAAAACCTGAAGTGGCTTATTTTTTAAAAGTGGTAATAGATATGAACTTGCTTTCAACGGTGTTAGCCTCTTGGCTAATAGTATTCTTTAAATCATCTACCATTGACGTCATTTAACTTTCGAGCGCCCTCTAGCAAAAGGTTGAACATTTTCAAAAATGTATTTTGAATAGATGTTTGTTGCGAAGTTTGTCGGAATCGCCTAAATATTGGTGTGTATGATGACCTTGACCCACTTAAGATGTGTGCGAAGTTTTAGGCGAATGACGTCATCAGACTGGAAGTTCCGTTGAAAAGACCTTTTCCTTTTTCAAAAATTGCTGAAAAATCAATCCGTACAAATATAATCTTGAATTTCCCATTTAATGATAGCGTAAACATTTGCCTCAACATTACCAAGTTCCCAGCTTGTCAAATTGTTCACACAGTTGACGCGGCGTCGGCAAAAAACCCTTGCGCAAGTTGCGGCAGAGAGCTTTAAAACATGCACAGGACTTCGATCCACATGTATAGCACGTACACGTGGCTTTGAAACGTCGTACAATGTACATTACGTCCCTTCATTCTCGCCAGAAGAGGGCAGTACATAACTTTAACGGTTGTACGCGTGCACAGGCTAGGCTGTGCAAGGCAGCGTAAAACGAGCGGCACAGCATCTTATTAACACTTTTATGGGATCAAAAGGATAGCGCTTTACAAAACAAAATAACGGCACACCGTATTAAGTGAATGGCCCACCATTCGCCAATCAGTAACTTTAACGATTGTACGGGCGCACAGGCTAAGCTATGCAAGGCCTCGTTATCCTGATCTGAACACTTTTACGGGATCAAAATAAGGACAGCGCGTCACCAAAAAAATATAGCGGCACACCGTAAAAAATGAATGGCGCCCCCATTCGCCA
Organism: Patiria miniata; assembly: GCF_015706575.1. Taxonomy (NCBI): domain Eukaryota; kingdom Metazoa; phylum Echinodermata; class Asteroidea; order Valvatida; family Asterinidae; genus Patiria; species Patiria miniata. The sequence goes on along the minus strand of NW_024037056.1, from coordinate 7,360,987 downwards.
ATCAGTAGACTTGTCTCAGTGATTTTTGTTCTGCTTTAGGGGAAGGGCAAACAGACAGATGTCGTTCCTTTCTTAGTATACATGTAGATACCAAATCAGAAGCCATGATGATGTCATTATGGGTCCCAGTGCATCATCTTAAAGGTGTACAGTCTGGAAGTCCTAAATCTATATATGTATAACAAAAACAACAACAGCACATAAAATAATAATGCATTCAAAACAGAAAAACATCACCTCAATTAAAAAAAAAACATAATGCAGAAAAACAAATGTCAAAGCCGTTGCACAAAAAGTTTTTGTTATTTAAACTTCACACAATCCTATTATTTATTCAAATGAGTACGTGCTCAGATGATTAGTCTCATTACACTCCAACCCGCCCCCCCCCCCGAAAAAAAACCCAATCAGTTCAAAAAAAATAGAAGACAAATATGACTTATTTTTTATAAAGTATTTTATTGAAGAACAGGCTTCTACATTGGAAAAGGCAAATATGTAACAATTGCAATTGACCAAAATACCAATAATTCAAATGTCTACATGAAAGATGTCACCTTTTTTAGTACATGTACTATCAAAATGTTTGAGAATGACAATATAGCTAATTTCTTAACACTTCAGAAACGGAGGAAAAGACAAATTTCATCTAAAAGTAAGATAAGTTACCATATCTGATATCCTTTGTAATTGTTGAATCTTTTGGAAATGTAAAGGATTACTCACAGTATAAGTAAAGGTTGTGTATATTTACTTGCTTAACATTCAGCCCGTCTCTACCAGCATGCATAATGCTCACAACACTCCCCCCCCAAAAAAAAAAAAAAAAAAAAAAAAGTCAAATTAAACTTATTCTTTGTAAAGTATTTTAATTTTGAACATGCTTGGCTGATGACTTGTTGGTTGCTACATTGGAAAGGGCATATATGTGACAATAGCTTTAAATATAATTGACCAACATTAAAATGTCGTCACTGTGATAGATGTCGTCACTGTGCATGCACTATCAAAATCCTTAACAGTTGACAATATAGCTAATTTCTTAACACAATTAAAAAACAGTGGAAAAGACAATTTCATCTAAAAGTAAGATAAGTGCATACATGTACAAACTGTCCCTGATAAATGTTACTGAGCATTTATGAAGTGTTTTGATTGATAACGTGAAGACTACACATTTACAGCTAAAATATTGAACAGGGAAAACTGTTCCCCAAAACATACTTTAGAATGCAGAAAAACCTTCAGATTTGTAAAGCATGTCTCCACACCTATCTGTAGCATGCCATAAGAAATTATCTCAGTACACAAACACAGCTTAATAAGCCCCCCCCCCATTTTAACAATCAAACTAAAACTGAATGTGTTCATACAAACATAAAGATGAACAGTTATACACTGCCAGTTGTATCACGTAGCATGAACTTGTATCATCATAAATACAAATTGAACATGATAATGTTCCACAACACTGATACATTCAACTTCAGACAGCCCCCCCCCCAAAAAAAAAAATATATATATAGCGTAATACGTTTACCTTCACAATGAAAAACAATTTCAATTACTTGCCGCTTATTTTCAAAATTGTCCAAATCAATCACAAAAAAAGTATTAATTTTGAGATCTTCTCCCTGATTCTTGTGACCTCAGATGAGCTATAAAGTAATACCTTTAGTCCAAATTCACAAACACTATCGATAAGATTTCTGTTCGTTGTGACACCAACTTCTATGTGGAAGTCAATATCGTGTCACCGTAACATAATTTATTGTAATTAAACACAAAGAAAAGTCATGATGACGCCATCATCAAATTCTACATGGATTTGTGACATTTTAAAGGTCATTGCCACAAACGGAATCAACACGCTAAATTCAAAATTCTTGCTGTAAAGGGTTTGTCAGGTCAGACATTTGCACAAATGGGAATTTAATTTTAAAAACACACATTTTTAAGAAAGGTCCCATCTTTATGAAACACGGTGAAGGTAGATAATATTATTAATATGAAACTCCCAATCAAATGGCGTCACAATCACGTCATCAGTTCATGTTTTATTATTTGTTTCATTGTTTATATTTCACTCCCACCCAGCATGGTACTTTCAAGTGCAGTTCCAAATGTGTTGTCTGCCAGATTCATATTCAGGAGTCTGACTCCTTTTCTGGCCACTCTTCTGTCACCACCCACAGAACCATTGGTAACATCACTTGTAACACCTCTAATGTCATATATCTCATTTCTTGCAGGGTCTGTAGAGTGCAGTGTGTAGGTGAGACTAAGAATACGCTCAAGAAGCGTTTCTATGCCCACCGGTCAACGGTCAACACCAAGAAACTAGACACCCCTGTTGGTCATCACTTCAACCTGCCTAACCACTCCATTTCTGATATGATTTTGCAGGGCATTGAATCTCTTGGCCATCGCAAGGACTCAGTTCGCCTCAGCAGAGAGTAAGTGTGGATGAATCGTCTTCGAACTATTCAACCACATGGTCTCAACATCCAACTTGGAAATGATTAATCCTTTTTTTCATCCATTGTCTTCTGTTACAGATAATCCATCTGGTCTTCCTTGTTTGTGTTTACCCATCTTCCCCCATCTTTCATCCCTTTCCACCTCCATACTGTCCCCCCCCCCCCGCATCATCCCTTCACTCTCACACTCTTTTGTCCGTTCCCACTCCCTGTGACCTTTGATCCTTCCCCTTTCTGGTCCCTCCCCTGTTCACACCAGACCCCTTGTGGTTTGCCATCTCCCTTTGTTTCTTTGTTCTCTCATCCACCCTCCCCTGCATCTTTCTACACCTTTCCCACTTAATCCTCCTTTTGTGTTTCTTCTTTCAGCCCTGCATATTTGTGTGCACCCCCATGTTAATGTATGTACCTCTGTCATTTCTGTTTTAGCCTCTGAAGAAGAACTTGCTAAGTTCGCAACGTCAGGCCACATTAATTTTAAGATTTATATATTTCAGGTCCATCCAGTCAGTAAGCAGTTTGCAGCAGTTTTACTTTTTTTACATGTTTCAACTTCTCTGTTGCAGTATCCCTTCGTGGTGATCCTCCTTGCTGACATGTAAGTTTCATTGTGTTTTGTTTTGTTCCTTCTTTTGATCGTTTTATACCATGTACTAATCAAACTGTTCTCTCCACACTACAGGTACCTACAATTTTGTTTTGCTCTGCCCCCAATTGTATTAACCATTTATTCTCTCCCTTTCTACAGATATGAGTGACACCATTTGCACTTTCCAACAGCTCAGAAAGGCAAAGGAAAAGGCCTTACGCTTTTCCTACCATCAGGATAACTACAGTTTTTACTCCCTCTCTCGATTTATCCCCAAAGGTTTGCAACTGTCTCACACTCCCTGCTTAGGAAACCTCCCACCACACCTTCAAAGGAGATGGAATCAAGTTATACATAGTGCCTCTATTAAACTCATCAATATTCTCTCTCAGCAGTGTCAATTTACACGTGAGGACCTCCATCAGAATATTTCCCACCTGAACTCCCAACTCAATCCAGTTGTTCTGACTCCACGTACAGGAATTTTCATGATGAGATTGAAAGGGGTTTGTCTAACCTTGACTCTGTCCTACTCAACAGGAGAAACAAGAAGATTGGTGGCTTGCTTGCCAAGCAACAGCAACGCAGGTCCCCATCTACCACGCCTACGCCAGAACCCCCTGTCAACACTGTAGTTAATCTTTCTTCCTCATCAATATCTGACGCAGAGCACAAACTTCTCTCTAAGGGTCTCAATTTTTGTCCCGCTCCCCGTTCTGTGAACCAGGTTCAGCTCAGCCAAGATCTCACGGAATACTACCGTAGAATCCGTCTGCGTGAGTTTTTCCTGGACAGTGAACCGTGTGAGCCAGAGCCTTTTCGAGTCAAGAGTTCATGGGTACCCCCCAAGAATCGTGTGCCAGCCATAGAGACATACGTTCAAGTTATCAATTCCCAAGTCACTAACCCGGACAACTTCCCCCACAGGACTCATGATAATCTCCCCAGAGAGGAACGCCTGGCTCTCAACTCCTTGCGCTCTCGCACCGACATCATCATCAAGCCAGCAGATAAAGGTTCAGCTGTGGTCATCATGGATCGTCAGCAGTACATTGATGAGGCCCACCGCCAGTTGGATAATCGCACTAACTATACCCGCCTTGACTCTGACCCCACAGGTACTTTCTGTCGAGATATACAACAGGTACTTGACGATATGCGATCACGTGACCAGTTGTCCAAGAAAGCTCACAAATTTCTTTCTCCCTGTGATTGTAGGACTGCCAGATTTTACCTTCTACCCAAGATTCACAAGGCTGGCAACCCCGGTAGACCCATCATCTCTGGTAATGGCTCACCCACGGAACGCATCTCCCTGTTCATTGACAGTTTTCTCAAACCCCTTGTCCCACAGATTTCGTCATACATTCACGACACCCCAGACTTCCTACGCAAGCTTGAAGGAATCAAGGACCAGATTCCCAGCACAGCCATCATTGGGACTTTCGACGTCTCATCTCTGTACACCAACATCCCACATGAGGAGGGTGTTCGTGCTTGCTCCTTGGCTCTGGCCAAGGCAGGACACACGACTCCTCCCATCAGTGATGTTGGCACCCTCATGAGACTTATACTAACGAAGAACAATTTTTCCTTCCTTGGTGAACACTATCTACAGGTACACGGCACTGCAATGGGCACTCGGATGGCTCCGTCGATGGCTTGCCTCTTCATGGGTGACCTCGAAGAACGCATTCTTGCCTCGGCCCCATGTCGCCCTTGGATCTGGTGGAGATATATTGATGATGTTTTTTTCATCTGGACCAGTGATAAGGACAGTCTCTTGACCTTCACTAACCACATCAATTCCTTCCACAGAACCATCAAATTCACATCGGAGTTCTCGGCTCACCAAACCCACTTTCTGGATGTCACCGTCCGCAAGCAAGGCAACTCACTAACCACTGACCTGTATTCCAAACCCACAGACACCCACCAGTACCTCCACTCCTCCAGATGTCACCCCAGGCACTGCAAAACTGGCAAAGCGTTTAGCCAGGCACTCAGACTCAGAAGAATTTGTTCTAATGATTCCGATTTCCCCCGCCATACACAGATACTGAGGAACAACTTGGTGGCCAGGGGTCACAGCTCTCGCCAAGTTCATCGTGCCATTGCCAGAGCTAAAGCTATCCCCAGAAATCTAGCTCTCACGGGAAAGGCCCCTGATGCCATGGCCAAACCCATGATTCCCTTGGTTACCACCTTTCACCCCAATCTCCCTCCCCTTCACAAAATCACTAATGACAATCATCATATCCTCCATACTTCAGATCGCCTTGCCCGCGCCATCCCCAACGGCCCCACATTGGCTTACAGGCGTCCTCGAAATCTACGGGACTTGATTGTTCGAGCTGAAGTCCCATCCTTAGATGCATCCCCTCCCACCCAGCATGGTACTTTCAAGTGCAGTTCCAAATGTGTTGTCTGCCAGATTCATATCCAGGAGTCTGACTCCTTTTCTGGCCACTCTAATTCTGTCACTACCCACAGAACCATTGGTAACATCACTTGTAACACCTCTATTGTCATATATCTCATTTCTTGCAGGGTCTATGGAGTGCAGTATGTAGGTGAGACTAAGAATACGCTCAAGAAGCGTTTCTATGCCCACCGGTCAACGGTCAACACCAAGAAACTAGACAACCCTGTTGGTCATCACTTCAACCTGCCTAACCACTCCATTTCTGATATGATTTTGCAGGGCATTGAATCTCTTGGCCATCGCAAGGACTCAGTTCGTCTCAGCAGAGAGAAAGTGTGGATGAATCGTCTTCGAACTATTCAACCACATGGTCTCAACATCCAACTTGGAAATGATTAATCCTTTTTTTCATCCATTGTCTTCTGTTACAGATAATCCATCTGGTCTTCCTTGTTTGTGTTTACCCATCTTCCCCCATCTTTCATCCCTTTCCACCTCCATACTGTTCCCCCCCCCCGCATCATCCCTTCACTCTCACACTCTTTTGTCCGTTCCCACTCCCTGTGACCTTTGATCCTTCCCCTTTCTGGTCCCTCCCCTGTTCACACCAGACCCCTTGTGGTTTGCCATCTCCCTTTGTTTCTTTGTTCTCTCATCCACCCTCCCCTGCATCTTTCTACACCTTTCCCACTTAATCCTCCTTTTGTGTTTCTTCTTTCAGCCCTGCATGTTTGTGTGCACCCCCATGTTAATGTATGTACCTCTGTCATTTCTGTTTTAGCCTCTGAAGAAGAACTTGCTAAGTTCGCAACGTCAGGCCACATTAATTTTAAGAAAATGTAAGTGATGTTACGATGACGTCATCACGTGATGTGACGTCGTCACGTGACATGTGACGTCATATTAAAAATTGCATATTTTTGAAGGCCAATATCTACAGAACTACAGGTCTGATTGGGTTGAAACTTGGTATGCACCTAAACTGGGATGTGTTTTAGATGAAAATTTAAGTGACGTCATGATTTAGTCATCACGTGACATGTGACGTCATATCAAATGTGCATTTTTTCAAGGCCAATATCTACAGAACTACAGGTCTGATTGGGTTGAAACTTGGTATGTACTTAAACCGGAATGTGTTATAGATGAAAATTGAATTGACGTCACGATGACATCATCACGTGACATGTGACGTTATACTAAACGTGCATATTTCGAAGGCCAAAATATACAGAACCACTGGTCCGATTGGATTGAAAGTTGGTATGTACCTAGACCGGGATGTGTTATAGATGAAAATAGATTTAATCTTTAAAAATCAATATAAAATCAACCGTGAGAGACCTAAACTTGATTTTTGCGGGAATTGATAGAATCATCGAGGGTCCTCATTTTTTAAATATGTGCAAATAAATCACGTGACCCTTTCTTCTGGTTGAAACCGGAAGTGCCTTGTAATTTAAAATTGGTGAAAGATGTGAACTTGCTTTCAACGATGTTTGCTCTGGCTAAGTTGTTCTTCACCATAATATTATAGTAATAGATGAAACTTTATGTGACGTCATCATGACGTCATTACGTCACATGTGACGTCATAATTCAAAGCCCTATGAGAATGGAATCACATATTGTATGCCACCATTTATTATAAACAGAACTACATATCCTTGGTTGATGGAACACATGTCACATGTCACAAAAAGCATCGAAACAGCCCTGTGTTTGTCCACAAACATAAGTCTAGTTGGGGTGTTTGTTTGTTTGTTTGTTTTTAAGTAGTTTTAGTAATTACATTTCGTAATATGCATTCAAGACCACATTTTCACTGACCTCGAGTCTTAATTTCTGCAGTCTTTTTTTTGTCCAATTAGTGCAATCAAACTAAAAGGCTTCGAAGCTTACAGGATCTTCTTATCAGCGTGTGCATTCATTTTGGTTTAGAGTCAGTCAGTCGATCTATTTCAAATTCTTGAGTGTTTATATCAAGAGAGGTTAATGCCGGGGGGCGGAGGGTGTGCCGGGAGGGGGGATGGCTGAAATGCTCTCTGACATTCCTTTGTATTATTATTATGTTGTGCTCATGATTGTGTGTACAGGTGCTGTTCGTTTCTGTACATTTATTTGTACCTATTTATATAGAATTCATAAATACCTTAGACAGTGTACGCAATCATATTGGTCGACAGCCCGTCACGTGGCCGGTCTGAAACGGATGATACAGACATGGCTAGCTGGTCTTAAACACTTTTCCAGTGTTACATGAAATTTAGACTCCCGTGAAATCTGATGCCCTTTAACGTTCCATTGGTTTTAACGTTCCATCTTTCAGGCTGCTTTCAGCTCAATTACTCCACGAATTCAAGTGACATTGATTAAAAAGTTTACCTGAGTGATGGAGAGACCACGTAATAATTTTCAAAATTTAACCTCTTTTTTTTTATTTTACGACGTCAAAAGTACCGATGTCACTTTTCCTAGTTCCGGATTGGTTCAATCAGTTCCGAATCGATCACTGCTTCACGCAAAAAAAAAATCATGCGAGATTTTTTTTTTTTTTTTTTGAGCCAGAACCAACCGAATCAAGCATATTTTCTGATAAAAGTATTATTTCATTTTCCAAAAAAATAGTTCATTGAAGAGAATTCCAGCAAATTTAAAAAGAGAGAAAAACAAGTAAATGATTTTGAAACTTTTGTTTGCAGAGCAACGGCTCGAACTCACGCACGGACCAACAATCTTTGACCCAGCACAGAATACGTCACACAAAATCGATTAACGCGCGTGTAGTTGGGTCGTAAGTGCACGTGCTATCCGGAACTAGGCAAAAGCATACTGTCATTCATTGGCGAACGTCTAGTTTTTGACATGTTTTGATTTTTGAACCGAAACAAAGTTGGACCAAAAAGGTAGTTATGAATGGGAATAAAATATATATGGGAGTCTGGATGGGTGATAATTACCCTCGGTATGTGCCATCGGCGTCATATTTTGGGCGTCGCGTTTGTAAGCTCTGACGGGGATCATTTTGATAGATTTCATGCAAGACTTTCATACAAGATAGCCAGAGATTTTTTTGTGCACTCACACTTGTTTGGTACGTGTAGGGTTGTTTATGGATTTGTTTATTATTATTAATGCGGGGGGGGGGGCGGTGTTTTGTTTTGCTTTGCCTTTCTTTTGTTTATGAAGTCACCCCCTTTGCGGATACATTCGAAAAAGAAATAAATACCGGCGATCCTTTTTTTTATTGCGTGACATTTTCTTCATTATAGGGACCCTTATGGGCGTGGTTTGGGCTGAGAGGGTCTGCTACTTCGGTCAGGAGCCTGATGCAAATCAGTCAGGCCGTCTTCGCTGGTTTATGCCGGGGAGTAAGGCTGATCGTTGCGCCTGCACCAGTACCAGACCGGGACCTGTCTACATGCAGCCAGTCCATTGGTCTCATCCACCGTTTTACACCGACACTCCAATGTTCACCAACGACCAGGAGGACATTCATGATTACTTCAACTGTCATGGTGAGTATGGGCCTATTGTAATATACCTACTACCTAATGACGTAACGCTTTGTTTATATGTGCGCTTTCCTTTGAGATAGGTGGGATGCATTCCACCCATCCTGTAAACAAAGTATGACGTCGTCTGAGGCCTATTGTAAATGTCAATTTTGAACGTTAATGTCCATTCTGAAACCGAAGCAGCGGCAATACAGTACAGACAATTCCGAGCACGCTAACAATTCTATCACGAAGGCCCCTTTCAATGGAAAAAGCCTTGTGCAAGGTTTGGCTCAGCTATTCCGTCAAGTGGCAGTTGCTTTGTACAAACGCGTGCAATTTTTTTTTTTATTTTTCCCCCCATTAAAGAGGGCCTAGTGAGATTGCAGTGTATACCAAATCAGGTGCGTGCAGTTCGCGTGAAAGGAAGGGCCCAATGGAATTGTGTGTGCCAATCGCTTAATTTGGTAGCATTACACAAATTATTGACTTTCCAATGATATATAGTCAGTGAGCCCCTATGCATTATTAGGTACACTGTTCAAAACTCCCAGGATCACAATAAGGATACCTCAAGAAGCTCAAAACCACCTGATGCCACTTTTTCTGACCCTTTCATGGGCGGGACATGACATTGAAAAGTAGGGTCTTCCCGAATTTTATTTGAAAACAACAAACTAGCTCAAATTTTAATTGTCGAAAACATTAGATGAGCAAACCTATAAATAGCTAGTAAATGGTTAATGTTAATATGAAAGCAGTATATAATCCTTCAAGACCGTCATATTCTTTGAAATTCGTTGTCAAACCTCTGTATTACATCACTAACATCTTTCCAGAGAGTACAAGCGCCACTACACGCGTGCCACTTCAGTATCGTATAACAATGCGCGAACGTTGATGTACGCGTGTGGGTGTACATGTACATGATCCTGATTACGTCACGTCGACGTCACAAAAATTGACACATTTCAGGACAAGGGTTGATGTTCAAACCAGGTTTCCTTTTACGTCCATTCACCCGTTCCGAAGAAATAAGTTTTCTTATGATTTGAAAGATTCTGTCTGTATTTTGCAATAAGAGTAACCAAAAATGCATGTCAAATAGTTTTCATACTTTTAAGTGGAGTCGAAAGTTGCACAAAATGTGTTCCTCAGATAAATTTATTGCATAGCTCTTTAAGAAAAAGAGGTGTTCATCTACGGATTGAAGACGTCTGATATACTTTTAATACGCTGAGATAATTTAGAGTTTGAAAGGAATACGGACGTGCAGGAAGTCTTAAAATATGCTTGACAAAATGCAAAATATGTTTGCCCAATAATGGCTGAATGTTCGATCAACCCTAACTGCTGGTTCAGACGAAATTGAATGAACAAGACTATACTTTAGTTGGAGTGAAGCGAAAAGACGATAGAAAAGTTTTATGTTTTCCCGGACAATGTCCTAAAATTTTCATTCAGTTCTGAAAATCGGTCAATACCATTTCTGTTTAATTAATTAAGTTATTGAGCAGCAACTTCCGATTTTGTCCATTCGAATCGCTTACAAGACTTCTTCTCCGCTGTTGGAAGGCGAAAATATAGTTAGGGTCTTTTTTCATTAACCGTCAATGAAATTAGCTGTACCTGCGACCAATTTAGACAAGGTATGCATTTGTAAATAAATGCACAGGTAACGTTATTGGCCGTTTGTTTCTCAAAACTGAATGCACGAAAATATGAAAACGATTGAACCTTTGTTGAATTGAAATGGGATTAAAGACGTGCATTCAAATTCTGACGAAAACGAATGACCGATTTTCAGAAGTGAATGAACATTTAAGGACATTGGCTGGTTAAACCTACTTTAGGATAGTGAAATTGAATGGTTCTTTTAGATAGTCGAATGACAATATGCGTGATCTTTCAACTTTAATCTGAATTCAATGAGCCAGGAAATGAAATGAATGAAAACTTGGTTGAAATTGGCCGGGAAAACGTATATTAACATGAATGTTTAGTTTGTCCATTGGTTGAAAATGCCGATTTGGTAATTTTATACCAGATGACGTCATCGTGATGTGACCTCCGTATCAGGGTTGAATTTCATTCCAAGTTTCAAGTTCCTGCTGTGAACAGGTTGAAGAAAAGTCGCACATAATTACCGTCTGGAAAAAGAAAGAAGAGCTCGTACGATTCTAAAACGGTGATCGGGTGGTGCCCGGTCCCCCAAATATTGGTTGCAGTACTAAAGCACAATTATTTCCACAAAAAGCGTGATCACTGAAGCCTTTCTGTATTTTATGTTGTCATTTATAATATAGGTTATCCCGGCCAATTTCCTGAAATGATCATGCACTTCTGAAAATCGGTTATTCATTTTCGTCTGAATTGGAAGGTTGGGAAGTATGAAGAGGTCAACCTCGACAAGGCATTCCATTTTAATAATAATACAAACATTGGTGTCTTTTCCAATTAAAATTTCAACATTGGGCCACGGTTGGCACTACTTTGAATGTTTCTTTTAACGCAACATTACCAAGGCCTGGTGATAGTATTTTCATTCTATAAATTGGATCTGAAAGTGAGCTTCGTTCATGTATAATGCAGTATCTCCGGCAAATTCCACAAAAGAAGCACGGCCGTTAATTACTAGCTTTCTGCCTCGTCTTCTCGCTCAAATGTAAATTGGGCCTCGATACAAATAAATAAATTAAGTCAAATTATCCAGAGCAGAGCCAACATAAACAATTCAAAGCGGTGTTCTCCCTGTACCTTTTATTTCATCACAGTAGTGCAGGGTAACCCGTCGGATACGCACCACTGGCGGTGATTCAAGGACGCAATTTCCTTTAAAAAAGGCCAGCCTTAAACAAAAAACGATAATCTCATGCTGAGAAGCAGTCGGCTTGTTTCATGTCGTTGCGCCGCCGAACTTGCGCCGAAATCGCTAGCGTATGACTTAAAGGAAGAACATGACATGGCTTTGCGTTTTGTATAGAAGCTTCCAACCAATACAAAAATCAAACATGAACAAGGACATAGTATATCTCAACTTAGGTGTCGCCCTGTACCGATATATAAAATACTGTTCACAGTGTGTTACCTCACGTTTAAAAGTTAAAAACTCGGGTAGCACTCGAACCCACGACCTCCTGCTTTCTTTCTAGTGCAGATGTCTGACCACTCGACCATCGAGCTAACGGGATCGGTTGGCTGGTTCGATTCTTATGTACCCAGCAGCGGGTATGGCGTTATCTATTCACAAGATGGATTAATTAATTAATTAATTAATTAATGTATTTATTTCATTTGTTTTGTGGCGTGGTGTTGAAATCAAATTATGGTTAATTTCCCCCTTTACCGACATAAAGGTCGGTGGTCAATCGGAAAAACATCTGCACTAGAAAGCTGGAAGTCGTCGGTTCAAGTACCCACCCAAACGATTTTTCCCAACTTTCACTCTGGAGGTAACACACCGACTATAGAGTGTGTATATAAGTCGGTGAAGGACGAAATCTTGATTTACATCAACCCAACGCAAAAAAAGGAAAAAAAAAATCCATCTGGTGAATATACATAGTATATGAAGTATTAGTCTAAACGACTTATTGTCTCGTTTAACCGACTTATTTATCACATTACAACGACTTGTTTAGCTCGTTTAAACGTCAAACGTACATGGATACACTATTAAAGTTAAATGCGAGCTAGAAAGGTGTTCCAAATCTGCCATCTCGCATCTCGCATTTGGTGTGGATGACCTGACCTTGGTGTCGCGTGTTGTAGTATGTAAATTAAAGGTCAACCTATTACATACAGAGATTTCCATTCTATCACGGAAGCACGAGTGAAACATGATAATCACTACTTGAAACACTTCGTCTGATTGAGCTTCAGCGTCAATGTACCAATCAAAATATATAAACATACCAAGCTTCAAAACACATATTCCAGATCAAGATTCCACGCCCGGCCGTGATGTCCATTAAAACAAAAGATTGTGATTGCTTTAATGAACCCGGCTCCACCCTGATCGATACTTTCCACTATCTCCGACAGACGTTTTGGAGTGCTCTGAACAGGGACCCTTCGGAATGGAAGATGGACGCATCCCTGATGCAAGCATAACGGCGTCGTCAGTGCATCCCAACCCGGCCGATTTCGGACCAACCAGGGCTCGGCTGAACCTTCAAGGTAGTGTTATTTTCGTTCAACAATTACATTTGATGAACATTAAGACAATTCAAACAAAAATAATTCCACAAAGGTGACCAAAAAATGTCAATAGTTTAAGACTCTCCTTTGTGAGATTTTGGTTCAAAGTTAAGTCTGTTTTGCTAAATATTGAAACTACACCTTTGTGCTCAAAAACTTTCACAGGTTGCACAAGTCTCTCACTCATTCATAGCCAAGTTCCTCAATTGCTGAATGTCATATGGTGCTAAGCACAACACATAAAGCACATACATTGGGAAATATTAACAGCAAAACGTCTGTGTATAGCTCGCGACTGCCTTTTTTTAATAACACATAAAATTGGCCATGCGATACTTCCTCCTTATTATCCGCTTGCTTTGCAAGTGTGGCCGTTGCCTGGTGCAGCGCTTGTGCTAAGTTACCAGTTTTACTTACAACATGTATTTGCTAAGTATAGTATTTTGTGCTCAGTAGGTTTGAATATCTGCTTTCTCTGCAGTCACGAGCGGGGCCGCAGCCTGGTGTAGTGCTCCTAGAGCTAGTGATTCGAATCCATGGGTCCAAGTCGACCTCGGTTGCAATGCGACCATCACTGGCGTTATCACGCAGGGGCGCGGGGAACACCAACAGTGGGTGACAGAGTTCAAAGTGGCCTACAGCGACGATGGGCAAGAATGGACTGACGTCACCGATGATGGATCAAGAACAACGATGAAGGTAGTCTTATCGCATTGTTTAATTTGCCCTTTCATGGATGTAATTTCATAAACAATGTATACCAGAACTCAGTGTATGTTGTTGGAGGGTTTGTGAAATAAAAGGCTCACGCTCACTCAGTCGGTTCGGACTCGAACCCACGACATCATGTTGATGTGTGCAAAGGGTTGATGAAAATTAAGCTAGATCAGAGTCCGAGGCAAGCTTGGTGGTCGAGTGGTGGTAGGACATTCCTTAATTATTTTTTTTAACTGATCCTACAAAGCCCTGGATATCAAGAAGAAAACTCAACAAAGAAACCAAGAGACCAATAAATCAACTGAAATCTAACCATTTCTCTCACAAATGCGATCGAAAACCAAACGAGCCAACTCCAATCTTTTGCGCTCATTAGCAGAACAAAATATCAATCCTTCATAACCAACCTATCCAAAGCAAAACCATCGCAAACCGAAATATTTGCTCTTTGGACAAGGCCTCGACATCTTACCTACTTCTGCTAAACCAAACCGCAATCACTCGTAAGCAGCATCAATAATTATTTCGAATGAAGACTACAATTTACATCAATAATGCGTAACATACGCTCTAAAAACCATCCTTTCAACCACCAATTGGCATCCGAAATCATATTCTAGTGAAACGCTAGAAAATACCCGGAAGCCACGAATTTTAAACTTGCCCACAGGTTTAACATATACAATCTCAGGATGAAGAAAAATCAAAACAAACTCCACCCGTCTTCACCACGACATACAACCCAACCATAACGCACCGTCACTTAAATCGAGCAATAAACAACCACTGGAACATAATCCAAGGCAACAAACTACTATGCGGAAACATTTCCCGAATCATAATTCGTTGCTTTCAGAAAAGCCGTAAATCATATCCGGAAGTAACTACCTAAACAAAATCAAGAGTTAAACCTACTCCCGACTTACTCCGGCTCTTCCAAAAAACTAACCAAACCCAATTGCTCTCCTCACTAGAGGAACAAGTTGAAACCAACTAAAGTCACATGGTTGTAACCACAACACTTCAAACTTACGATACATGATTGGAACATAACCAATCACAACTTTTCCGCGAGTCAGCCTCGATTCTTTTTTTGAATCACCCATTTGCAACTGAAGAGTGCCCAACAGCAAGGCACGAAAGCATGCTATTGCTAACAAGAGGATTTGCGAACAAAATCCTCTGCTCGCACCCTTAATCACATTTGATTACCCAACCTATCATAGTCACTTAATCTCTTATGTCCGCCCACTCTACATTTCACTCGGACATAACCGGCAAAGACTCAGTCATGCTTACAACCCATACTAAGCCATACAAATCACCAGAGAAGAAGTGTCACTGAATGGGATAGTGCCATCCCTTTTCCAAACTTCTATGTTATACTCCTTGCCCCACCCCGGGGTACTGTGGGTCGATGGCCATCAAAAACTGCCCGAGAATACCGTCTTGATTAACAAGCGAGGTATCTTCAGGTTGCTTCTATCTCTGTTTCTCAGTACTTCAAGTACACCCACAGATTTGTAACAATCAGTCTGCCACACACGAGACAAAAGATCTCACGTTCCACCACATGTACACTTCAATTCGGAAAACCAACAACCATATTTCCGCATACGGAAAACATCATCTTGATTTGCTATAACAACATAAAAATGCTATGCTAGCAGAAGCACAAGCACTTGATAAATGGACATACAAATTATCCGCAGTCGGATAAACTATACCCATTCTACACCAAACAACACAAAACAAGACAGAAACCCACAAAATTTAACTCCAAAACAAAGGGTTCAAAACAGTACTGGCCTCCCCAAAAAATCGTAAATCAATCTCAACATTGAATGGTACAAACAAAATAAACAACCCACATTTGGGAAAGAAAAAGTACCATCTCCACATAAATATGCATTCATATTAACAAAATCAAGAAAAAAACAACGAAACACAACGTGTTTTTCCGATACCGCACACGGTAGGAAGATAGTTTCTTACTCAAACAACTACCAATTGAAAGAGATTAACAATATCTAAAAGCCTACACAAGTTTCAATTATTTTCTGACACAGAAAATAATCAAAATACGGCTTTTAAAACTAAAAACAAACACACTACTGGCTAGAAATTCCACTACGAATCCAAAACCCACGCAAGGTTTTCCGCGCCACTGCACCCGCACGCTCATTGGACAATACAGTGACCAATCACAACACACATATGGTACCATTCACTACCGCCACGGCTCAATGCGCCATCTCACGCACGCAAACCGTGCATATAAACCCTGAGAGAAAACCAACGAACCATCACTTCGCAAAATGTCGAAACTCAGCAAATCTAAAAGCAGCAAGAAGAACAAGTCCAGCCAGCCGCCTCCATCGCCATCCAGCTCCATGTCATCGAATATTCCCTGCGGACAACGGTCCCCTACTAGCATCCCAAGCGACGACGATTCACTACTCCTGTCCTGTGAGTTAGACTCCGGCCCCTCCACATCACAATTCACACCAACTACAGTCTCACACAGACTCCCCGAGGAAAGATTCAAACAGGTGAAACTCTTAGCAGAAAAAGTCAACAAATTGACATCTGCCAAGAGTCACATCACCCGCCAAATACGGCTCCTTTCCCGGGCTATTGAGACTAGCACACCACCACCTTACATCGAGGTAAATCTACGGCCACCACGTCCTCACAGATCTCTGAAGTTTCAGGGTGCATTCCAGGACCGCTGGAGCAATCTCCAGAAAAGAACATCGCTGCTTTTCACAAGAATAACATTGGAGGAGTATCAACACCAACTTCACTACACTGAGGCCGAGCTGACCAACGCCCGACGTTCTGCACAAGAACAGCTTGCTACTTTCGAGGGTCAAGATCACACCACCGCTCAGCAGTTACTGAGTTTCTTCACAAGACCCCATCAACCATCGAAAGGCATCAAAAGAAAACGACAATATTAGTCGGTCTCCTACTACTAAACCAAACGGTCCTTTTCAGGACCAACACAACCTCTCAAAAGAGAAATATCCATTAGCTTGCTTTTATTATTATTGTTATAATAAATAAACTGGAATATAACCCACCCCATCTTACCTTATTCGTTATATTCAACCACAAACCCTTCAACTACCATGGCAAGAAGAAAACTCAACAAAGAAACCAAGAGACCAATAAATCAACTGAAATCTAACCATTTCTCTCACAAATGCGATCGAAAACCAAACGAGCCAACTCCAATCTTTTGCGCTCATTAGCAGAACAAAATATCAATCCTTCATAACCAACCTATCCAAAGCAAAACCATCGCAAACCGAAATATTTGCTCTTTGGACAAGGCCTCGACATCTTACCTACTTCTGCTAAACCAAACCGCAATCACTCGTAAGCAGCATCAATAATTATTTCGAATGAAGACTACAATTTACATCAATAATGCGTAACATACGCTCTAAAAACCATCCTTTCAACCACCAATTGGCATCCGAAATCATATTCTAGTGAAACGCTAGAAAATACCCGGAAGCCACGAATTTTAAACTTGCCCACAGGTTTAACATATACAATCTCAGGATGAAGAAAAATCAAAACAAACTCCACCCGTCTTCACCACGACATACAACCCAACCATAACGCACCGTCACTTAAATCGAGCAATAAACAACCACTGGAACATAATCCAAGGCAACAAACTACTATGCGGAAACATTTCCCGAATCATAATTCGTTGCTTTCAGAAAAGCCGTAAATCATATCCGGAAGTAACTACCTAAACAAAATCAAGAGTTAAACCTACTCCCGACTTACTCCGGCTCTTCCAAAAAACTAACCAAACCCAATTGCTCTCCTCACTAGAGGAACAAGTTGAAACCAACTAAAGTCACATGGTTGTAACCACAACACTTCAAACTTACGATACATGATTGGAACATAACCAATCACAACTTTTCCGCGAGTCAGCCTCGATTCTTTTTTTGAATCACCCATTTGCAACTGAAGAGTGCCCAACAGCAAGGCACGAAAGCATGCTATTGCTAACAAGAGGATTTGCGAACAAAATCCTCTGCTCGCACCCTTAATCACATTTGATTACCCAACCTATCATAGTCACTTAATCTCTTATGTCCGCCCACTCTACATTTCACTCGGACATAACCGGCAAAGACTCAGTCATGCTTACAACCCATACTAAGCCATACAAATCACCAGAGAAGAAGTGTCACTGAATGGGATAGTACCATCCCTTTTCCAAACTTCTATGTTATACTCCTTGCCCCACCCCGGGGTACTGTGGGTCGATGGCCATCAAAAACTGCCCGAGAATACCGTCTTGATTAACAAGCGAGGTATCTTCAGGTTGCTTCTATCTCTGTTTCTCAGTACTTCAAGTACACCCACAGATTTGTAACAATCAGTCTGCCACACACGAGACAAAAGATCTCACGTTCCACCACATGTACACTTCAATTCGGAAAACCAACAACCATATTTCCGCATACGGAAAACATCATCTTGATTTGCTATAACAACATAAAAATGCTATGCTAGCAGAAGCACAAGCACTTGATAAATGGACATACAAATTATCCGCAGTCGGATAAACTATACCCATTCTACACCAAACAACACAAAACAAGACAAAAACCCACAAAATTTAACCCCAAAACAAAGGGTTCAAAACAGTACTGGCCTCCCCAAAAAATCGTAAATCAATCTCAACATTGAATGGTACAAACAAAATAAACAACCCACATTTGGGAAAGAAAAAGTACCATCTCCACATAAATATGCATTCATATTAACAAAATCAAGAAAAAAACAACGAAACACAACGTGTTTTTCCGATACCGCACACGGTAGGAAGATAGTTTCTTACTCAAACAACTACCAATTGAAAGAGATTAACAATATCTAAAAGCCTACACAAGTTTCAATTATTTTCTGACACAGAAAATAATCAAAATACGGCTTTTAAAACTAAAAACAAACACACTACTGGCTAGAAATTCCACTACGAATCCAAAACCCACGCAAGGTTTTCCGCGCCACTGCACCCGCACGCTCATTGGACAATACAGTGACCAATCACAACACACATATGGTACCATTCACTACCGCCACGGCTCAATGCGCCATCTCACGCACGCAAACCGTGCATATAAACCCTGAGAGAAAACCAACGAACCATCACTTCGCAAAATGTCGAAACTCAGCAAATCTAAAAGCAGCAAGAAGAACAAGTCCAGCCAGCCGCCTCCATCGCCATCCAGCTCCATGTCATCGAATATTCCCTGCGGACAACGGTCCCCTACTAGCATCCCAAGCGACGACGATTCACTACTCCTGTCCTGTGAGTTAGACTCCGGCCCCTCCACATCACAATTCACACCAACTACAGTCTCACACAGACTCCCCGAGGAAAGATTCAAACAGGTGAAACTCTTAGCAGAAAAAGTCAACAAATTGACATCTGCCAAGAGTCACATCACCCGCCAAATACGGCTCCTTTCCCGGGCTATTGAGACTAGCACACCACCACCTTACATCGAGGTAAATCTACGGCCACCACGTCCTCACAGATCTCTGAAGTTTCAGGGTGCATTCCAGGACCGCTGGAGCAATCTCCAGAAAAGAACATCGCTGCTTTTCACAAGAATAACATTGGAGGAGTATCAACACCAACTTCACTACACTGAGGCCGAGCTGACCAACGCCCGACGTTCTGCACAAGGTACTTTCGAGGGTCAAGATCACACCACCGCTCAGCAGTTACTGAGTTTCTTCACAAGACCCCATCAACCATCGAAAGGCATCAAAAGAAAACGACAATATTAGTCGGTCTCCTACTACTAAACCAAACGGTCCTTTTCAGGACCAACACAACCTCTCAAAAGAGAAATATCCATTAGCTTGCTTTTATTATTATTGTTATAATAAATAAACTGGAATATAACCCACCCCATCTTACCTTATTCGTTATATTCAACCACAAACCCTTCAACTACCATGGCAAGAAGAAAACTCAACAAAGAAACCAAGAGACCAATAAATCAACTGAAATCTAACCATTTCTCTCACAAATGCGATCGAAAACCAAACGAGCCAACTCCAATCTTTTGCGCTCATTAGCAGAACAAAATATCAATCCTTCATAACCAACCTATCCAAAGCAAAACCATCGCAAACCGAAATATTTGCTCTTTGGACAAGGCCTCGACATCTTACCTACTTCTGCTAAACCAAACCGCAATCACTCGTAAGCAGCATCAATAATTATTTCGAATGAAGACTACAATTTACATCAATAATGCGTAACATACGCTCTAAAAACCATCCTTTCAACCACCAATTGGCATCCGAAATCATATTCTAGTGAAACGCTAGAAAATACCCGGAAGCCACGAATTTTAAACTTGCCCACAGGTTTAACATATACAATCTCAGGATGAAGAAAAATCAAAACAAACTCCACCCGTCTTCACCACGACATACAACCCAACCATAACGCACCGTCACTTAAATCGAGCAATAAACAACCACTGGAACATAATCCAAGGCAACAAACTACTATGCGGAAACATTTCCCGAATCATAATTCGTTGCTTTCAGAAAAGCCGTAAATCATATCCGGAAGTAACTACCTAAACAAAATCAAGAGTTAAACCTACTCCCGACTTACTCCGGCTCTTCCAAAAAACTAACCAAACCCAATTGCTCTCCTCACTAGAGGAACAAGTTGAAACCAACTAAAGTCACATGGTTGTAACCACAACACTTCAAACTTACGATACATGATTGGAACATAACCAATCACAACTTTTCCGCGAGTCAGCCTCGATTCTTTTTTTGAATCACCCATTTGCAACTGAAGAGTGCCCAACAGCAAGGCACGAAAGCATGCTATTGCTAACAAGAGGATTTGCGAACAAAATCCTCTGCTCGCACCCTTAATCACATTTGATTACCCAACCTATCATAGTCACTTAATCTCTTATGTCCGCCCACTCTACATTTCACTCGGACATAACCGGCAAAGACTCAGTCATGCTTACAACCCATACTAAGCCATACAAATCACCAGAGAAGAAGTGTCACTGAATGGGATAGTGCCATCCCTTTTCCAAACTTCTATGTTATACTCCTTGCCCCACCCCGGGGTACTGTGGGTCGATGGCCATCAAAAACTGCCCGAGAATACCGTCTTGATTAACAAGCGAGGTATCTTCAGGTTGCTTCTATCTCTGTTTCTCAGTACTTCAAGTACACCCACAGATTTGTAACAATCAGTCTGCCACACACGAGACAAAAGATCTCACGTTCCACCACATGTACACTTCAATTCGGAAAACCAACAACCATATTTCCGCATACGGAAAACATCATCTTGATTTGCTATAACAACATAAAAATGCTATGCTAGCAGAAGCACAAGCACTTGATAAATGGACATACAAATTATCCGCAGTCGGATAAACTATACCCATTCTACACCAAACAACACAAAACAAGACAAAAACCCACAAAATTTAACCCCAAAACAAAGGGTTCAAAACAGTACTGGCCTCCCCAAAAAATCGTAAATCAATCTCAACATTGAATGGTACAAACAAAATAAACAACCCACATTTGGGAAAGAAAAAGTACCATCTCCACATAAATATGCATTCATATTAACAAAATCAAGAAAAAAACAACGAAACACAACGTGTTTTTCCGATACCGCACACGGTAGGAAGATAGTTTCTTACTCAAACAACTACCAATTGAAAGAGATTAACAATATCTAAAAGCCTACACAAGTTTCAATTATTTTCTGACACAGAAAATAATCAAAATACGGCTTTTAAAACTAAAAACAAACACACTACTGGCTAGAAATTCCACTACGAATCCAAAACCCACGCAAGGTTTTCCGCGCCACTGCACCCGCACGCTCATTGGACAATACAGTGACCAATCACAACACACATATGGTACCATTCACTACCGCCACGGCTCAATGCGCCATCTCACGCACGCAAACCGTGCATATAAACCCTGAGAGAAAACCAACGAACCATCACTTCGCAAAATGTCGAAACTCAGCAAATCTAAAAGCAGCAAGAAGAACAAGTCCAGCCAGCCGCCTCCATCGCCATCCAGCTCCATGTCATCGAATATTCCCTGCGGACAACGGTCCCCTACTAGCATCCCAAGCGACGACGATTCACTACTCCTGTCCTGTGAGTTAGACTCCGGCCCCTCCACATCACAATTCACACCAACTACAGTCTCACACAGACTCCCCGAGGAAAGATTCAAACAGGTGAAACTCTTAGCAGAAAAAGTCAACAAATTGACATCTGCCAAGAGTCACATCACCCGCCAAATACGGCTCCTTTCCCGGGCTATTGAGACTAGCACACCACCACCTTACATCGAGGTAAATCTACGGCCACCACGTCCTCACAGATCTCTGAAGTTTCAGGGTGCATTCCAGGACCGCTGGAGCAATCTCCAGAAAAGAACATCGCTGCTTTTCACAAGAATAACATTGGAGGAGTATCAACACCAACTTCACTACACTGAGGCCGAGCTGACCAACGCCCGACGTTCTGCACAAGGTACTTTCGAGGGTCAAGATCACACCACCGCTCAGCAGTTACTGAGTTTCTTCACAAGACCCCATCAACCATCGAAAGGCATCAAAAGAAAACGACAATATTAGTCGGTCTCCTACTACTAAACCAAACGGTCCTTTTCAGGACCAACACAACCTCTCAAAAGAGAAATATCCATTAGCTTGCTTTTATTATTATTGTTATAATAAATAAACTGGAATATAACCCACCCCATCTTACCTTATTCGTTATATTCAACCACAAACCCTTCAACTACCATGGCAAGAAGAAAACTCAACAAAGAAACCAAGAGACCAATAAATCAACTGAAATCTAACCATTTCTCTCACAAATGCGATCGAAAACCAAACGAGCCAACTCCAATCTTTTGCGCTCATTAGCAGAACAAAATATCAATCCTTCATAACCAACCTATCCAAAGCAAAACCATCGCAAACCGAAATATTTGCTCTTTGGACAAGGCCTCGACATCTTACCTACTTCTGCTAAACCAAACCGCAATCACTCGTAAGCAGCATCAATAATTATTTCGAATGAAGACTACAATTTACATCAATAATGCGTAACATACGCTCTAAAAACCATCCTTTCAACCACCAATTGGCATCCGAAATCATATTCTAGTGAAACGCTAGAAAATACCCGGAAGCCACGAATTTTAAACTTGCCCACAGGTTTAACATATACAATCTCAGGATGAAGAAAAATCAAAACAAACTCCACCCGTCTTCACCACGACATACAACCCAACCATAACGCACCGTCACTTAAATCGAGCAATAAACAACCACTGGAACATAATCCAAGGCAACAAACTACTATGCGGAAACATTTCCCGAATCATAATTCGTTGCTTTCAGAAAAGCCGTAAATCATATCCGGAAGTAACTACCTAAACAAAATCAAGAGTTAAACCTACTCCCGACTTACTCCGGCTCTTCCAAAAAACTAACCAAACCCAATTGCTCTCCTCACTAGAGGAACAAGTTGAAACCAACTAAAGTCACATGGTTGTAACCACAACACTTCAAACTTACGATACATGATTGGAACATAACCAATCACAACTTTTCCGCGAGTCAGCCTCGATTCTTTTTTTGAATCACCCATTTGCAACTGAAGAGTGCCCAACAGCAAGGCACGAAAGCATGCTATTGCTAACAAGAGGATTTGCGAACAAAATCCTCTGCTCGCACCCTTAATCACATTTGATTACCCAACCTATCATAGTCACTTAATCTCTTATGTCCGCCCACTCTACATTTCACTCGGACATAACCGGCAAAGACTCAGTCATGCTTACAACCCATACTAAGCCATACAAATCACCAGAGAAGAAGTGTCACTGAATGGGATAGTGCCATCCCTTTTCCAAACTTCTATGTTATACTCCTTGCCCCACCCCGGGGTACTGTGGGTCGATGGCCATCAAAAACTGCCCGAGAATACCGTCTTGATTAACAAGCGAGGTATCTTCAGGTTGCTTCTATCTCTGTTTCTCAGTACTTCAAGTACACCCACAGATTTGTAACAATCAGTCTGCCACACACGAGACAAAAGATCTCACGTTCCACCACATGTACACTTCAATTCGGAAAACCAACAACCATATTTCCGCATACGGAAAACATCATCTTGATTTGCTATAACAACATAAAAATGCTATGCTAGCAGAAGCACAAGCACTTGATAAATGGACATACAAATTATCCGCAGTCGGATAAACTATACCCATTCTACACCAAACAACACAAAACAAGACAAAAACCCACAAAATTTAACCCCAAAACAAAGGGTTCAAAACAGTACTGGCCTCCCCAAAAAATCGTAAATCAATCTCAACATTGAATGGTACAAACAAAATAAACAACCCACATTTGGGAAAGAAAAAGTACCATCTCCACATAAATATGCATTCATATTAACAAAATCAAGAAAAAAACAACGAAACACAACGTGTTTTTCCGATACCGCACACGGTAGGAAGATAGTTTCTTACTCAAACAACTACCAATTGAAAGAGATTAACAATATCTAAAAGCCTACACAAGTTTCAATTATTTTCTGACACAGAAAATAATCAAAATACGGCTTTTAAAACTAAAAACAAACACACTACTGGCTAGAAATTCCACTACGAATCCAAAACCCACGCAAGGTTTTCCGCGCCACTGCACCCGCACGCTCATTGGACAATACAGTGACCAATCACAACACACATATGGTACCATTCACTACCGCCACGGCTCAATGCGCCATCTCACGCACGCAAACCGTGCATATAAACCCTGAGAGAAAACCAACGAACCATCACTTCGCAAAATGTCGAAACTCAGCAAATCTAAAAGCAGCAAGAAGAACAAGTCCAGCCAGCCGCCTCCATCGCCATCCAGCTCCATGTCATCGAATATTCCCTGCGGACAACGGTCCCCTACTAGCATCCCAAGCGACGACGATTCACTACTCCTGTCCTGTGAGTTAGACTCCGGCCCCTCCACATCACAATTCACACCAACTACAGTCTCACACAGACTCCCCGAGGAAAGATTCAAACAGGTGAAACTCTTAGCAGAAAAAGTCAACAAATTGACATCTGCCAAGAGTCACATCACCCGCCAAATACGGCTCCTTTCCCGGGCTATTGAGACTAGCACACCACCACCTTACATCGAGGTAAATCTACGGCCACCACGTCCTCACAGATCTCTGAAGTTTCAGGGTGCATTCCAGGACCGCTGGAGCAATCTCCAGAAAAGAACATCGCTGCTTTTCACAAGAATAACATTGGAGGAGTATCAACACCAACTTCACTACACTGAGGCCGAGCTGACCAACGCCCGACGTTCTGCACAAGGTACTTTCGAGGGTCAAGATCACACCACCGCTCAGCAGTTACTGAGTTTCTTCACAAGACCCCATCAACCATCGAAAGGCATCAAAAGAAAACGACAATATTAGTCGGTCTCCTACTACTAAACCAAACGGTCCTTTTCAGGACCAACACAACCTCTCAAAAGAGAAATATCCATTAGCTTGCTTTTATTATTATTGTTATAATAAATAAACTGGAATATAACCCACCCCATCTTACCTTATTCGTTATATTCAACCACAAACCCTTCAACTACCATGGCAAGAAGAAAACTCAACAAAGAAACCAAGAGACCAATAAATCAACTGAAATCTAACCATTTCTCTCACAAATGCGATCGAAAACCAAACGAGCCAACTCCAATCTTTTGCGCTCATTAGCAGAACAAAATATCAATCCTTCATAACCAACCTATCCAAAGCAAAACCATCGCAAACCGAAATATTTGCTCTTTGGACAAGGCCTCGACATCTTACCTACTTCTGCTAAACCAAACCGCAATCACTCGTAAGCAGCATCAATAATTATTTCGAATGAAGACTACAATTTACATCAATAATGCGTAACATACGCTCTAAAAACCATCCTTTCAACCACCAATTGGCATCCGAAATCATATTCTAGTGAAACGCTAGAAAATACCCGGAAGCCACGAATTTTAAACTTGCCCACAGGTTTAACATATACAATCTCAGGATGAAGAAAAATCAAAACAAACTCCACCCGTCTTCACCACGACATACAACCCAACCATAACGCACCGTCACTTAAATCGAGCAATAAACAACCACTGGAACATAATCCAAGGCAACAAACTACTATGCGGAAACATTTCCCGAATCATAATTCGTTGCTTTCAGAAAAGCCGTAAATCATATCCGGAAGTAACTACCTAAACAAAATCAAGAGTTAAACCTACTCCCGACTTACTCCGGCTCTTCCAAAAAACTAACCAAACCCAATTGCTCTCCTCACTAGAGGAACAAGTTGAAACCAACTAAAGTCACATGGTTGTAACCACAACACTTCAAACTTACGATACATGATTGGAACATAACCAATCACAACTTTTCCGCGAGTCAGCCTCGATTCTTTTTTTGAATCACCCATTTGCAACTGAAGAGTGCCCAACAGCAAGGCACGAAAGCATGCTATTGCTAACAAGAGGATTTGCGAACAAAATCCTCTGCTCGCACCCTTAATCACATTTGATTACCCAACCTATCATAGTCACTTAATCTCTTATGTCCGCCCACTCTACATTTCACTCGGACATAACCGGCAAAGACTCAGTCATGCTTACAACCCATACTAAGCCATACAAATCACCAGAGAAGAAGTGTCACTGAATGGGATAGTGCCATCCCTTTTCCAAACTTCTATGTTATACTCCTTGCCCCACCCCGGGGTACTGTGGGTCGATGGCCATCAAAAACTGCCCGAGAATACCGTCTTGATTAACAAGCGAGGTATCTTCAGGTTGCTTCTATCTCTGTTTCTCAGTACTTCAAGTACACCCACAGATTTGTAACAATCAGTCTGCCACACACGAGACAAAAGATCTCACGTTCCACCACATGTACACTTCAATTCGGAAAACCAACAACCATATTTCCGCATACGGAAAACATCATCTTGATTTGCTATAACAACATAAAAATGCTATGCTAGCAGAAGCACAAGCACTTGATAAATGGACATACAAATTATCCGCAGTCGGATAAACTATACCCATTCTACACCAAACAACACAAAACAAGACAAAAACCCACAAAATTTAACCCCAAAACAAAGGGTTCAAAACAGTACTGGCCTCCCCAAAAAATCGTAAATCAATCTCAACATTGAATGGTACAAACAAAATAAACAACCCACATTTGGGAAAGAAAAAGTACCATCTCCACATAAATATGCATTCATATTAACAAAATCAAGAAAAAAACAACGAAACACAACGTGTTTTTCCGATACCGCACACGGTAGGAAGATAGTTTCTTACTCAAACAACTACCAATTGAAAGAGATTAACAATATCTAAAAGCCTACACAAGTTTCAATTATTTTCTGACACAGAAAATAATCAAAATACGGCTTTTAAAACTAAAAACAAACACACTACTGGCTAGAAATTCCACTACGAATCCAAAACCCACGCAAGGTTTTCCGCGCCACTGCACCCGCACGCTCATTGGACAATACAGTGACCAATCACAACACACATATGGTACCATTCACTACCGCCACGGCTCAATGCGCCATCTCACGCACGCAAACCGTGCATATAAACCCTGAGAGAAAACCAACGAACCATCACTTCGCAAAATGTCGAAACTCAGCAAATCTAAAAGCAGCAAGAAGAACAAGTCCAGCCAGCCGCCTCCATCGCCATCCAGCTCCATGTCATCGAATATTCCCTGCGGACAACGGTCCCCTACTAGCATCCCAAGCGACGACGATTCACTACTCCTGTCCTGTGAGTTAGACTCCGGCCCCTCCACATCACAATTCACACCAACTACAGTCTCACACAGACTCCCCGAGGAAAGATTCAAACAGGTGAAACTCTTAGCAGAAAAAGTCAACAAATTGACATCTGCCAAGAGTCACATCACCCGCCAAATACGGCTCCTTTCCCGGGCTATTGAGACTAGCACACCACCACCTTACATCGAGGTAAATCTACGGCCACCACGTCCTCACAGATCTCTGAAGTTTCAGGGTGCATTCCAGGACCGCTGGAGCAATCTCCAGAAAAGAACATCGCTGCTTTTCACAAGAATAACATTGGAGGAGTATCAACACCAACTTCACTACACTGAGGCCGAGCTGACCAACGCCCGACGTTCTGCACAAGGTACTTTCGAGGGTCAAGATCACACCACCGCTCAGCAGTTACTGAGTTTCTTCACAAGACCCCATCAACCATCGAAAGGCATCAAAAGAAAACGACAATATTAGTCGGTCTCCTACTACTAAACCAAACGGTCCTTTTCAGGACCAACACAACCTCTCAAAAGAGAAATATCCATTAGCTTGCTTTTATTATTATTGTTATAATAAATAAACTGGAATATAACCCACCCCATCTTACCTTATTCGTTATATTCAACCACAAACCCTTCAACTACCATGGCAAGAAGAAAACTCAACAAAGAAACCAAGAGACCAATAAATCAACTGAAATCTAACCATTTCTCTCACAAATGCGATCGAAAACCAAACGAGCCAACTCCAATCTTTTGCGCTCATTAGCAGAACAAAATATCAATCCTTCATAACCAACCTATCCAAAGCAAAACCATCGCAAACCGAAATATTTGCTCTTTGGACAAGGCCTCGACATCTTACCTACTTCTGCTAAACCAAACCGCAATCACTCGTAAGCAGCATCAATAATTATTTCGAATGAAGACTACAATTTACATCAATAATGCGTAACATACGCTCTAAAAACCATCCTTTCAACCACCAATTGGCATCCGAAATCATATTCTAGTGAAACGCTAGAAAATACCCGGAAGCCACGAATTTTAAACTTGCCCACAGGTTTAACATATACAATCTCAGGATGAAGAAAAATCAAAACAAACTCCACCCGTCTTCACCACGACATACAACCCAACCATAACGCACCGTCACTTAAATCGAGCAATAAACAACCACTGGAACATAATCCAAGGCAACAAACTACTATGCGGAAACATTTCCCGAATCATAATTCGTTGCTTTCAGAAAAGCCGTAAATCATATCCGGAAGTAACTACCTAAACAAAATCAAGAGTTAAACCTACTCCCGACTTACTCCGGCTCTTCCAAAAAACTAACCAAACCCAATTGCTCTCCTCACTAGAGGAACAAGTTGAAACCAACTAAAGTCACATGGTTGTAACCACAACACTTCAAACTTACGATACATGATTGGAACATAACCAATCACAACTTTTCCGCGAGTCAGCCTCGATTCTTTTTTTGAATCACCCATTTGCAACTGAAGAGTGCCCAACAGCAAGGCACGAAAGCATGCTATTGCTAACAAGAGGATTTGCGAACAAAATCCTCTGCTCGCACCCTTAATCACATTTGATTACCCAACCTATCATAGTCACTTAATCTCTTATGTCCGCCCACTCTACATTTCACTCGGACATAACCGGCAAAGACTCAGTCATGCTTACAACCCATACTAAGCCATACAAATCACCAGAGAAGAAGTGTCACTGAATGGGATAGTGCCATCCCTTTTCCAAACTTCTATGTTATACTCCTTGCCCCACCCCGGGGTACTGTGGGTCGATGGCCATCAAAAACTGCCCGAGAATACCGTCTTGATTAACAAGCGAGGTATCTTCAGGTTGCTTCTATCTCTGTTTCTCAGTACTTCAAGTACACCCACAGATTTGTAACAATCAGTCTGCCACACACGAGACAAAAGATCTCACGTTCCACCACATGTACACTTCAATTCGGAAAACCAACAACCATATTTCCGCATACGGAAAACATCATCTTGATTTGCTATAACAACATAAAAATGCTATGCTAGCAGAAGCACAAGCACTTGATAAATGGACATACAAATTATCCGCAGTCGGATAAACTATACCCATTCTACACCAAACAACACAAAACAAGACAAAAACCCACAAAATTTAACCCCAAAACAAAGGGTTCAAAACAGTACTGGCCTCCCCAAAAAATCGTAAATCAATCTCAACATTGAATGGTACAAACAAAATAAACAACCCACATTTGGGAAAGAAAAAGTACCATCTCCACATAAATATGCATTCATATTAACAAAATCAAGAAAAAAACAACGAAACACAACGTGTTTTTCCGATACCGCACACGGTAGGAAGATAGTTTCTTACTCAAACAACTACCAATTGAAAGAGATTAACAATATCTAAAAGCCTACACAAGTTTCAATTATTTTCTGACACAGAAAATAATCAAAATACGGCTTTTAAAACTAAAAACAAACACACTACTGGCTAGAAATTCCACTACGAATCCAAAACCCACGCAAGGTTTTCCGCGCCACTGCACCCGCACGCTCATTGGACAATACAGTGACCAATCACAACACACATATGGTACCATTCACTACCGCCACGGCTCAATGCGCCATCTCACGCACGCAAACCGTGCATATAAACCCTGAGAGAAAACCAACGAACCATCACTTCGCAAAATGTCGAAACTCAGCAAATCTAAAAGCAGCAAGAAGAACAAGTCCAGCCAGCCGCCTCCATCGCCATCCAGCTCCATGTCATCGAATATTCCCTGCGGACAACGGTCCCCTACTAGCATCCCAAGCGACGACGATTCACTACTCCTGTCCTGTGAGTTAGACTCCGGCCCCTCCACATCACAATTCACACCAACTACAGTCTCACACAGACTCCCCGAGGAAAGATTCAAACAGGTGAAACTCTTAGCAGAAAAAGTCAACAAATTGACATCTGCCAAGAGTCACATCACCCGCCAAATACGGCTCCTTTCCCGGGCTATTGAGACTAGCACACCACCACCTTACATCGAGGTAAATCTACGGCCACCACGTCCTCACAGATCTCTGAAGTTTCAGGGTGCATTCCAGGACCGCTGGAGCAATCTCCAGAAAAGAACATCGCTGCTTTTCACAAGAATAACATTGGAGGAGTATCAACACCAACTTCACTACACTGAGGCCGAGCTGACCAACGCCCGACGTTCTGCACAAGGTACTTTCGAGGGTCAAGATCACACCACCGCTCAGCAGTTACTGAGTTTCTTCACAAGACCCCATCAACCATCGAAAGGCATCAAAAGAAAACGACAATATTAGTCGGTCTCCTACTACTAAACCAAACGGTCCTTTTCAGGACCAACACAACCTCTCAAAAGAGAAATATCCATTAGCTTGCTTTTATTATTATTGTTATAATAAATAAACTGGAATATAACCCACCCCATCTTACCTTATTCGTTATATTCAACCACAAACCCTTCAACTACCATGGCAAGAAGAAAACTCAACAAAGAAACCAAGAGACCAATAAATCAACTGAAATCTAACCATTTCTCTCACAAATGCGATCGAAAACCAAACGAGCCAACTCCAATCTTTTGCGCTCATTAGCAGAACAAAATATCAATCCTTCATAACCAACCTATCCAAAGCAAAACCATCGCAAACCGAAATATTTGCTCTTTGGACAAGGCCTCGACATCTTACCTACTTCTGCTAAACCAAACCGCAATCACTCGTAAGCAGCATCAATAATTATTTCGAATGAAGACTACAATTTACATCAATAATGCGTAACATACGCTCTAAAAACCATCCTTTCAACCACCAATTGGCATCCGAAATCATATTCTAGTGAAACGCTAGAAAATACCCGGAAGCCACGAATTTTAAACTTGCCCACAGGTTTAACATATACAATCTCAGGATGAAGAAAAATCAAAACAAACTCCACCCGTCTTCACCACGACATACAACCCAACCATAACGCACCGTCACTTAAATCGAGCAATAAACAACCACTGGAACATAATCCAAGGCAACAAACTACTATGCGGAAACATTTCCCGAATCATAATTCGTTGCTTTCAGAAAAGCCGTAAATCATATCCGGAAGTAACTACCTAAACAAAATCAAGAGTTAAACCTACTCCCGACTTACTCCGGCTCTTCCAAAAAACTAACCAAACCCAATTGCTCTCCTCACTAGAGGAACAAGTTGAAACCAACTAAAGTCACATGGTTGTAACCACAACACTTCAAACTTACGATACATGATTGGAACATAACCAATCACAACTTTTCCGCGAGTCAGCCTCGATTCTTTTTTTGAATCACCCATTTGCAACTGAAGAGTGCCCAACAGCAAGGCACGAAAGCATGCTATTGCTAACAAGAGGATTTGCGAACAAAATCCTCTGCTCGCACCCTTAATCACATTTGATTACCCAACCTATCATAGTCACTTAATCTCTTATGTCCGCCCACTCTACATTTCACTCGGACATAACCGGCAAAGACTCAGTCATGCTTACAACCCATACTAAGCCATACAAATCACCAGAGAAGAAGTGTCACTGAATGGGATAGTGCCATCCCTTTTCCAAACTTCTATGTTATACTCCTTGCCCCACCCCGGGGTACTGTGGGTCGATGGCCATCAAAAACTGCCCGAGAATACCGTCTTGATTAACAAGCGAGGTATCTTCAGGTTGCTTCTATCTCTGTTTCTCAGTACTTCAAGTACACCCACAGATTTGTAACAATCAGTCTGCCACACACGAGACAAAAGATCTCACGTTCCACCACATGTACACTTCAATTCGGAAAACCAACAACCATATTTCCGCATACGGAAAACATCATCTTGATTTGCTATAACAACATAAAAATGCTATGCTAGCAGAAGCACAAGCACTTGATAAATGGACATACAAATTATCCGCAGTCGGATAAACTATACCCATTCTACACCAAACAACACAAAACAAGACAAAAACCCACAAAATTTAACCCCAAAACAAAGGGTTCAAAACAGTACTGGCCTCCCCAAAAAATCGTAAATCAATCTCAACATTGAATGGTACAAACAAAATAAACAACCCACATTTGGGAAAGAAAAAGTACCATCTCCACATAAATATGCATTCATATTAACAAAATCAAGAAAAAAACAACGAAACACAACGTGTTTTTCCGATACCGCACACGGTAGGAAGATAGTTTCTTACTCAAACAACTACCAATTGAAAGAGATTAACAATATCTAAAAGCCTACACAAGTTTCAATTATTTTCTGACACAGAAAATAATCAAAATACGGCTTTTAAAACTAAAAACAAACACACTACTGGCTAGAAATTCCACTACGAATCCAAAACCCACGCAAGGTTTTCCGCGCCACTGCACCCGCACGCTCATTGGACAATACAGTGACCAATCACAACACACATATGGTACCATTCACTACCGCCACGGCTCAATGCGCCATCTCACGCACGCAAACCGTGCATATAAACCCTGAGAGAAAACCAACGAACCATCACTTCGCAAAATGTCGAAACTCAGCAAATCTAAAAGCAGCAAGAAGAACAAGTCCAGCCAGCCGCCTCCATCGCCATCCAGCTCCATGTCATCGAATATTCCCTGCGGACAACGGTCCCCTACTAGCATCCCAAGCGACGACGATTCACTACTCCTGTCCTGTGAGTTAGACTCCGGCCCCTCCACATCACAATTCACACCAACTACAGTCTCACACAGACTCCCCGAGGAAAGATTCAAACAGGTGAAACTCTTAGCAGAAAAAGTCAACAAATTGACATCTGCCAAGAGTCACATCACCCGCCAAATACGGCTCCTTTCCCGGGCTATTGAGACTAGCACACCACCACCTTACATCGAGGTAAATCTACGGCCACCACGTCCTCACAGATCTCTGAAGTTTCAGGGTGCATTCCAGGACCGCTGGAGCAATCTCCAGAAAAGAACATCGCTGCTTTTCACAAGAATAACATTGGAGGAGTATCAACACCAACTTCACTACACTGAGGCCGAGCTGACCAACGCCCGACGTTCTGCACAAGAACAGCTTGCTACTTTCGAGGGTCAAGATCACACCACCGCTCAGCAGTTACTGAGTTTCTTCACAAGACCCCATCAACCATCGAAAGGCATCAAAAGAAAACGACAATATTAGTCGGTCTCCTACTACTAAACCAAACGGTCCTTTTCAGGACCAACACAACCTCTCAAAAGAGAAATATCCATTAGCTTGCTTTTATTATTATTGTTATAATAAATAAACTGGAATATAACCCACCCCATCTTACCTTATTCGTTATATTCAACCACAAACCCTTCAACTACCATGGCAAGAAGAAAACTCAACAAAGAAACCAAGAGACCAATAAATCAACTGAAATCTAACCATTTCTCTCACAAATGCGATCGAAAACCAAACGAGCCAACTCCAATCTTTTGCGCTCATTAGCAGAACAAAATATCAATCCTTCATAACCAACCTATCCAAAGCAAAACCATCGCAAACCGAAATATTTGCTCTTTGGACAAGGCCTCGACATCTTACCTACTTCTGCTAAACCAAACCGCAATCACTCGTAAGCAGCATCAATAATTATTTCGAATGAAGACTACAATTTACATCAATAATGCGTAACATACGCTCTAAAAACCATCCTTTCAACCACCAATTGGCATCCGAAATCATATTCTAGTGAAACGCTAGAAAATACCCGGAAGCCACGAATTTTAAACTTGCCCACAGGTTTAACATATACAATCTCAGGATGAAGAAAAATCAAAACAAACTCCACCCGTCTTCACCACGACATACAACCCAACCATAACGCACCGTCACTTAAATCGAGCAATAAACAACCACTGGAACATAATCCAAGGCAACAAACTACTATGCGGAAACATTTCCCGAATCATAATTCGTTGCTTTCAGAAAAGCCGTAAATCATATCCGGAAGTAACTACCTAAACAAAATCAAGAGTTAAACCTACTCCCGACTTACTCCGGCTCTTCCAAAAAACTAACCAAACCCAATTGCTCTCCTCACTAGAGGAACAAGTTGAAACCAACTAAAGTCACATGGTTGTAACCACAACACTTCAAACTTACGATACATGATTGGAACATAACCAATCACAACTTTTCCGCGAGTCAGCCTCGATTCTTTTTTTGAATCACCCATTTGCAACTGAAGAGTGCCCAACAGCAAGGCACGAAAGCATGCTATTGCTAACAAGAGGATTTGCGAACAAAATCCTCTGCTCGCACCCTTAATCACATTTGATTACCCAACCTATCATAGTCACTTAATCTCTTATGTCCGCCCACTCTACATTTCACTCGGACATAACCGGCAAAGACTCAGTCATGCTTACAACCCATACTAAGCCATACAAATCACCAGAGAAGAAGTGTCACTGAATGGGATAGTGCCATCCCTTTTCCAAACTTGCGCCGAAATCGCTAGCGTATGACTTAAAGGAAGAACATGACATGGCTTTGCGTTTTGTATAGAAGCTTCCAACCAATACAAAAATCAAACATGAACAAGGACATAGTATATCTCAACTTAGGTGTCGCCCTGTACCGATATATAAAATACTGTTCACAGTGTGTTACCTCACGTTTAAAAGTTAAAAACTCGGGTAGCACTCGAACCCACGACCTCCTGCTTTCTTTCTAGTGCAGATGTCTGACCACTCGACCATCGAGCTAACGGGATCGGTTGGCTGGTTCGATTCTTATGTACCCAGCAGCGGGTATGGCGTTATCTATTCACAAGATGGATTAATTAATTAATTAATTAATTAATGTATTTATTTCATTTGTTTTGTGGCGTGGTGTTGAAATCAAATTATGGTTAATTTCCCCCTTTACCGACATAAAGGTCGGTGGTCAATCGGAAAAACATCTGCACTAGAAAGCTGGAAGTCGTCGGTTCAAGTACCCACCCAAACGATTTTTCCCAACTTTCACTCTGGAGGTAACACACCGACTATAGAGTGTGTATATAAGTCGGTGAAGGACGAAATCTTGATTTACATCAACCCAACGCAAAAAAAGGAAAAAAAAAATCCATCTGGTGAATATACATAGTATATGAAGTATTAGTCTAAACGACTTATTGTCTCGTTTAACCGACTTATTTATCACATTACAACGACTTGTTTAGCTCGTTTAAACGTCAAACGTACATGGATACACTATTAAAGTTAAATGCGAGCTAGAAAGGTGTTCCAAATCTGCCATCTCGCATCTCGCATTTGGTGTGGATGACCTGACCTTGGTGTCGCGTGTTGTAGTATGTAAATTAAAGGTCAACCTATTACATACAGAGATTTCCATTCTATCACGGAAGCACGAGTGAAACATGATAATCACTACTTGAAACACTTCGTCTGATTGAGCTTCAGCGTCAATGTACCAATCAAAATATATAAACATACCAAGCTTCAAAACACATATTCCAGATCAAGATTCCACGCCCGGCCGTGATGTCCATTAAAACAAAAGATTGTGATTGCTTTAATGAACCCGGCTCCACCCTGATCGATACTTTCCACTATCTCCGACAGACGTTTTGGAGTGCTCTGAACAGGGACCCTTCGGAATGGAAGATGGACGCATCCCTGATGCAAGCATAACGGCGTCGTCAGTGCATCCCAACCCGGCCGATTTCGGACCAACCAGGGCTCGGCTGAACCTTCAAGGTAGTGTTATTTTCGTTCAACAATTACATTTGATGAACATTAAGACAATTCAAACAAAAATAATTCCACAAAGGTGACCAAAAAATGTCAATAGTTTAAGACTCTCCTTTGTGAGATTTTGGTTCAAAGTTAAGTCTGTTTTGCTAAATATTGAAACTACACCTTTGTGCTCAAAAACTTTCACAGGTTGCACAAGTCTCTCACTCATTCATAGCCAAGTTCCTCAATTGCTGAATGTCATATGGTGCTAAGCACAACACATAAAGCACATACATTGGGAAATATTAACAGCAAAACGTCTGTGTATAGCTCGCGACTGCCTTTTTTTAATAACACATAAAATTGGCCATGCGATACTTCCTCCTTATTATCCGCTTGCTTTGCAAGTGTGGCCGTTGCCTGGTGCAGCGCTTGTGCTAAGTTACCAGTTTTACTTACAACATGTATTTGCTAAGTATAGTATTTTGTGCTCAGTAGGTTTGAATATCTGCTTTCTCTGCAGTCACGAGCGGGGCCGCAGCCTGGTGTAGTGCTCCTAGAGCTAGTGATTCGAATCCATGGGTCCAAGTCGACCTCGGTTGCAATGCGACCATCACTGGCGTTATCACGCAGGGGCGCGGGGAACACCAACAGTGGGTGACAGAGTTCAAAGTGGCCTACAGCGACGATGGGCAAGAATGGACTGACGTCACCGATGATGGATCAAGAACAACGATGAAGGTAGTCTTATCGCATTGTTTAATTTGCCCTTTCATGGATGTAATTTCATAAACAATGTATACCAGAACTCAGTGTATGTTGTTGGAGGGTTTGTGAAATAAAAGGCTCACGCTCACTCAGTCGGTTCGGACTCGAACCCACGACATCATGTTGATGTGTGCAAAGGGTTGATGAAAATTAAGCTAGATCAGAGTCCGAGGCAAGCTTGGTGGTCGAGTGGTGGTAGGACATTCCTTAATTATTTTTTTTAACTGATCCTACAAAGCCCTGGATATCTATGAATATGCATGGCGTAGGGTCAGGGCTCCCTCTG
Organism: Patiria miniata; assembly: GCF_015706575.1. Classification (NCBI taxonomy): domain Eukaryota; kingdom Metazoa; phylum Echinodermata; class Asteroidea; order Valvatida; family Asterinidae; genus Patiria; species Patiria miniata. The sequence continues at coordinate 7,323,290 of NW_024037056.1, read as the reverse complement.
TCGATCCTGCTGCAACTGCATGGCCAAAACTCGTCCCCACAAACCTTTTAACGCTAGTTTGACAATGCTTTATACAAAATCGTTTATTCCTCACAGTTCCCTGGGAACTCGGACCGAAACACCCACGTGACCACCACTTTCCCGAAAGCCTTCCAGGCCAGGTTCCTGCGTATCCTGCCTACTCAGTGGTACAAATACTGCTGTATGCGCATTGAGGTCATCGGCTGCACAATTAACAAGTAAAGACCATCGAGGCTAGCTTGGGAAACCTAACTCCAATGCTCGATGGAAATTCAACCATTTGGAGCGGGGGATGTATATGTCACAGATATGTGGTGTTAAATGTTAAGAATGCTTCAGTAAAAACATAAAGGCACATATGAATATTTGTAGCTGCCGAGAAACATACATAACGACCTCAAAAATCCTTGCTCAAAATGAAGACTGGTTACAAATTCCCTGCCTGAAATGGTATCAATCGGTAAAAAAACATGAATTGAACCTGGGCACAAAAAGTGTGCATTTTCTCCTTTTTTTTCTCTCTCTCAAAATGTATAATATTGTTATGTGCCCTTCATAAGAGTTAGAGCGATTTTGTTGCTCAAACAGAGAGGGGGGGGGGGGTGCACTTAATCCGATGTACTTTCAAACATGCCCCCCCCCCCCGACAAAAAAATAATAATAATAACAATTTTCACTTCATGTGATCTGGACTCGGAACCAGTCAAAGTTTGAATTGTCAAAATTGGTCAATTACCATTAGAGGTGGGTTTTCCCATGCCACATTTATGCAGGCGAAAGAAATCGGTTGGATAAAAAACTAATGGTTAACAGAAACTTCAATTTACATTTTTTCGATTTTGTTTTCCAGAATTATTTAGACGGCGGAATCAGTAATACAACACATTGTTAAATTGTGTACTTGGATACTGTAATTTCATTCGTCTAGGACGGCCACATGTTTGGGGACGTATTCACAAAACTCAAATTTCATAGAATACTTAAGTCACAAATGAATCTGAACACCCCGCTAACTTAAGTGGGGCGCTTAATTTGGTATTCACGAAAGATCTTAGCACCCCAATTATGTTAGTGCTCAACTTAACTTAAAGCTCAAGTCCATCATTTGCAGCTATCCAAAACGTTACTGACGTAATTATTGTTGAAAAACATACTTGGTTGAAAGATAGTAAGGGAACTAACTCCCTGCGAAAATGTTCTTTCTGGCAAGCTGTCATTTTGAAGAAATCAACGAAAGAAGGCCTTTCCAAAGACGCATCGTTGGAAATGTCCGTTATAAGTTCGTGTTTTTTTTTTATTCGGCGAAGCGCGCGCAAGCGTTGACACGACGCACACGCGCGGTTGCTATAATTCGTCGGATCAGTGCGCGACATCGCGTAGCTGCAATCGGCTCAGTGAGATTGTGTCTCGGACGCTGAAATCAGGCCCAATTCAAAACATGATTCGGCAACTTTTGATTCGGAAATCGAGATTCTAGAATGTTGGTTTTTTTTTCTTCGAAATATACAGCTGAAGCTGAGCTGAAACTTCATCAGGTTAGTTGTTTAGCACCCTTCTTTAGATTTTGAGCACATTTGCTGCTTCAAACGAACATAATGCAACAATTACAACTGTTGGACTGTACCTTTAAGTGTTCAGAGCAATCACTCTTAAGCTTGCTTATGCGCAAAACATGTACGTCATAAATGTTCCTATGCAGCAGCAGTGCAATCAAATTCATCGTCACGGTTTTCACAAAGAGGCGAATTTAGTACTTCCCTGTTTGAACAAACATTCGAGAAAATTGCGTTTAAAGTTGGTATTTTTATTTTCATTTGACAATTTGAAACTTAGAGATGCATAACATATGCATGATTTAGGCATCTGAGGAAAGAAGAGCTTCTAATCTTCCTAAATGTTGCAAATTTTAATACAAATAGGTGATCAGTTTTGCAGAATCAATTAATTAAGAGAAGTGGCTGTTCGTGAAAAAGAAAAAAAAGACCAATTAGCAAATTCGCCCCTTCGTGAAAACGCTAAAGTGACTACGCGCAGATTTCGCCCTTCTACGGTCTGAGTCAATGCATGTTTTGTACAGTACGCGCAGATTCTGCCCCACTGCGCATGCGCCTTGAAAACGTTTAAGCACGCGCATGGAATTCGCCCCTTTGTGATATACGAACTATTGTATTACAATGTATTTATTTACTGAAAATTGATTAATACCATAGAGTGCGGAAATTCGCTATTTCGTGAAAACGCAAAACGGCACTTTTGGCAAATTTGCCCATTCTTTAATTAGGTTAATTAAGATTTTAATTAATGTTTTGAAAGTATAGCCTCACCAGGTTGTAGATATTGATATCTTTATTCATTTTCACCATTTTTTTTTTTAATCCAAAACAGACGATTTTCATGAAATTCGCCCCTTCGTGAAAACGGTGACGCAATAATGAGCGTGTTTCCTCAACATGATAATCATGCGTGCGCGTATTCTGCGAAGCAGTTTCCAAGCCCAAATTAACCAACGGAAAATGTCTGCGTCCATCGCATGCAATCAGTGCATGTATTTCCAATAGTTTTTTTTTCCCCAACAACTAAAAGTGAATTGTTCGTTTTATTTAATATCGAGTGTGAAACCAGTTGTGATTTATTCGCATTCTATCGTACATGCTGGAAGGTAAGAGACATTGTTTATTTTTTTTATTTTATAGACTGCAGTTACTTAGTATGACTGTGCATGCCATTTGTGTCGTCAATCGCACTCTCGCCGCCCGCAAAAAGATCAACAAATCGATCGAAAATAACTGTTAGAATGTCGACGAATCACAATCCAAGGGTTGTCAAACTTTAATTTCAACTTGGCTTTCCTTTTACAATAATTCGCTATTGACGATGTTTTTCTCGACCCCCAGAAAGTCCAAGTTTATGCCTACAAATGACAAGCCAACGGAAAGAAATAAAGCCGCCATGACTTGACACCCTACTGCCCCACTTTTACTTGACTTGAGACAGGTCCATGTGGAACCTGCCGCGGCACCTAGCTTTGCGCAATGAGAACTGCAACGTCAAACGCTCAGTCGCATGTCCGGCAGGACATCAAAACCTTCATTTAAAAAAGGTTACTTCAAAGTGATTTAATTTATTTCTCAGATATAACAAAACAATCGTTGAATGTTGTGATGTGGGATATGCCGTTTTTACCACCTCGGGGCGCATAGCTGGGTCTATAGCTTGGTCATGATCTTTTGGAAGGTCACCAGAAGTTAAATATGAGATGTCATATCTATAAACATTCTTTTCATAGTGTGGACACCTACATGTACCATTTAAATTTGGATCGTTTAAAAGTTCGGTTTTAAAAGAGTTCATATCACAGATGGCTAGAAATAAGGTTTACAAAGGTCACCGAACTTTCAAAGGTCATCAGAGGTCAGATATGAATTGTTCCCAAATCCGATCATGATTTTCATTGCACGACGACCTATGGCGTAGATTGGGGTAATATAGGACAGTGAATTTTTGAAGAATTATTGTTATTTATAGTAGTGTGTACTCTCAAAGTTCACCAGAGGTCAAATTTGAAATGCCCTCATGAACATTTCTTCATGTCATGAAGAACCAACATGCGAAATGTCATGCTTTTATCACAAAGTGCACAATTCTTGGAAATATTGGGGCTATGCCACTCTACTACGAGGTGTGAATGCTGTCTATAGTTGGCAATAAGTAAGTCCACTTCAGGTTGTTTGTATGTTCATAATACCCAAGTCATGTATTAATATTAGCGATGTGGCTCTCAAAAATTGAGAGTAGTTGATTATAAATGCTTGATTTAAAGTGTGGTAGGCCCAGTAAGGCCTACATATCGACACATTTAAGTAACTTACCTGACTTTCCAAACTATTAATAGTCTGATGTTATGAAGTGCCTATGTCATCTTTCACCCGTTGTATGGCCACTCGCCAAGTATTAAACCTCTTTCTTTCCTTTGGATATTCATGTCCACCTCTTACTGAACACTGCGGCACATTACATGGAGTATTCGTCATGATTTTATTTGACAAGCGAGTGAGTTTCTACAGCAAGCCAAGTCGAAAACCGTCGTTGATACGCAATAAACAAACAACTATAGACAATGATTTTTTCTTCTTATTCTGGGGTTTACCCGGTAAGGGGCGCCCTCTAGCTCTCTCGGTGACTTAAAAAGTCTCCCATTGGTTGTGTTGCAGTAAAAGTGATGTTACTTCGTACATTGGTTAGTGGAAGCTAATTATTATAAAGACGTTTGCAGGTGAAACATTTGATTTGGATGTGGTGTTAGCTCCGAGCCCAGTTACAATACGGTGTGTATTTAAGTCTTCGTCGAGAGTTCACAAACATAGCAATTGAGTGAACATGTTTGTAATGTTCAAATCGGATTCAGCACGTTCTACAATTGTTCGCACTTGTCTTGAGTTTGCAATTTCATTCCCGCAATTCTAGGATTAAGATTTGGCAAATTGTAGTTGTGAAGATTCCCGCACTTAAGGATTGAATCACCGTAATTTTCAATTGTAAAATTTCAATTCGTTTGGCGTGATGTATTTCATGGGTAGTTCATTTAGCATCGAGATATTTAACCAGAGATAGCTTTAGACGAGCTTTTCATAAAGATTGGTTGTGCTGGGTTTGATTAAGATCGGTCAAGGTCTGCTTAGTTTAAGGCATTATGTTTCTTACCCTTCCATCCCTGATGCTAAGAAAATGCATCTAAGCTCAATCAGAGGCGGTTCGAATAAGTGGGATCCTGAGAGAGTGCATCCCTAAATGTTCACTGTTAACATTTTTTTTCGTATTGGGGACATGCCAAGAATCGAAAAAGATATCGGTGGCAGTGGGTTCTTGGAAGGGGTGCACTGGGACCCCCCCCCCCCTCCCTTAGCCCACGGAGTATAAGAATGAAGAAACATAAACGATGTGTAACTGTGCATGATTAATTGGAGAGAATGCGTGGGCACAATAGCCTTTTGTTTTGAGGTAATCGTTTGTCGACGCATTGCTATGGTGACCTGATCGAAGATGCAAGTTGGTCGATAAAACATGAACACCACGCTGCAGCTACAGACATGAGCACAATTGGAACATTACACCATTGCAAATCACCGTACGTCAAAACAAAAATCTCGATCAATATGTTTTGGTGACTTGAATTACGTTTATTTGATTTGGAAACCTGCTCGGAGACGAGGAGTAATCGAGCGGGCCAGAAGCGTAGAATACAAGTGACTGTCAATACGGTCGGGGTTCAAATAAAAAATTGCCTGATGCAGTGGAAACATTTTTTTTTTTTTTAATACACGTTATTCCATATCTGTTCTGATACAAATGTAATCACTTTGCGGTTGTTACAATCTTTGTGAGCAAGTGTTTGTAGCAAATGCCAATCGCGCGTTAAGTTGTAAATGAACGCTGGAATGTTCACTTTCTGTACCAGACATTAGAATTGTCAGAACAAGACAGCAAAACGCGTCGTAATGCTATGTCAGCTCATTGGTGAAAATATCTAAAAGGTATTCTAGCCAAATTCCTGAAGAGAAGCGACTCTTTTTTTGGTAATTAAAGGGAAGATACAACATTTGCATACATAAAAAAACCAAAATGATCAAATTATCACGAAATACCTTACTGGATTGTTAGGGAATGACAGTCTAAAGCATCCTGTAAAATCGTGGCTCCTGGTGTGCTGACATTTCCAAGAAAAATTGTATTTTTCCAGCGCTGGTCGGCCGACCAGCGTTGGAGAAAACTGGCTCATTTTCAAAAACTGCTCCTAAGTTTTCATATTTAGTTATTACGCATTTTCTTTGCAATTGATTACACACATGTGAAGAGGTACAAGCCTGCCAGACTGATTCTCTGACCTTACAATTCTCCAAAGTCTACAAATTGCTCCGTTTCATCTTAAGTGGGGTAAGGAAATCCGGACTGCAAGAACATGATTGGTTTTCTTGGTGTTTCCAGCATCCACGAGTTCAAAACGTGAAACTAATCAGTTTAACAATATTTCCTTTAACATTCTAATCCTCTAAATCTATTTAATTCTGAAAATTGCAGCAAAAGCAAATGTTGTACATTCCCTTTAAAACGGAGCAATGCTTTTCTAGAAAAAAAAAAGGTATTGGAGACATGCCAAGGATCGAAAAAATATCAGTGGAGGTGGGTTCGGGGGGGGGGGGGGGGTTGCACTGGGAACCCCCCCCCCCCCCCAGCCCACAGAGTATAAGAATGTAGAAACATAAACGCTGTGAAACTGTGCATGATTAATTGGAGAGGACGAGTGTGACATAATAGCCTTTTCTTTTGAGATAGACGTTGCTATGGTGACGTGATCGAAGATGCAAGTTGCTCAATACAACAAGATAACCACAGCTGCAGCTACAGGTTTGGTCACAATTGGAAATATACATCATGTTTATTACCCGTGCGTACAAACAATTGTCGCAATTCATAGGTCTTGTGACTTGAATCAAATTTACCTGTTTGGAAGTAATCGAGCAAGCCAGAAGCTTGGAATACCAGTGACTGTCAGTGCGGTAGGGGCTGATATCAAAACTGCATTGTACGGTGGAAACAGTTGTCTGTGTAAATAGACCTACACGATCTGCTTTGTTGAAATTTTATCACTTTGCCTTATCGGAAACAATGGAGGAGGTGCGGGCTTTGAGTCACTCAAGTAGACAGGTACTTGTCACCGGTCTGTGGTTTTATACTTTATTTTCAATCTTGCCCGCATCCCAAGGAACCGCTTGTGGTCATGCACTCTCACAGGAATTCAATGCTGCTGAAAATCGAACACTGAGAAATGCCACAATTTGGTCGGGTAGAGTTGGTACTCTTGTCGGCTGTGTGAGTCGGTGCCACTCTTGGCAGATTTGCAAATCAATCAATTACTTCAAGAGAGATCGCAAGTGTGAATTGAACAATGAAACCAAAGTCTCTGCCCCAAATAACTTGGTCGTAGACTACGCGGGCGTGTACTTCGATGGTTTGTACAGCGATTGCTGGAGTTTACTGAAGGCAGGTTACAGTGTGACCGGTATGTATACGATATTCCCCGCGGGATTTGCAGATGGTCTGAAGGTGTACTGCGACATGGAGACCGACGGTGGAGGCTGGCTTGTCATTCAGAGGCGTCAGGATGGCAGTGTCGACTTCTACCGCGGCTGGGCTGACTACCGCGTGGGCTTTGGTGAGTTGGCTGGTGAGTTTTGGCTCGGCAACGACAACTTGCGCACCTTGAGTAATTCTACTGGATCTTGGGATCTTCGAATCGATTTAGAGGACTGGGATGGCAACACAACCTGGGCCGAGTACGGAGGTTTTCAAATCTCTGGACAGGATTTTCTTCTGAGTTTTGGTTCGTTCAATGCGGACAGTACGGCTGGAGACTCTCTGACTTACCATAATCACTGGCCATTTTCAACAAAGGACGCAGACAATGACCGTTCACATATGAACTGCGCAGAGAGGATGGCCGGAGCTTGGTGGTACAAGGCGTGTTATCATTCTAATTTGAACAGTGTGTATTTTCATTCGTCCCGTGAACAACCCGGAGACTACCGAGGTATTATTTGGGTTGCATGGAGGGGTCTTTTTTACTCCTTACAAAAATGTAGTATGAAGATTCGACTGGCAATGTAAGTCAATTACTGAAAGGAATCAGACCACTTATGTTTTATTTAAATTGAGTAACCAATAAAAAAATAAAAATACCCGTTAACTCTAAAAGGGCAGGATTATTTTGACCATCTCTCAGCCGGGGGGAGGGGGGGGGGTATCCCCCCCGGAGATCTCTGCCATCGAGTGACGAACAAATATGAAACTCGGTACATGCAGAGAATTACCATAAACATTATACCCAAGCAATTTCATGACTATAGGTCACAGGTTTTGGAATTATGGCTAATTAATTATTCATATGCACGAGTGGTATTTCTGCTTTGTGTACACTACGTATATTATGGGAAAGTCAGTTTTCACGGCGCGTATTTTTTTTTTCACTGCGCGGCAACCCGTGGTCCGAATTTTATGTTTTTGGTATCAAAAGATGTGCAAGACTCGAGGCTAAAAAGTCAAAACAGCTCGGATTGCGATTATTATTTTTTTTTTATTCCGCCTTCGGCCCTTTTTGGGTTAATGTAAACTAAAAACATTAATCGTGTCGTTCTGTGTAAAAAAAAACAACAACACAACGTCAACTTTTGAAAATGCCTTTATTGGCACTCCTACATACACTTAGATGTAAACGTTATTCAAAAAAATTAACTTAACTCAATTTGGTCAATTGGGTCAGTATTTGAGAAAGCTTCTTTGCCCACGCGATAGTTCAGTCTGAACATTATTCTTCGTCGTTTTCACGAAGGGACGGGCATGTCAAAAATAACATTTTTTTCCCGTTTCGATTTGTTTTTACTCGTTAAATTAAAACATCGTTCTTGACCATTTTTGACATGCTTCTGTGAGCAAAACGTAAGTAATTTCTAAATTACATTAATGATGCAAGGGGAAGGCATCTCGATAATTGCATTTGCGTTTTCACGAAGAGACGCCATCGTGCCTGTCGACTGAGATTTTCGTTTTCACGAAGGAACGGGCATCTTTGTTACATTCTGAGCTGTGCGTGCGCAAACACTCGCCCGCTTTCATATGGAAAAACACATTTAACAGAAAAGGCATGTATTCTTATCCAATCTGACTTGAACATATTTTATTACATGGAGACTTGTAGATGCAGTTTTACAAAAACAAACCTAATAATTTTCTTAAATAACATCAGTGCTTTTTAGACAAGTATAATCATGGTCGTGCTATTTACATCGAAGGATCCAATTTATTTTGAAACTATAAACAAATCGATCTCAAATCATCTCCAATCTCTTACCTTATTGAAGCGTAACATACATTGAATAGAAATAATTTGTACTATATAACCGTGACTTGATTAAACCACATGAACATGCTTTGTGAATTAAAAAAAAAATAGTATGATTGTTTTAGAATCTTAAAGAAGCCAAAACCTGTTTTCGATTGAAAACAGCTAAACAAAATAGTAACGAAACAGCTCGACAACCGAGCTAACGGGATCGGTTGGCCGGCTCGAATCAGATGTACATAGCAGCGGGTACCGCATCAACTATTCATGAGATGGAATTTTTGCGTCGGGGTGATGTAAATCAAATTAGGTTTTTGCCCTTCACCTGTGCCACTCTTGGTCAATTCCAATAGTAATATTTGCCAGAACAACTGCAGATGCAACCTCTTTCCTAAGGCTTATTTCGTTTTCAACCTCGTTTCCAATAGTAAGCCTTGGGATGGGAATTTGCTTCCTGTATCCTGATTCGATAGCGCACTTAGCAAAGTGATTGATTAATAACAAGTACTTGGTTTTGTTATTTCTAACGTGCATTACATATTTTCACGTTTAACGCTATTACTACGTGTTTTCGTTACTCACAGCGCGACGAATTGATTCTGTGTTTACCCCAGACACCACATACAAAAACAAACGCTGACGTGAAGCGCTTAGCACGGGCAGGCATGAGACTATATTCATTTGCATACGTATCAAAACAAATAATATGCATTATTATTAATCCTGGAAAAAAAACAGCGAGACTATCGAGGTCTTTATTCATGGAGGTGCCTATTGTACTCCCTGGAAAAAAATGAGGATGAAGATTAGATTGTATATAATTACTGAAACGATTTGAACCACTCCGTCTGAAAAGAAATTGACTTCTCCGTTATCGTGAAATTAAAACGACGGATTGTATTCTTACAAAAAGTTACTAACAACACAAAATCGGTCAAATACGTTATGTTTTAAATGTTGTTTAAGACGAGTCATGCGACAGCTTGCGCACCTTAAGTAATTCTGATGGATCTTGGGATCTAAGAGTCCATCTGGAGGAATGTGGTGGCAACACAGCCTGGGCCGAGTGAGGAGAATTTCAAATTTCAGGACAGAATTACAGTTTGGTATATCACTCTTACAATGAGAAAAGTACTGCCGGTGACTCTCTGTTCTTACACAACGGTCAATTTGTTTTCAACAAAGGATAAAGATAACGAGAAGCTAAATTAGTTCGATTGCACAGAGGATGAGAGAGGTGGTTGGTGGTACAATATTTGTTCCCGTGCAAACCTTAACGGCTTCTTTTTTGATTCATCCTGGGAAGTATGAGAGCCATTACACGGACTTCGTATGAATATGGAACTTACTCCCTAAAAAGTGCAGTACGAAGATTCGTTTGGCTTTAGTTATAATTTATTTTCAGGAAGTATTCAGAATACTAAATTGTGTATACGGAAACAATCTTTTTAGCTCTCAAAATTTCTTTGACGCGCTGTTTTTTTTCTCTTTCTCCGGAAGTTCAAAATGCAATGCAATATGCGTGTTGCCTGAAACCACTCATTTTTTTTCCTTTTAGAACTGTTGCCTATATACCATGACGTTTCAATTTACACAGTGCCGTAATTTCTGATATTTAGAAAAACATGATGCGAAAATGTACATTTTTTTTTTTATTAAATAAGGGAATAAATGTGTGCTTGGGAGGTGTTAAACATTATGTTTAAGACTGGTTGGAGCTAGAATGCTGACAATTACCCAAGGCGAAGCCGAGGGTAATTATACATAAATGCCTTTTCGGACAAAAAAATCATTTGTTTTTACTGTCCAAAAGTCAAAACAAGTCAAAATTTGAAATGTCCAACGATTCGGTTCAACCATTTTACTTTCTGCTTTTCAAAACACCCCTCTAGCTATAATGGGGTGTCCAGCTCGTGAGTTAGACGTAAATAACTCCTTTTAATTGTATGGAGAACTGCGCGTCATCGCGCGTACTGCGCGATTGACGCGCAGATGCAGCTGTGGTGAGTGCGTTGAGAATTTTGGACTATGAAATACTGACTCACTGGTAGTATTGCGAATGCCTACATGAGGATTGTGAACATTCAACCAATAAAACGGTAAAAGTCATTGAATTTCATTGGAGTCCAAATTTCATGTGACACTGGAAAAGTGTTTAAGATCAGCCAGCCATGTCTATAGTATCCGTTTAAGACCGGATTCGTGACGGGCTCTCGACCAATGGGAATGGGTAAACTGTCTTAGGTATTTATAAATGTTTGTTTAAGCGATAGAAGAAAACTGTATTTTGGACTAATTTTGAAAGTTATTTTCTTGGTTTCATTTGACAGGTGAAATAACTTTGTTTTGACGATGTTGTATTATTGATTATTTAACTTACGTATTTGTTAAAGTTGTTTAAGAACCTTAAAAATGACTTTTGAAAACGCACAATTTGTATCGCTGTGTAATTTGTAGTTAGATGTCCATTATTTGCCTAAGTACTGTCACACGTAAACTTTGATTGACATATTGCTGTAATTGTTCATGTTTTGAAATACATTTGGTAAAAATGTACACTCTACGTGAAGCTTGTTTTAGCGGTACATTATATAGCCATTTAATAATTGTTGTTATGTATTACTCTTCTTGAATGAGTATGGTGTGAAATTGACGTTGACAATAGCTATCGTTTTGAAGTTGTGTTTGAGTCGATCTATTTTGAACCACACCACTTTGGTCATCCTGCTTTCAAAACTGATCTTCAAAATGATGTAAAGTGGTTGTTGTTTTTTTGGATAGTGTTGTAACTGATTGTGTCGAAACACATTCCATTTCTTTCTGAATTTGTTTAGTGGTAAATAACTTTTGAAAAGGGTGGTTTGCGGTAACACCATTAATAAAGAATCTCTTTTGAGAAGATGCGCAAGTCTGAAAAGAACGGGCTGGCTTTTCAGAGCACATCTTCTCAAAATTTTAACAGTGTATGATGTATTCATATTACCTCGTCTGTGGTAGTAGTGTGTAATTTATATTTAAAGGAAAATGTTCAGATAAAAAACGAAACAATGGAATTTGTATTTACATTAGGAAATTTTAATAAGGCACTGTTTAGTCTCGAAACCACTAAAGAATATGTAATCACTTATATTCGTGATTCAAAACATTGCGTGTGGTAATAAATGTCACATTTTATGTTGATCTCCTGCAAAAATTATACCAACAAAGCTTGACTGTGGTCAGATGATATGGAAATAATAATTAAAGGCGTATAGCGCAGTTACTTAACTCAACTTGATTTCAAATTTGCAGATATATTGAACATTATTACTGAATCATTTTCGGCCACCAAATCGTGTTTTAAAAGCATATACTCGTTCACCAAATTCTTTACCGTTTTAGGGATGGGCATGGGGATTTGAAATTTTTTTTTCTCGAGATATTCACGAGAGAAGATTCCCCTATTTTCAAGCTGCGAAAGAACTACTACTTTGGACCATTTTTATGCAGTAAGGAATTCTTCAATTGATTCTATGAGAGATAATGTTTACGTCAACTCGATGAGACCTTTGATGTTATACAGAAACAGTTTGTAGACAGTGATCCTAACACAAATACTGTGAACCTGCCTCTGCCAGTGCAGGGTAACTTCCCCAATCAATGACACTATTGGAATATTAAACATATTACATTAATCGAAACAAATAACACAATCAATGAAAAAAAAACGATTAAGAAAATAACACATCTAGCTCTGAACACATCCATTTAATTTGGATTGGACAAAAATACGGTACATTATGGAAAGTGGGTAAAGTTAGGCTCTTATTCCACAATCTCTGAAGACGTGTCTTATGCAAAATAAAACCTTGCTTTCAATATATTTTTGTAAACTTGTTTTAGCACTATCGATCGAGCTGAATTTACTCTTAGTAACTTGGTGTTGTACTTACAATGTACTTTACTCTGACGAAGTCACGCACTTTTTAACAATCGGATTTTAGTTCTAAACGACACATATATCAGAAGTTTTAACTTATCAACTATATTCTCTTTTTGAATTCCTCCTCACTGATATTGAAAAAGGGGGAAGCTCTGTAAACAACCTCACAAGATGACGAGTTTCTTTTCAACTACTGTTTTGGTCCAAACAAATATTGTGGGAGCAGAATTGAAAGATGTTTTCCTGAGATATAAGAGTTCACAAAGCTATTCTGCTGTAGGGTTTAACATACTAATCGATTTTATCTAGCTAATAAATAACCTGCGAACCTAAAACCTGATCATTTATAATTGCACAAAACTGAAATGAAGAATGTTTGGCATCCCGACGAAAAACAATGACAAAAAGCTAGCATAAATATAACATGAACAAAGTATCATAGCCGGCACTTATTACGTGCAATATGTTTCTGGCTATGTCAATAGAGGGCGCTGTCTTTCTTTTGTTTCCTATGGGAACAAATTAGTTCAGCAAACACTTGTGACACGTTATCAGCTATACGTTTTAAATACATCAACGTGAACTGTGTATTGACATTTGTTAGTGCTAAGTCACTCATGCTAGAATATCAGAATCCAATTGTCCAGCACTGTTAGTGGGCGTGGCTTTAGTCATCTACTGAGCAATATTGTGTTTTTATTGGTTAATGCAACCTCTGTACTTTAGCAATGATGTGCATTTATTGTAAGCAAATGTATGGGGATCCTGTTGGCCTATAATGATGAGAGAATAAACCTCACTTCTTCGCTTAGGTGGGACCAAGTCAAAGAAGTATCCTGTCTGCTTTTTTGTCTAACTGTTGCTAATAAGAGGTGTAGTCTCCACCGATCAGCGACCGGTGAGCCACCCATAGCCACCCAAAGCCGCCTTTCAACCACCCAAAGCCACAGGTATTCTTCCCATTCCACATGTCAATCCCCAGGGCTATCCTGCCAATCCACTCAATCACACCTAGGTGCGCTGCTCCAGTTCCTTTTCCCAAGTGGTATCCGCTCCGTTCACCAGTACCCCCTCACCGGCAGAGAAAGTACAGTTGGGGTTGACCGACCGACGCCATCTTGCCTGACTGCAATTTTGCCGCGACGCGCGGCCGTACCACTGCATGTACATAGTACATATCCCCTGGTGTTCGTGCGTCACACACAAGGAACGGTGCGCGTGAACCAGTTAAATGTCCCGCCCATAGGACGTCGTTGCTAGGTAAAAGGGCGCCCTCTTCTTAGCGCACAGAACCCATAGAATTTGGAGTACTGGACGTCACTTGGTGCTGTGGCCTACAACCGCAGGTGCTTAAACTCCATCGGGACCTGGCCAGGCAGGCAGCTAGGGAAACTACTTGGTGACGCACGTTACACAATGCTCTTTAATCTCCGTGGGATACATTTTTCCATGAACATGGTTATTATTATTAAGCAATAAATTAGGAATCCTTCTATACAGGTGTCGTTGAGAGCTAAAGGGGTTACACGGGGTCTAACATCCGATGGATCTATTACCAAATTGCTCACAGCCTGCATTGTCCTGAAATTTACCAGATCATTGACCTCTCGATCCTGACCTTTCTCATTTAATATATTTTGTATTGACTATTTCTTTTTTATATTTTTTTTAATGATTGATTGATTGATTTTTTTTCTTGGGGGAGGGGGGGGGGGGGGCTGGGAGGGGGATGTTCCTGTTCCTCTATGTAGCGTTATAACTTGAGCGGCTGACAGCCCTGTAATAGGCGACTTCAATACTAAAAAAAAGTTAATCAAAGCATCAATTTTCCTGTGAACCCGCCTCGTCGTCCCTTTATTACCCGAAATGATTAATGGTGAAAGTGACCAAATATATTTACACAATTCATCAAATAAAGCGGTCCGGTAGTTCACTAAGTGACAGCCAGATAGAAAAATAATAACTATCTTTGGAGCACTAATTAATTCCTCATTATAGCTTCAATCAACCTTAACATATTTTATTCTTTATTCGAATTTTAAATTGGCACTGAAGCCGAGGGCTCCAGTGCACTTTTGGTTCAGAGGATACGTTAAGGAGAATTTAAGAATTCACGAGGCGCTAAGCGCCCAGTGAATTCTTAAATTCACACTTGCGAGTGTATTCTTCGACTTATACCATTGCGTCAACAGAAGAATTGAAAAGAATGTTGCAACCTGACGCCACGTTTTCCTTCATGTATCATCTCAATGAAGGTCGTTCGTTGCAAAAATGATGATAAGACATGAATCTGGGACTGAGAAATGTTTCCAATTTTGTTAGGAAATACTTGAAATGACTCTCCATAGATTTTGTACACAAGCGCGGAAGTGGCGTCAGGTTGCAACATTTTTTTCCTGGCGTGTTTAGCATGTGTATGCCACAAGTACACACATACAACCAAGTCATTTTGTGTGTAGGCTCCTTACGTCAAAATGGATAGTTCAGACGACGATTTCTTTCTGACTAAGAGTAGATTTTGCAGTGACGGCGGAGAATCTGACAGTGAAGATGCATTGGTAATTTTTGGAAAGCAAATTTTCACGCAGACGGTCCTATTCATGCTCATTATGGAGAACAATTGTCTGACGTGCTCAAAGTGTGGATTCGTAACTCCGAATCCACACTTTACTAAAGATTCGTAGTTCCGAATCCACACTTTGTGACCAGTGTAAGAGAATAAAACAATAGTCATTTACACTCTCACAATGGCACCATCCAAACGTCATCTATGTCGTGTGACCAGGCATGGTCACGTGACGAGTCACGTGAGGACCTCAACAACGCCAGTTGATAAAGACACAGTAATGGTGTTGCAAACTTCTGATATGGGCTCTGTAACTTAAGTCCCCAAAAGGTATATTTTATTTACTTAATTTGATAATGGGACTGGAAACGAATTTTCAAGCTCGGTTAACTATGTTATTTCTGTGCCTAGAAAACCAGCCGTGAATAGCTGTCTTAAGAGCTTGCCCGAATGTCTTGTATTTTAACTGGTATGTGATGGGGTTGACATAGCAGGCAAACGCACAAAGTGACCTAACGTACTTGGTCCTCGTAGCACAACAGAAAATAAGTTGACCATCTTCCAGTGTGCGCGAGCAGAGCAGAAAACGTACTCATACCGGTCCATGAGAGCTCCTAAGACGATTGTAAGCATGATGACTAGACGCTGTCTGGCATTCACATGATAGGCTTCCGCCTGTCCATGTTGCAGGTTGAGGGTTTTGGGTTGTCGATTAAGAGTGACTTGTATTTTGTAGCAGGCTAGACTCATCAGTGTTAAGGGCAAAACGTAGGCCATGACACAATTAAATTAATGCAAACGTGTTGCAAAAAGTGTAATTTATGATATTGTGACCGATGAGGGTATTTATTGTGGCTCTGAAGGTACATCGCAAATCGTGAATATGGACGTAAATTAATACGGCTCGCTCTTAAGTCGGGAATATTGACGGCAATATTCGAGTAAAAAAAAAAGAAAGCTTGCTTTCCGGTTGCAAAATTGTGTACGCGATTTGTTTTTCCAACAAGCTCGGTGTTGCGGACGGTTTTGTGAGCGGCTGTATTGAAATCTCAACTCAAGACGAGGCCCGGCTTTAGAGACATATTTTTTTTGGCACTCATACGTTCTTTTATAAAACGAAGGTATGCTGTCTTGCAATTTGGACAAAGATAATTATTATGTCACTGACAAACCTTCACGTATTTTCTTTTTGAATAAGTGTAATTTATTTGGAAGCAGACGATGTATAAAGTTGACTGAAAGATATAATAAAGAATTGATGAGTGTTGCAAAAGATGGCAATAAACTAAATGTCTGGTTGTCACGCAGAGAGCTGCCGCACCACCTGCGTTGATAAATTGAGTAAAGAGATGTTGCATCCCAGTATGTAATTCTCCCCATCTAACATGTGGGGTAAGTTAGGGAAGACGAGGCGGCTTCACGAAGAACGCAGAAACGCAAAGACCTACGTCAACGGGATGTAAACAAGTTATTAAAGTTTCATAAACTTTTTAAGTTATTACGAAGAAGTTTTATGATGCGTTAGAAAACTTGATTGACAGTAATAAGCGAAGGGAATCAACGGTTAAGTACTCTGTAACAATAAAGAAGGTAGGCTATTGTAGCTCAGTGAGTGACAATCAGAGTTTTAGATAATAATTGTCTTGACTAATCGTCTACTGACAGTTTCCCTTAAAAAACCTTTTAGTTAATCTTCCCACATCAAATAAAAGAGGTTGATAACGGGTAGGGTGCCACACGAAGCATCAGTTGCCCACGGTGAGCTAACAAAGACAGATTCGCATTGCAGCACTGTAGTAAATGTTGGCGACTATCTTCGTACAATATATTAGTATTAGGTGTTTCCTGATGTGTGAACTGGCATACTATCATTGACATGTCGTGAAAATACATGTTTAGTACAGGTGTAAGTCGCCATTAGTGTATCTAAAACCGTGGTTTTCGTACACACTAAGTAGAAGAATCACCGTCCCTCGAGGTGAAATGACTCACATTTTAGGGACAAACAGTCACTGATTTGTGTTACACTCCATCGCAGCAACATTAACTCTCTCCACTTTACAAGGCTTACAAAGGAATGCTTCTTGTGTGACAGTTGAAGCCATTATTAGAGCATCCTAATAAAACTACTCACTGTACACACCAATTGTATATAGATTAGCATCAACACAAATATTAAACATGAATGCTACTGATGAACACAATGAGGAACCAACTGGAGAGAAGTGGGTGTGTCAGGTCATGGCAGCAGAAGGAGTTATTGGTGTCTTAGGAAACTTCCTAGTGTGCTACGTCATCCTACGTGTCAAATTCTTACACAACATGACGAACTACCTGCTGGTGAATTTGGCTGTTGCTGATATGCTGATGTGTCTGCAAGAATTTCTTTATTATCTAACATCAGACTGTACGCCTATTGAGTTTGCTCCAGTAAGCAACGGCGTGAGAGACTTGTTCTGCCGACTTCTAGCATCAAAGTATTTGGCATTGGTGTTATCCTTTGCCTCTGCTTACAATCTCTGTGTGGTTACATTAGAGAGGTACATTGCCATAGTACACCCTCTACACTATGCGAGGAAACTCACAACAGCAAGGATGGTTGCTTTAATTACATTGGTGTGGGTGATATCATTTCTGATATCTTTACCTACTTTATTCACATTCGAGCCAAGCAATGACCCCAATGAGATGTGCTCAATCAAATATCCTCACCCGTCATTACCTATTCTACTCGGCATATTTATATTTCTCTTCACATATTTGCTGCCCCTAACATTGATGAGCTTGGCCTATTATAAGATGCAGGTCACTCTCAAAATACAAGTCAAAGCCCTGAACCTGCAACATGCAAAGGCAGCAGCCTATGAACTATTAATTGCTAGACAGAAACTTGTCAGCATGCTTAAAACTGTATTGGGAGCTCTCATTGTCTTATGGACAATGGAATATTTTGCTGTCCTTCTCTGTTTGCATCGAACAGATGATGCTCAGTTCTTGTTCTGTGGATCTCAGGGCTTCTACTATATCAGAGTTTTCGCAAATTTACTGTTTAATTTCAATTCAGTTATCAATCCTTTCATCTATGAGTTTAAATACAAGAAGTTCAGGCAAGGCCTTAAGGTAGCATTCTGCTGCTGCTTCAAAAGGCATGGTGGTAACAGAGTTGGCATTGAGATGGTACCATTATGACTTTTGAGAAAAATATTATCTTTCTATATTTCTTCAATGACAGTATAGGTAGAACATTTAACAGGTATCATGTCTAGTCCTGCGGATATGTGTACAATTTGTGACATTTGCATACAAGCTTGAAACGTTGCACAATTGTTAATATCCATGAGAATAAATGTTTTAGATTGATAGCCATCCCAAGCTCCCCTTTGAGGGGTGTGGCATCCAGTTGAAGAATTGAGGGGCTCATTACGCCTACCTTTAAACAAAAATTATGCCCACCTTTCACATTTCATGCAGACTTATATGTATACATGATTTTTTTTTCCTAAACGCGGGACTCATTATGCCAACCATCGAAAATAATGTGTCCACCCTTTATAAACGCGTGAATGGTCTCACAGACGTTTATATTCATTATCAAAACAAATCCAGATGCGGAGCCATAGGAAATCACCCTTTCAGAGGTGTGGCAGCCATTTAAAAAAAAATGTAGTGGATACTCATTCCCACGTTTAAGAAATTGTGCCTACCTTTCGTAAACGCATGAAACATAAACGCCTCTTAAACAGTTAGGGGCACGGTGCTCATTATGCTCAACATCATAATAATATGTCTACTTTTCTGCACACAGACAATTGTATATTCATGAGGGAAAAAAAACAGGAATCGCAAACTCACCATTTTAGAGCGTGTCAGCCATTTTAATAATGTGGATGCGTGCTCGTACCCACAATTGTAATTTTATAATCTGTGCCGATTGTATTACAAAGTTAGTTGACAGGTTACCTAAGTGACCTCATTTGGTAACACTATAACTTCACACAAGAGCATTTTACTTAAAGTTGCTTATTTTCGTCAATGGTGGGTATAGGATAAACAAGAAGCTGACAAGTTGTACCGGTACGGGGACGAATGTGTATAAAATTTAAGTACCTCTATCATATAACACTTTCTCCGTAACACATTTCACAATTGTATGCACACACCTTTGGGAAGCATGGTCTACAATGGCTTCCAATTCGATGAAATTGTCCACCCCATTCACCAGGAGAAGGCATTTCAGGATCTCTGATGAGTATTTTTAAATCGACCTTTAAAATATATAGCTCTTCGAACGTGTTAGAGTACGGCCGCGCCATTGTAGGTGCAAGTGACTGCTTGGCAAGCCCTTACTTCGTAAACAGATGCCTTTGTGCCTCATCTATATTGACCGAAGTTGCTGGTTCTATCATTATAGAATGATTGTGATCCGTATCTCTAAACTGCTGCAATATATGAGTATTTTACCTTAACAAAATCGACCGTTAATACATAAAGCTTTTTTTTTTTTTGGTACTTAAGACGATACACTCAATTTATACAGCCGTAGATAGTGTGCAGCCAACGTCTTTGTACATTTGTTATACATTTTGTTATGCACCATCCTGCGGTTTTATACATTTCTCATTCATAAAAACGACTACACCTCTGAGCTGTTCTAGTGGCTGATTTCCGGACCATGGACAATGGTACACCCGCGCGTACACAGGTTTGAGATTTTTTGACTGCCCCACCCCAAATTATTTCCTGCCCCCTCAAATTGCCCCCCCCCCCCAAAAAAAAAAAATGTTTAGAGTCTGGCGCCGCCACTAGATTCAAGGTCAATATTGGTCAGTACATTTGTGGGTTACCAGCCAACTAACATTGTAAGAAATCGGCCACATAATTATGAATATTACAATAACAAATGGCTGCCACGCCTCGAAAAATTGTGAGTTGCGGTGGCTACACATATTTTTTTTTCATGAATTTAACGTATGTTGCTCATTTGCTTCCGTTGCATAATGCCAGGAAACAAACAGCATCACGAATGAAATTCTGATCGCTCTGATGAGGGTGTTGTCATTTCTATTTTATTTTACAGGGTTAAAACTAAGGTTAAAAAAATGAAACTTTGTTGCAAAAGTTGTGCTGTAAATTAATAGCAGTAAAGTTTTTTTTTTCTTGTAAAGGGTAAGGATGATGCTTTGTTGTGATATAGTTACTGTCGGCATTCTGTTGGTTGGTTGGCCTTCGAACCTTAACCTAAGCAGCAATGAACGTTTGACTCAACCACTTCGCCATGAAGTAAATATATCGTCCCGATTTCTTACTAATTATCGGACATGATTTACGCTGTTGATGCTGTTCTGTAAAAAAACAAACTGATTAAATCTTATCCGATAATTACAGCAATTATTATTGCTGTGACATAACGTACCAATAGTGAAGTTATTGCTATTAATACAATACGCTTATTCCTTCATAACGACTGTCCTTGTTAAAGTAGGTATTTGCAATGGTTGACTATCGGGCACGTAACATGGTCAACAAACCATTGTTACTGTGTTTGGCTATAACTGAATCTCTAAATTACTCTCATGATCTGTAACCCAGAGACTAGAGGGTATTGCACTTGTGCATGAGGTACATTCACAGGTAAAATACAATTTGAGCTCCGTTGTTGGGTTGGATTGAGTTGGGTTGGGTTTGGTTGGGTCGGGTTGAGTTGGGTTGGGTGGGTTGGGTTGGGTTGGGTTGGGTTGGGTTGGGTTGGGCTAGGTTGGGTGGGTTGGGATGGGTTAGGTTGGGTTGGGTTGGGTTGGGTTGGGTTTGGTTTGGTTTGGTTGGGTTGGGTTGGGTTGGGGTGGGTTGGGGTGGGTTGGGATGGGATGGGATGGTTGGTTTGGGTTGGGTTGGGTTGGGTTGGGTTGGGTTGGGTTGGGTTGGGTTGGGTTAGGTTGGGTAGGGTTGGGGTTTGGTTGGGTTGGGTTGGGTTGGGTTGGGTTGAGTTAGGTCGGGTTTGTTTGGGTAAGGTTAGGTTGGAGTGGGCAATTGGTGTCACAACTTGATATACAAGTGAATTCTGATTGTTACTTGTCAGACTTATTGTATCACTTTTTTTTCTCTTCGTGTGTATTACGGGTAGCGACCCTAGCCTGAATTTAAATATTGTGTACCGTTTTGTAGCTGTATTAAGTGGAGAAACCCCAAAACTGATTTTATTTAGAAGTGTTAGAAGTTCACGAAGTTTGAATTTGGTTAATCTTATCATGACTTGATTTCAGTCCAACACCTAGGGATTACAATGTAGAAGCCGTTAGTCCAATACGGATTTAACAATAGCTTAACTTAACCTACCATACTTATGCTTGTCCGTGGATTTACGTAACAGTTCTGAGGTTTTGAAATATGTTTAAACCATCAGTTTTGGGTATAAATTCAAAAGTAGCGCGTTGGCTAGGCACTTGGAGGCGAGACCAGGGCCGACACTACGTCAGGGCATTCTATGCCAGGTATGGTTTGTACGAGCAGTAAAGTGAATAGTTGTAGGTTCTTTGTGAACTGAGTTTGTCCATTTGCTTGCACTGTTTGGAAGAGTCCCATAAAGTAGGTAGGCTGCGGCTATTCTCGTCTCTTCGTCACCGCATATTAAATGTAAACGAAAGGTATTCGCCATAACCGTTCAATATTTATGTTGATTGGTTTGCAGTTCTCAATTCAAAATTGAAAGTATGTATGTGGATAACTGTCGTAGAACGTTGCAAATGTGCCCTGTTATCAACGCATTGTTTGAGTTTTTGTGTATAAAATGTAACTTGAGTTTCATGTGAAGAACATGATTCAATTTAAGCTTTTATGGAGAGTGCTTGTAATTTTAACTTAATTAAAAAAAAAAACAGGTTTGTGTAGGTAGGACGTCTGATGTTGCAAACTCCGCAATGAAACGGGCATCCTCAGCGGGCCAAAATAACGTTGACGGTCGACCAGAAGGATCGTCAGTTCTTATTCTGTAGATCGAAGGCCATCAACTATATCAGAAGTTTCTCTAATTTACTGTATAATTTCAATTCAGTCATCAATCCAATCATCTATGAGTCCAAATACAAGAAATGCAAGCAAGGTTTTAAGGTAGCATTCTGTAACCGCCTCAAAAAGCATGGTAGTAACAGAGTGAACATTGCGATGCTACCATTATGACTTTAAAGAAATACATTATCTGGCTGTATCCATTTCACAGAGAGGCTTGGCAGCAAACAAAGCATAATAACTGTAAAAACTGAAAAGTGTATCGAGGAGGAATAATTCCCATGCTCACGTAACGTACTAAAGCGTAAACTCGCCAAGGATGTGCAGAGAAATAATCTGTTTTCATTTAATATAGCAAGACAGTGACATGCTTAGCGGCTAAACAAATATTGTGACTGATGATAAAAGGACATATTTGTCTTCACTCAATTTAAAAAAAAAGACTATATTGCAACTCTCTCTGCCAGCCAGACATGTATATTATGGGATTCATTGCCACACTCAGTTGTTTTGGGTTGGGTTGGGTTGAATTAGGTTGGTTTAGGTCGGGTTCTGTTGGTGTCACTTTTCGAATTTAAAGTATTGTGAATATTTAATTGTCAGACTTATATTGTATAACTTGTTCTTGTATGTATAACGGGTAGCGACCCCCAACTTAGATGTAAAATTGTGTATTAAACTAGCTGTGGCTGTTGTTAAGGGGAGAGACCCGCCTAAATATTTAGATGTATTAGGAGTCCACGAAGTTGGAATTGGGTTAATTTTCAATAGCTTGACTTCAGTTCAACACCCAGGAATTATAATGAATTATGTCCGCCACGCGCGAGAGCTACGTGATGAGCAAAAGGTCATTTGACGCCGTTTGCATAGCTCGTGGCTTAAACAAATATCACCGTGTGTGGTCAAACTGAGCTAAGTGCTGAGCTAAAAAAAAAAAAAAAGTATATAATAAAAGCACATTCTCTGTTAATGTTTTTTCATGATATTGTTTTGCAATTTCTTGTAAAGCCTGCTGGCGATTACACCCTCTTCAAAATTATGCAACCGACAAACAAGGATAATCTGGCCACTACTCAACCAGCTTATCCTCATAGCAGTCAATCGTATTTAGCAATGGCGGCATTTAACTGACTAGACGTATGCCATTCAGTGGATTAACATGTTCTGAGGTTTTGAAATACTTTAACACCATCAGTCGTGGGTATAAAATCCAAAGTATGCCGTTAAACGGCTGATAAAACATCGGCTGGCTTTAAACACTTATTAATGCATCGCGATGTACAATCGGCGCCCGCTAATTTAAATATAAGGAGATTGGTTGCAATTCGCACACGAGGCACACACCCTAACCATGGCTAGAGCAGTGATTTACAACACAGGTAAAAACGTTATACAAAATCGATTGAAATTTGTGTGTTTTGTCCCCTTTTTTTGAATTATTGACCCAAATGCACTTATGAATGAGAATAAATATGTGATTGACCGTTGTTATACAAATACGTTTAATACCAACGCAGGTTATTATCGGCTACCAGGCTCCTAGCCAGTTTTAAACGTACCCGTTTTAAACCGGCCAAGCTCATATTTATTCCCTTATTCATAAATACCTGATACAGTTTAGCCATTCCTATTGGTCGAGAGCCCGTCACGTGTTGATTTTAAACGGTTGATAAAACATCAAATGCTTTTAAACACTTGTTGTTGTGTCACATGATTTTATGATTCCTACGAAATCTGGTCCCTTTTACCATTTCCATTTTATTGGTAGAACTATCACAATCTTCACTTTTGCACAAAACTACCAATTAGTCCGTATTTCAAAGTCCAAAATTCATACTATAACGGAACCGCCGCGTTTTGCGCCACATCGCGCAGTACGCGCCACGCGCCCACCACTAATTCTCATATAAGGACATTTTTTAGTACTACTCGCACGAGGTATACATACCATAAACAAAGGTATACTGTGAATAATGTGTGACTGTGTACAAAACACGGACGGAGCCAGTTTAATAGGGGGTAGTTGTACACTATTCTGTTATGAGTATAATTCGTCGTCGGATTTGAACAGCGCCCTCATTGAAAGTATGTACGAGCACCCCCCCCCCCACACACACCCCACCCCGTAGAAAAAAAACCAGCTGTGTACATTTCAGAATGATTTGCTGATGAACCCCACCCCCATCCGTGCGAAAAATCCTGGATCCGCCACTGGGATAACTATTTGCGGTCTAACCGAAACGGTGAAACAACTGTAGCGGTGATGGGGTGATCCGGTAAAATCAGAAAGATGTACGCTTGTGTTAAGGGAGGCAATTCATGTACGGTATGATAGTGAACATAAGGAAGAGCCCAACTCTTTCATCAAGTAGAGATTGGCCCCTTTTCGGATCTTTTTTACTTGTAATGAATGTCAGTGACAGGCACAGGTACCAGCTTGGAAAACACCATCAGAAGTATGAAAGTATTGATAAGCTTTGTGAAGACAACCAACCCGCATATATAAAGGCCCACTTTGTGTAATACCCATCCAAACTCATATTTTGAAGACGCTTGATGGTTGAATCCTCACACTCATACAAATGTGTATGTGCCTGCAATTGGGGACCCCTATTGTCCCTATTGTGTTTGTTCTAACTTTTTATGAAGACCTCCCATATGTTGTGTATCCAAATCAAAATTGTGGACCTTTCGGGAATTGGGGACCCTATTGTACTCTATTGTTCTACGCCCCCGTTGAATGCAGAAACAAACGCACAAAAACACACGCAAGCCTACAATCAAATAACTCATTAAAGTTTCATTAAACGTTATAACGACGATTTTATATGATGCGTTAGAAAACTTGATAAATGGTTATATGCGAAATGAATCATTGGTTATTGTTTACCGTATTGATAAAGAAGGTAGTCTCTTGTAGCTCAATGAGTGACAATCAGAGATGCAGATAATAAACAGTTTCGCATTATCAATCGTCTCCTGACATCTTTCATTAAAAAAAACTTCAATAAGCCACAGAGTGTCCACATCCAATAAAGGAAGCTGATAACGGGTAGGCTGCCACACGAAGCATCAGCTGCCGACAGTGAGCTAACAGGAACTCATTGGCATTGTAGTGATTGTTGACGGCTGTAGTTGTATCTCCGTACGTGAAATTAGTATAAGGTGTATCCTGATTCGAGCATGGCCATATACCATCAGTGAAATATTATACTTCTTGCAGCCTCTTAAAAACGCTCTGACGATAAAGCTGGACACATACACTTTGATGCAGATCGTGACCACGTGTTTCTGATTCACAGATTTTTGAGAACATTGTCATTTTGATACAAAATGTACATGCTTAGTACATGTGTAAGTCGTCATCAGTGTATCAACATTTGTGGTTGTCTTACAAATTAAACTAGACGGATTCCGAGATACCCTTGGGGTGAAACGACTCACATTTGAGGGAGAAACAGTCACAAATTGTTGTTACGATCTAAACAGTGAGCAACAGTAACTCCCTCCAACTTCAAAGGCTTACATATTAGCAATGCTTCTTAAAAGAGAGTTGAATTAATTGAGCATCCTAACAAAACCACTAACTGTACCCACCACATTGTTTGTTCATCAGACTCAACGAAAATGTTAACCATGAATGCAACTGATGAACACAATGAGGAACCAACTGGAGAGAAGTGGGTCTGTCTGATCATGGCAGCAGAAGGAGTTATTGGTGTCTTAGGGAACCTTTTAGTGTGCTTCGTCATCCTACGCGTCAAGTTCTTACACAACATGACGAACTACTTGCTGGTGAATTTGGCTGTTGCTGATATGCTGCTGTGTCTGCAAGAATTGTTATTTTATACAACAGCAGACTGTAACCTTATTGCTTTTGCTCCCGTTAGCATCGGCGTAAGAGACTTGTTCTGCCGACTTCTAGAATCAAAGTATTTGGCTTTTGCATTGTCCTATGCCTCTGCTTACAATCTCTGTGTAGTTACATTAGAGAGGTACATTGCCATAGTACACCCTCTACACTACGCGAGGAAACTCACAACAGCACGGATGGTTGCTTTAATTGTCATGGTTTGGGTGACATCATTTGTTGTGCACGTACCTTTGATTTTTACAATCGAACCCATCGATGATCCCAACAAAATTTGCTCATTCAAATATCCTCACCGGCTATTCCCAATTATAGTCAGCATATTTACATTTCTCGTGGGATATTTGCTGCCCCTAACATTAATGAGTTTGGCATATTATAAGATGCAGGTCACTCTCAAAAGACAAGCAAAGGCCCTGAATCTTCAACATGCAAGGGCAGCAGCCTATGATCTTGTGATTGCTAGACAGAACCTGGTCAGCATGCTTAAAACTGTCTTGGGAGCTCTCATTGTCTTATGGACACTGGACTATGTAGTTACTCTTCCCTGCTTGCAACGAACAGAGGAGGCTCAGTTCTTGTTCTGTGGATCAATGGGCTACCACTATACCAGAGTTTTCGCTAATTTACTTTATAATTTCAATTCGGTCATTAATCCCATCATCTATGAGTTTAAATACAAGAAATTCAAGCAAGGTTTTAAGGTAGCTTTCTGCAGCTGCTTCAAAAGGCATGGTGGTAACAGAGTTGACGTTGAAATGGTACCATTATGACTTTTAAGAAATACATTATCTGGCTATATTCTGCAATGGCAAAGTAGGTAATAGTAATAATAATAATAATAAAACGGCTCTTATATAGCGCATTACACAATGTCTCAATGCGCTTTACAACACAAAATAATTAAATGTTAAATAGGTATGTCTTAAGTGCAGTTTTGAACTCAGTTTCAGTTCTTGCTGTCTTGATGTGTTGTGGGAGAGAGTTCCAGAGAGTAGCGGATGCGTGTGTGAAGGACCGCTGTCCATACGTTTTGGTGTGAATGGCGGGAGTCTTCAGCAACAGTGCAGAGCCAGAGCGTAGGGTGCGTGGTGGTCGATAGGGTTCAATGAGGTCGCGAAGGTATGATGGTGACGAACCGTCGATGCATTTATAAGTAAAAAGTAGAGTTTTGAAGATGACGCGCTTACCGACAGGTAACCAGTGGAGGTTTCGAAGTATGGGGGCTATGTGTCGTCGTGATGGTGAGAACATTTAACACATGTCATATCTCGGTATTTCTAGGAAAACGATTTCTTGCCTACCATCACCTCCGTCCAATACGGGGGCACGATTCACAATGCAGTGCGCCACCAACAGTTTGCCAGAGAGTTAATTTTCCCAGGGCATTGTGGGAGATGGTCGACAAATTGGCAGCGCGGGACATTTGAAATTGTTAGTTTGTCCAGTCAGTAGTTTCGTAAGCTTTCGATTCCAGTATATGTTTGCCCTTTTCTTTTCTTTATAATAAAGTGTTGTTTTGTAAGGCGACGGAACGCTTTGGCCCTTTCTATAACAAATTTGTTCAAGTGGGTCATGTGTTGTCGACCGTAAACTTGAAACATTGACTCTCCATGGCAAACTCTTGGTGGCGCATTGCATTGTAAATCGCCCGAATTGACGGAGAGGTTAAGTAGTGAACAAAGCGTAGCGTTAATTCGCCAAGTCTATTCAGAGAAACTTTAGTTTAATAACAAGTGACGTGGTTAATGTAGGAACAAAATACCATGACTGGTGGGAAAAAAGGAATTAATTTGCATTTACTTCATTTGTCAAAAAAGACTATATGGCAACTCTCTAGGTAGGTGCCAGCCAGATATGTACTTAAATTGATTCTTCGCCACACTCATCAACTCCTGATTTATTGACGCTTTCAATCAACCGTCCAAAATCATCAAATCCTTAGTAAAAGAAACGTCGACTCATTACAGGATACGCTACTGAGCGTCTCTGGCCTGCATATCAATGAGCATACAGTTTAGTGTACGTGATCAGCTACAATAGGCCTAGAATTCACATTGCTTAATACATGTTCTGCTTTTTACACTTTAATTGACAGCAGGGAAACCTAAGGCAAAACAATTTTAAACAAAGAACTGGAGGTGCTACTTTGACTTTGTCACGTACCATAAAATTATATACCTAACTGCACATGTTATTCAGAATTGTTTAAAGTAAATGTAGCCAATATTTCCCTAACGATACTTCAAATGAACAGAAACGCTTTGTAGTGATATAGATACCTTTGAGATGTTATTTCGCAGTTTTTTGTTGTTAGTTGGTCTTTAAAACCAATGCAACAAAGCAATTTTGGTTAATCCAATTCGCAATGAATTGATGATATCGTCCCAATTGCTTACTATTTATCTGACATGATTTACTAAGTTTATGCTGTTTTGTAAATGCATGTGTTCAATGCTTAAATCACATCAGATAATAACATGAACTATTATTGCTGTGACATTATCTACAAATTGTGAAGTTATGACTTTTAATACCGTACGCTTATACTTTCCTATCGTTTGTTATTTCTTTATACCGTTTAAAGTGAGTATTCGTAATGGTTTAACCCTAAAGGGGCCGGGGCGGAATCCACCCCTCCCCCCTCAACTTTTTTCCGTGTTAGCCTTGATTTTCCGGGACTAGGCGCCATGAAAGCTGAACTTTCTCATTCGTCTTGTACACAGAGCACAATTACCATTCGTACATATGAATAATTAATTACCCATAATTCCAAACCCTTTAACCTATAGTCCTGAAACTTCTTGGGTATGATTATGAGGAGTTGTTCTATGCATGTACCGGATTTTTTGTCGCTCGATGGCTGAGATCTTATGGTGATGGTCAAAATAACCCGGCCCTTTTAGGTTAATACTTGGCGCGTAACATTGTCAACAAACTATTTTTTTTCTGTGTTTTGCTCTGACTGAACCCGAACCTACTCTGATTTGGAGATTAGATGGACATTTACTTGCGCATGTGTTACATGCACAAGTAATATAGCATATGAGTTCCTGGATCATTCATTATTATTTTTATACGGATTCAAGCGGAACAGATTAATCAGTAAATTGTATACTTTAGTCACAAATGTCGGGATTACTTCCATATTATGTCAGTAAAAGTACGTGGACGAGGACTTTTATTTTTTTAGGCACAATCGAGAGAGCAGAAATTCACAGTTGGCAACTGGACGACAGAGTGAAGCGCGAGCATTGAACTCCATGAAATGTTGTTTTTGTAAGGCTGCAGACTGCTATGCCCAAATATATATAGCTCAAGTTGTCATTCAAATGGGCCAATTTTTATCAACTGCAAACTTGAAAAAAAAGGACTTTCCATGGCTAACTCTTGGTGGCGTACTGCATTGTGAAGCGCCCGATTTAAATACCCATTTCCGAATTTCCAAACCGTTTTGTTGGCGGGGCGTCCATTTGAAACAGTTGGCGAAAAAAATCCAAAAGGAATATTCATTGATGCAATATGTGCCCCCTTTTCATAAAAAAAAAAAAATATGATACGCACCAAGGGGAAACAAAAAAAAATCATGATTTTACAATAAACATTCTGTCCTTTCCTTGAAAAACTGATTGGGGAAAAAAACACATCAAGATTGCCCGTTGCAGCCAGATTTTTTGTTAACAACATTTTGTCCTCCACTTAAACGAATTGTGGCCCCACCCCAAAAAGGCAAAATTCTGGAATTCTCGTGTTGTAATACTTCGGTGAGCTGTGGAAAAATGCTAAAAAGAAAGGTGAACGTTCTATCGCCCTTCCCGCCTCTTAACGTCATGACCCCGCCCATAAAAGGGTAAGAATATAATGGCATTGAGGGGGTTTGAACCTGCTGGGGTATCAATAAATGAACATGAGAGGTTCCACGATTTGTATCAAAAATGCATACGGGCCCCTACAATGGAGCCCACTGACTATAACAGCTTTTTTTCTGAGCAGTACGTATCCCCAACCGCACCATTTGTAGTGGTCCCTAATAATGGTTTGTTCTAACCATTCAGCGTACGCGATTGTCGGGTTTTATTTAATTCTGGGCCTATTATTTTTAGATATATAATTACAATTTACCCATCCCGTTCGGTTTAGAAAGCCATTCAGATGGGTGGCCTCATAGTTGTTTTTTTTTTCCATCAAGACGTTGGTGGTGAGGTTTCTGACATTTAAACAAATAGAAATATTACGAGCCTCAGGCCCGTGTAAACAATTTCAAAATGTTTTGAGATTCAACTTTGTGTATGCATTTATGGTGTATAATTCAATATTGGTAGTGCAACGTAGTATAATATTTGCGTAATCTTTAATGGTTTAAACAGATTGTATTGTAAATAATATAACATCCGAGTAAAGTATCACATGATGAATATCATGGTATTATTCAAAATAAAGGGTATAACGAATGACCTTCAATGAAATGAACCGCTTTCCTAGCAATGAGGCGCATCTAAAAGGAATGGCTAGTTTAACCACAAAGCCCGCGTGGCTGGACGCTGCACAGGACGTGAAAACCTGGTAGTCAGCCCACTGACCTATACGGAAATCCACCAAGAATTTGCCCCAGATACAGTGCAGAATGATTTATTGTTTTACTGCTAGATTTGAGGTAGTGGCCAGAGAGTCCCAGGATACGTTTGGTGAGGCACGTGTAATTGGCTGTATGCCACTGTATACTGCGTACACTGTTTTCCCAGTAGGTCGAAGTTCGGCCGAAATTCGATTATCGCTATTTCCAAAAAAAAATGTACCAGCTGTGGGCAACATTTCCTGCCCGACAAATCAAGATGGACGCCAGGCTCATCATATGCTCGATGCTACTGAGTTTCTTGTGTTTGAACGCTTTGGTGATGGTTGCCGTGGCCCAGACGGTGAGTGCGTGGATCGTGGAGCCGCGCAGCAAAGGTGCTATCAAAGAAGGGGATGTGGTGCATATGACGTGTGTCGCGCGCTATTTGTACAAATACCACACATTGGAATGGGTGACCGGCAGCCCGCACTACCACACCCTGAGGTGGGGCAAAGCCACCATCACCACCAACCTACGGTTTGCCTTCGAGACCACCGAAAGACCAACATCCCGGCTTTTGGTAATCCAGGATTTCACCATCACTACTGTTAAGAGGGAAGACTCTGGTGAATACGTCTGCAATGTCAAGAACATCAATTCCGACCCAGGTGATAACATAGAGGCCTCCGCTAGAATCAATCTCTCAGTCTTGTATTTTCCTAGTCAGAATTTCCCGATTTGCTTCCCTGACGACCCATCACCCTTACCCCTGGACCGGAGCTGACCATGCGCTGTACGTCTGAGGCAGGAAATCCACCAATCGCTATGGACATTTCACAGGAAGGCCCATCTGATGACCATTCCTGGACAATATCTAACATAAACGGAACCATTTCGATGTCGCTGGAAATAGCGGGTAACAGATCGAACAACGGCTGTGACAGAACCAATGATAGAAACCACTTCAGAATCCACCTCAGATCTCACCAGAGAAAAAACTCCAGCAATATATGACACAGTCACCTTAACACCGGCACCTTTTATGACATGTACGGAAACAAAACCCACAGAAATATCACTGTATGCGACCAAAGCGAAGCATAGGTCCACACTGGATTCCACACACGCCGAAGCAACAGCAACCACCTCGGTAAAGGTGACAAATGAACACACAGCCGATCCTGAAGCCACCTCATCTAAAATGTTTGGAACAGTCCACGATGATCATACTGGTGCGATCACTACGGTGACCTCTGAACCGACTTACAACCTTCTGACCTTTGCTACGGATGACCCTTCACCCTTGACCCCGTGGATACCAGCCTTCGTAGCCGCGACCAGTGCCCTCCTAGTATCCATTATGACCATCGTTATTCTTGTTCTTTGCCTCATCAAACTGATGAAACGACTAAAAGCCTCTAACGATAGTGAATCTCAGAACCCAATAATCGAGCCGTACATGGAGCTACAGCCAACAGACATCAAGGCATGAAGAACACAAAGAACACATAACAATGCAAAACGGGTCAGATTTGACCTCGAATAAAATTCATATTTGACCTGCTACTTTTCCGGGTCAAAAGTGTCCTGTCAAATATGACCCGGATTCCTAGACTTTATCCTTTGCACGATGCGCCCTCATTGAGGGCAGTTTTTGTCATTTATAATTCTGAGTGACAGTTGAATTTGTCTATTCATGTGAATCAAAAAAGGAAGGATCAGAGACCCGCCCTCAGATTTGACGTCAGATGCAAAGAGTTTATAGAGTAGGTTTGATAATAAGCCAGATCGATATTAATTAATTTAGGTTTTGCCCTTCACCGACAGATCGATATTCCAGCTGATATTATTAATACATGGCAGAACTGAATATCTTAACTTCATCATTATTTTTGCCTTTCTTTACATAAATAATTCACAACTGGACTGAACAACGTCCAATGAAATAGTCTCGTACTCGATAATCTTGCGTTTGTAACTCAATAACATGATTCACTTTCCCTGTGCACTATTACTAGCTTATTTCGCTCACTTATGTCACATCACTCGTAATACTTTAAATAATACAGACGTACTATGGGATAATATGTACAGTCCATTAATTTAAATTGAAAAAGATTTGCTCTAAAGCCTAATACATGCATTCATGAGAAGCTTTAATGACATTATGGCTCATTTGTTTGGTCGGTCCATCCACAAAACAAAAACCCGACTCTAATCTCGAGAAGTACGGCTGTGTCGGTCGGAAGATATCTCGGCGTTCCGCGGCGCTGTGTTTGGACGACAGCAGAGAATCCGAAGAAAGGCCGCCTTGAACAGAGGGTTGCCGACGGCGTAGCAGAACGGATTCACGGTGCTGCTGAAGTGAGACATCCAACCCAGATACTGGAGGGAAAAAAAAACCCAAAGAAACAACATTTGGGATTATTGGACGCTACTCTCTATAGAAAAAAAATGGTCAGATTGGCCCGGAATTCGTGTTCTATTTGGCTTAACCCTTCACTGGGTCAAAAATGATATATTTCCAGGTCAAAGGTGGCATTTGTCCGTGTTATGTGCCCTGGAAACATTTTTGGAAAGAAAGGTGTTAGTTTGACCCGGAAGGTGTATTCTTAACCCCGAAAAAGCCAGGCCAATTAGAAGCCGGTTCCAGCTGACTTGGACGTTTTTAGAGAATACAAGGCACTTGTGCATTTAAAGGGTGCAATTTGCAGTGCCACTGAAAGATACAGGAAAGATAAGCGACAAATGGCTCTTTTTCATGTCAAATCTAAAGAAAAAGGTGTGCTCGGCCTACACTTTAAAAAGTCCCAGAATACGGGCGATCCCAGATGCTGTGCGCCACCAGCAGTATTCCACGGAGAGTCAATTGTTTCAACTTTACGGTCGACAAAAACAAGGCCGACGTGCCGCAATTTGAACGAATGTCAGTAGACAACTTGAGGAAACTTTTGATTGATCGGGCACAGAATTCTGCCGCCTCACAAACAAAGCCCACCATCTTGATTAAAATATTCTAAAAGAGAAAAAGATATTCGAATCATTCGCTTACGAAATATACTGACCAGACAAACTGACAATTTTCAGTCTCTCGTACCGGTGAATTTGTCCAACGTCTCCCACAATGCACTGGAAAAAAATAAACTCTTCCTTGCAACTTCTTGGTGGCGCAATGTATTAATGTCATGTGGTATGATACTGGGTCAAACGGAAACCGTTTGGGTCAAAATGACACTTTCCTGGGCAAAATCACATCTTGCAAAATGTTTCTGGGTTTTCTGGGTTAATTAAAATATTCCAGAGAAGTATCGTTTTATTTAACCTGGAACAGTGTCATAGTTACCCCGAAACGTATCCGAATCAAATAGGACCAAGGACTCTCTTGTGTGACTCTTGTGTGTAAACTTTTTCGATTTCAATCAGAAAAAAAAATAGTCAGAGCAAGTAAAAGTTGTCAGTTTATTATTTAAATATGAAATAAGCATTAGCTTGGGGCAAAAGAGTAAAATGTTCCCTCATCTTTGCAATTTGATTTGCAACAAATGTACTATAGAACTGTCTGTTGTCATTTTACTTATGAATCTAACGTGGGTATATATTGACCAAATTAGAAACAATGTTGGAAAAACGAATTTCGAAAATATATAAATTGATAGAAAAATTACACTTACATTGAAGACTGTGTTATACCGCAGTGGAAGACCAAGCGGATCGATAGCTGCCCACAGAGCAAAGACGGACCAGGGTAAGGCGGATACAATCATGGTCGTGAGGATGTAGGTGAGTGTGCGAGTAGCGCGTAGGCTAGCCAGGCGACTCTCGCGTCTAGACGCCCGCCCTGCAAAACGCGCCGGTGCACCGGTGCTGCCACGGCGGGGAGGACCGGTCGAGGGCGTGGTTTCTGTCAGAACCGGCCCGGGGAGACTAGGCTGATCACTGGCGCGATGAACGTCCTCCTCGGTCTCTTCGTAGGCTGGGTTAGCAAGTCCTTGCGATAGTCCGGCAGAGATGCTGTGCACACGACCCTCCGAGCGGGTCTGCTCTGCCGGAAGCTTCTTCACTGCAGCCCGTTCACTAGTCTCGGTATCCATGCGATAGCTCTTCGACCGAGGATCCCGGGACTTCGCCTCCGATGCTACTCCCTTTGACTTATTTTCAGAGACTGCCTTTTTGCCAGTCACTCCACTTTTATCCATACCTTTGCGGATGACGGCGCAATATACGAAAGCGTACAAGATGACGGTCGATATCATAGGTACCCAGGATAGAACCAATATGGTGAATATAAGCAAGGCGGGATAGAACGCGTATGGACCGTAACATTGGGGAGGTTGCACCCGTGAAATCGCTCCGGAGTACGGTAGAATTATGATGATTGTAGTCCATAGAAAGACTGGTACAATATAAGCAAGGAATATCAGCATACACGCGTGGCGCAGCGTTTTCTCCGATAAATGTTTCAGCGGCATGTTGGTCGCTCGGAATCGATCGTAGCAGATCGTCAGAGTCATCAGGAAAGTCGCATGCAGGAAGATGTGATCGACGCACGTGAAGCAAGCGCAGAAGGCCTCGCTGAAGGGCCAGTCGTTGGAAAACTCCCTGTAGACGCCTCGGATCGGCAAAAACCCGCCACTGACCAAGTCTGCAATTGCTAAATTCACGATGTAATAGTTGGTATACGTACGGAGCTTCTTCGTCGTGGCGTACGCGTAAAGGACTAAAACATTAGCCAGAATTGTGACGAGTACGACAATTGAGCGTAAACTAACCATAACGAAAAACATTGCGGGTTTTCCGGATACCTCTGAGAGAGAAGTCGGCTCAGTGGTATAAAATGGATTGGACCAGAAGCCGTTCGTGTATAAGCTTTCATTGATATCACTTGGTATTGTGGAATTAAATCCCTCACTGGATTGTAATAATGTACTGATTGATTGCGAGCTGCTAGCATTGGACCAAAAGGACTGATTGTCCTGATAGGAGACATTGCTGGAGTCCGTTCGTTCGGTGAGCAGCCAGCTTGTAGTGGTCTCCATGATACCGAATTATCTGCACTCGGATCGTCAGAAACTAATCTTGATGCCCGATAGTCGCGTCAATCGCACGGAAAATCACACGTACGACACAATGAGGATGCTCCCGAATGACAAGGTGATACAGTGAAGTTTATGGGGACTCTACGGGCCCCTTTATGAAAATGCTGAGTTATGTGTGCCTTTTCTGAGTCGAAGCTGTTTAGAGTCAACGTTGTATTGGAATTAGTTCTCAAGAGCAACGTAGTCCGAAGCTTTGCCCACTTCGTAGTGGCAGTACAAGTTACGTTATTACATGTAGCTGTAATCAGGAAGGGCATGCGACACCGACCAACGATTGTGTCTGCCTATGAGGTACGTTAGGAGGAATGCTTGAGAATTGGCGATTGAGTGTACAAATGTTTTTCCCGTGGGAAAACCGGATAAACATCTCCTCCTAGTTGAAAGTTATCTTATTTTCTCGCAAAGGCGGTAGTGTTCGTCGACGCAAAGTGCGGTCTGTCCGAACGTTTTGAACACGACTAGCACGCAGTGCGCTCTTATGCATAGATTCCCATCAACGAAAAGCCTGCCCGCACTGACCGATTCTTGTATACCGAAGTGTCTTTTTATAGAGTGACTTTTTTGTAACTGCTATCAAATTTGAAGTGACAGTCGCAATTGCGCGTGAAACAAGAAAAATTGGGAGAGACAGACCACTTTAGGTCGTTGTCTTTATCATGTGTATTAGTGATTCTCAATGGTGCTCTTGGAATAGTCCACACAGCCCGTTTTTAAACAAAACAAGCTTGAGTTGAATGACTGCTGATTAAATTGTAGTTTCCTCCAGGAAATCTAATAAAATGGGTGAATGGCCAGAGAGCGTTACGTTGCATAAAACGTAAATGGATGAAACTCGACAAAATTAGTACCCATTACCAGCGCATTCATTAGATTTGGTAGTCATTTTTGTCGTGTTTCGCTAACTATTATAAACACCACGTGATTTGATTTGATTAAACAGCCAACTTGTTAAGTAGCACGGCTAGATAATGTATCAGGCTTACACAAATAAAGTGCTGGGTAGGGAGAACCATGCTCTGGAAAACAAAAGGGTCCATCAGCGTGCGACTGTTATTTGAGATAGCTTCCGATTTGGGTTGTGGATTTTTGCAGGAACGAGAGGACAAGCCTATTACCCTCTGAGTAACCGAGTATCGTATAGGGAAACTGGACAGTCGAGAGGGTATGGATATCTGATTTAAGGTGGTCATTTACATGCCAAAAGGCCTTTTTCACACTGGACAAATCTCGGGGTTGACACTGGGTTGACGCAGGGTTGAAAACATGGCGCGTTTCACACTTGAAAATTTCAACCCTGAGCCAGCCCCGCTTCATCCCCAGGATTGATTTCGCCCCAGGTTGAACTCAACCCTGCTCCAGACCAGAGTTGAGATTTTCAACCCGGGTTGAAAATCTCATCCCGGGGTTCCAAACGGTAGTAACTGAGCGAAACATGCATGGTTTGCACGAAACAAGTGTGAAATGACGCGGGGTTGAATTCGAGGTTGAACAATCCAAAACTCAATCCCGGACAGCACTGGGTTCTCCCAGGGTTAAGTTCAACCCTATGTTGAGAGGCTCTAGTGTGAAAAGGCCTAATAATGCAAGTTTTACTGTGAGTTTTTGCTTTTAAGACACACAGAAAGGTTCTTACGTTGTTCCAAAATATTTATTTGAATTCTTACTTTAAGTTTCTTACTATATTTTAAATCGGGTGACAAACTGTAACGCGAGGCACCGAAATATATCCCTCTAGAGATTTGGTGACTGATCAATTTTAATAATTGTGGACTGGTGGCGTACGACTCGCATATTAGGAACTAAAACGATGTTTCCACCAGGGCAAAGTAAGAGGAAACTTTCAAATGCAGAATGTTTAATTATGTGTCCATGTCCATTTGATAAACGTATTGCCAAATCAACAGATGTTTATTTTGTTGGCCTCTTATAGTTTGGTAGGTTAGTCACTTCATTTCAGGGATTTGCAGTGAGGAAAATCAAGCCTCAATATTTTAACTTAAAAAAATAACAGGGCTGGACTAAAACTATTCAAAATTGCATTCCAGAGAAAAACAATCACCAATGTTAGTGAAAACTTAAATATTTCATAACACCACACTTCTGTGTCCAAAAGCAACTCGAAAAAAAAAAAAAAAAAACGTGTTATAAGGCCAACAAAAAAAGTCTCCGGTTTCTGGTATGCGCGGGCGTCGCCGTAGCCATGCGCGTCGGCAAAATGAAACAGTTTTTTTTTTCAATAAAAGATGATGTCTCAAAACCGCCAAACTCATTGGTTTGACTGGAATCCTGCTGCTGCACAATTTTAACGTGTTTTTAGATGGGGTTATGATCGAGAATAAGCTTTATGTGGCCTCTCCGGACTCCCATATATTTGCACTAAGTTTAGTCGGGCACCATTTGCAGTCATCAGCCGACATTTGAAGCAAAAAAAACAGGTAAAAAAAAAAAAGCCGCGTCGCCGCACCACTTTTTGGGCAAGCTCCATACCAGAAACCGGAAACTTTTTGGGGGCCTAACAGACAACTATCTGAATTAATATAAAACGCTGGTTAAATTTTAAATCTTTATCCGAAGGTTTTCTCCAAATGAATCTGTAGGATAAGTGCCAAAGCATATGATGTCGCTCTTTCAATATTAATTTACATGAAACAAGAAATAAAAACGTTAATCAGTACCATAATTCTACCGCCCATAACAAAACAACTGACCTTTATCAAAATTATTGCTTAACTGGCTCACATCTACAATAATAGTAATAATAATAATAGTGGATATTTATAAAGCGCACGTATCCACCAGGACTGGTGCTCAAGGCGCTACATCATTATTACCCCTGCTCATTGGGCACATGAAACATTCCAAATACCATCTCAGCTCCCTGGGGAGTATGCAGCTCGATGCAGCCTGTTAGGCGCAAGGAAGCTAATTCAATCACAATAACCATCTCTGCCTTCACAGGTACCCATTTACTCCTGGGTGGAGAGAAGCAATGAGTGACAGAGTGCCTTGCCCAAGGGCACACGCAACATGACCCCGCCAGGACTCGAACCCACAACCTGCAGCTTTACCCGCAGACCACGAATCAGTGCCCTTAACCACGAGGCCACAGTACTCCACCACAGTACTCCACAATGACTAAACTCATTTTCTGCGAGCAGATTCTTGGCTTACGAATGACACTTATGGAAGGTGAAATTGTCATTTCAGTTTGGTCTTAGCTAGATCAGATAGAGCAGTCAAAGGATTGAGAAGTAAATGTAGTTGGATGCCACCCTTAATTTTGACCCAAATATACCTAATTTGCATAAATTAATCCTTGCCGTGTACTATATTTATTCCCATTTTTTTAAAGTTTATTTTGGTGATGCTACTTACACACTCTTATTTAAATAACATTCCTTAAGCATTATAAGTGTCTGAATAATAATGAGGACATAGTAACGATCCGAAATGTCTACTGTTAGGCCCTATATCCAATAAATTGAGTGCATTTACCTTGTCTCTAGATATAATCAAGTAGTCTTGCCAAACTTGAGTAGTGATGAGCTTCAAATTCACCAAGTTGCCTATTGAAAATCATGTGAACAATGATATTATCATAAGTTAGATCAGCAAACACACACGGGGGAAATGACCTGGCTGTCCGTAAACTGGGCTTAAATTAGGCGAATGGTCGGCCAACTTATGAGACTTGAATAAGTTCGAGGAAATCCCCCCCCCCGAAAAAAAAGTCACAATGTTTTCTGTCCATTTATTTTCGTTCCAAATATTTTGGGAATTTCCTTGAACTCCCCCCCCCCATTCCGCGCCTGAGCGTTCACGTCCTGTCCGCTAGTGTAAAGGTGATGTGACTGACGTGTGACTGACCTCGACCAGAGAAAGAGCATTCAAACGAGTTTTTTTGTCGACTGATCAAGCATAACTTGCAGACCTTAAGAACCCATTGCAGGTTTTGTAAGGTAGACAAATCGAAGTGCGTGATCAATGTACACTCACGTGGCCTCCGAAGGAGAAGAAACGTGACCAGTGTTCGCTTCCGAGGAGTGATACACGGATCCTACACACACGGATGAACTCTGAGCTCTTGTACAAAATGCACTTAGCTGACTTGCCTTAATTGGGTAGACGCGTGATAACGGGCACTAAAATAAATGCTTCAGGACTTAACAGATGGTATTGTGCAGTTTATGTCGTCATAAATGAAGTATTTACCCAGGAAATAAACGTCAATGTGACACTTTTTTCCGAAGAGGACACCATTGACACAAATTGTGTTATTGTTTAGGCTTTTATTATAAGTTTAGAGAGATTTGGTCCTGAACCGATAAAACAAATGCGACATATCAAAGTTCATTTAAAGATAACGACATTGTGTTCACTTATCAGAATTCACAAGGCCCAAAACGTAGATCATGAATATTCAAAAAATATAATTAGCTGGTTTGATAGACTTCGACAACAGATCGGGCACAAAACCCTGCAAATGTGATGGCCGCCGAGTGCAGTGAAGCGGTTAGGCTGTTTGGGTCTTTGTTGACAAGTATCCATGGTAATTGCCACCTGTACGGGCCGTTATCGCGCGTCTAACCAGGAGCTGGCCAGGTCGTTATTATTCTTTTGTGTATCCTTGAGGACAGAACCCCTCCCCATGTTAGCTCACTCCCTCAACAATTACGGTTCACTCGCATTTCAAAACGGCATTTTTTTTCGTTCTGGTAAAAAAAAAATGGATTTCTTAAAAGTGTCCTAGGACTATAGCTCGAAATCCTGAAGAAACATGTAGAGAGAAGACAATGAGAAAAAGTACAGTTTTAGAGGTGGGCGGAAAAGCCCAGATAAATATTTTGAGAAAAACCCACGGAATTATCAGGTGGGGACTGAAAACCTAATCCACATATTGAACAGGCGGGATTCGAACCCGGGTCACAGCGGTGGAGGACGAGGAAAGTACCGCTACGCCAACCTGAATTCCAACCACGTTTAACACATCAGATTGCACACTGCAAAGTTACATCCTTTATAGATAACTTCCGCGCGGTGATTAAAACCTGGATCTTATCATATCATCTGAAATGGATAAGCTGCTTTACAGCGGATTGTCAACGCACCAGTTATTAGTTCTCATTTTCGCTTCTCATCAGAGGAGATTCAAGCCAGATGTAAAACTTTGGTTCACACCGCCCGAACTATCATAGTCGGGGCCACTGCTGTAGTTGAACCGTTACACATTTAAATAGGAAAGGTATACCCTGTTCACAAACAGTCCTGAAACAGCAATGGGCTTATTTAACTGTATGTTTCTCTTTAGAATAACCAGTTTCCCA
This sequence comes from Patiria miniata, assembly GCF_015706575.1. NCBI lineage: Eukaryota > Metazoa > Echinodermata > Asteroidea > Valvatida > Asterinidae > Patiria > Patiria miniata. The sequence goes on along the minus strand of NW_024037056.1, from coordinate 7,282,040 downwards.
TAGATTCGGCTTTCTGCTGGATGTATTATTATATCTATGAATATCAACTTTCACGTGTGAGAGAAAACCTTGATCCAAGACCATATTTTGTTAATGCCCCATTTTATGATAGCGCGTAACATCATGTGAGGCCATTCAGATCGCTGTCTGCTAGAAAAGATTTGTCTTTGTTTTCATCCTTTAATCTTCGACCTCGCAGTCACTGATTATGTAACTCCAGTTATTAAATCAGTATATTTGTCCCTATTTGTCCGTACCTAACTCGCAAATCGATTCCTTGGGACTGCAGATTATTATGCTTAACTTATCAGTCAACAAAAAAGTTCATTATATTCTTTCTCTAATCGAGGTCAGCGTTTGAAATAACTTTATTCATCATCCGCCTGCCCAGCCATAGTTGTCGTCAGTTACTCACCTATACACCAGCGGAGAGGACGTGAACACATCTCACTGGTTTACACCACAATCACCATCTGTTTGGAGAAAACAAATATACCACAGGTAGAAGCACCAGGTGTGTATTTCCTTGTTATCGTCTTACAAAGAAGCTTGTATTTTGTTAAAACAAAGTTGAATATTAATTGAAAATGTACTGAGGTAACTGAGGGAATAGGTTGTTTTTATCAGCCTGTAATGGTTTAGGTTGCATATCCTTTGTTGATTGTCGTCCTTTATCAGTGGCGTAGCCAGGAATTTTCAGTGGGGGGGGGGGGGGGGGGGGGGGGGGGGGGGGGGCCGCTGGGGGGCTGGAACATTTCATGGGGGGGGGGCGTCATGTAGATCAATGATTTTTTTTTTAAACTCCAAATTTCAGTTGGGGGGGGGGCCGACGGGGGGGGGGGGCCGACAAGGTTTCAGGGGGGGGGGGGGGCTGTCGCCCCCACGCCCCCCCCCCGTGACTACGCCACTGTCCTTTTATGGAAATCAGACATGATTGTCGTGGTATTAACTGAATCAGTGGTGCTGTGAATGTGACGATGCCTAGCTATGACCAAACTGAAATGAAAATCACACCTTCACATAGATAGAGTCATTCGTAAGATAAGGAAAAGCCTGGAGAAAATTAGATAAGTCATTACACAGCGTGTCCCCCCCCCCCCCCCCCCCCCCCCAAAAAAAAATAACTGAACCCGCAAAGCGCCCCCATTTTCACTGCTTTAAAAAAGAATATACATATGTGCATCGAAATATCGATACATATTTGGGCAGCATAGTTCATTAGCTTTTCAACAACGAAAAACCTTTCCAATCGGATAAATATTCATTGAGTAATGGCCATTTCGTTACAGATGGCGGCAGGAAATCACTTGATTCCCCTGGTAGGTTTAATCCTACTGATCCACACCGTTTCGTTCGCCTCGGGCCAGGATCATGATATGGATGTTAACTTACAAGTTTGGTGGGTTTGTTGGAAAGTTCCAGGTCACTTTTCATCGAAATGCAAGCTTTTGGTACTTTGACGTGACCTTCCCAAGCAATGTCTTCGATTTGAGGGTAAGTGGTTTCTGACAAATATTGAAATCATTTACAGCAATGCGGTTATTTATAAAATGACAAATTACTTTCGTTCTGCTTTGAGTCGTCACTTGTTCTTTCTTAACTTGTTCTAATTAAGCACGGATCCTACAGACAAGGATTAACGACTCGGCCAAACTCCTGGTTACAAGCGTGATAACGGCCCGCACTGGTGGTAAATACCATGAATACTTGCTGTCGAACCAGCTAATTATATTTTTGAATATTCATGAGTCTACTTTTTGGTCTGTATTTTTGAATTCTGATAAGGGATAACTACATAACCATGTTAACGCCGAGCACAATATCTTTAGCTTTAAAATGAACCATGAAATTTCGCATTTGTTTTATCGGTTCGGGACCACATCTCTATACAACTTTTTAATAAGAGCCTAATTGACAACGACATTTGGGTAAATGGTGTGCTCCTCGAAATTTGAAATTTATTTCCCGGGTAAATACTTCATGTATGACGACAAAAACTGCACAATACCATCTGTTACATTCTGAAGTATTTATTCTTAACAATGTTGGAACAATTACATATAAAGGAGGTTTGCTCACAGTTTTATAAATATTCTTGTTAAAGATGTCAGGCAGAAACCCGACACAATGACACACCTGGAACGTTCGCGATTAACATGCCAACGGGTATGAATGCCCGTGATCACGCGTCTAACCAATTAAGGCAAGTCCGCTAAGTGAATTTTGTACAGGAACGGAACAGTCGTTTATCCTTGTGTGTAGGATCCGTGTATTAAGTGGACCCCGGAACCCACGCCGTAAGGGTTCAGCGTTTGCATTTGGGTTTGTAAAGGCAGGTCAGACTTGCCCCCCCCCCCCCCTCCAAATTCCTGGCTACACCACACGGTGTGTCGTGCCTGCGCTGACATTCAGTTACGCTCAATGTAGGTCGTACTAAAACTATACACTTTTTGGACTGGAGAGTAAACAATACTACATTGCAACATCGTGACGCAACTGCGTAATTTGATCTAATTGTTGGAACGAGTCTTTACTATGGATTATTACAGACAACTGACGCTGTGGCAAAGGTTGGGACGGAGAATCACCGGTCGTATTGCTTCGCCGACCTACCCTGGAGTAGAGTCGCTCAGGATGGGGACGTGAAGGAGGTCTCGTTCTATGCCAAGACTTGGAGAAAGGTCCGCGGTCTGAATTCCAGCGTCACAGCGACCAAGGCATTGCCACAAGACCGGTGTTTCCGGCAGTGCGCCTACGGTCCCTTTACAACAGTGTCATTTGCCGGATGAAATGTGTAGCCTATCGTGAACGGCCTGTTCTTGACACCACCGACAATTATGTATTCGACGATCACACAACAATAGCAGTCCTTAGCAGATCAAAGTCTCCGACTAGTGGATACGGTTTCGTAGGTACACGAGAGAATATATGAGAGATAGTAAAATGAACCCATGAAGGGTCGATGGACTAAGTTTGCTTGGAAGCTGATTTCGGAGAATAATAAATGAGGGCCCTAAGCGATGACGTCAATTACCTCTCAACAGAACATGATAGATAGCGGGAGATTATTTTGCTGTCTTGACCAGAGTTCGATTTCCAAAACCATGACGTAACAATTGGCCAAACAATAAACATTATGTATGCATTGTTTCGTTACTTAAATCACCTCCCACGCGTTTGGATTTGCCTGCTGCCATTTCGTTGCCCCACACCCAACCCCAATCGAAATTTGTGTGGTGATGCCGATGATTTGGCTTATGAATAATAAAGAAACTTTCATTCATAAACAATCATATACATGCGTTTACTTGTTTATAGGCAACGGACGGATCGAATTCAGCGGAATTCGCATTCGCAAGCTACAGTAAATTAGCGGATGGGTATGGTGCGCACTACTTCAACACAAAGGAGCCGTTCCTGTACCCTGCTCCAGACGATGTCTATTTGCTCGCTCTTGGATGGGTAATGCAGTTAACTACTTGTCGGGCTCACGTGCCTGCTATTGCTCAAATGGTCAGCCTGTGTAAAATGGCAGGTACAGTGGCGTATGAAACTTTTGATGTGGGGGGGGGGCAACCGCACTCGCACATTCGCGCCGAAATGTAGACATGTTTGGTGTTTTTTTTTTTTTCTCCAGACACTTCAAGGGGAGCCCATACACTCCGAAGGTGATTCAGTTCACACACCTGCTGAATCCTCATTCCAACTGCTGACTGGTCCTGAAGGGGACGCTTGTGTGATGACCCTACCGGATGACTCTTCCTCGACTGCACAGGTCGAGTCTACTTCCTCGACTGCACATGTCGAGTCTACTTCCTCGACTGCACAGGTCGAGTCTACTCCCTCCACTGGACAGGTCGAGTCTCCTTCAAGGCCCAACGGTCTTCATGGTGAGCCAGATGCCCCCCAAGATGGGATGTCCCCCGTCTGCAGCGCCAGATGCTCGAGAGCCACCAGTGGACCCGGAGGTTCCAGAACCTAACACCATACCCAGGACGATCGACATCGTGCTGCCAACTGAGAGTCAGTCCGGATTCCTCGCTACAAGGCACCTGTTGCGTCGTTCCAAGCGGACCACAAAAGGGAAGCCTCCGGTCAGGTACCAATCCAGTGTCAATATACTCTTGACCCAAGTTAAGAACATTGTATCAGGCAACATAGGCACTGAATCTGACTCTGATTAGTGACAGTTCCATTTGCCATCCCTGTGTATTACCAATTGGTGGCACATCCCTAAGTAATTGTTTTAAAGGAAAAGCGACATTAGTTGCACAAGTTGAACTTTCTTGTTCAATGAACGTTACGGTTTTCTTGTTCCATAACTATTTGTTACTGTTGGAAGTTATTAGCAAGTGATGTTTTTTTCAGTCAACTGTTATTCTAAGCTAGAGAATGTTTCATCTGATCGTCGTCGGGGGCGACGACGTTGTGGCTCTTGGAGGAATGTGGTGTTGCTCTCGGAAAAAAAAAACTGTGGTTGGTGGATGAGTGGGGCGCCACCGTGCGGTGGTGGTTTTCCCGAAATCTTCCGTCACCGCATGGTTGCGTCCTACAAAATCTGCCAACTCTGGTACATTTTTATCGTGTTTTTGCCAATGATGTTTCTTTTAACAATGCTTGTCTGATTTAATAAGCATTGGAGTTTATGATATAAAGAAGTAGAGTTGACATTGTGTAAAAGCAATTAATTTCAAGAAACGAAGATTTGTTGATTTTGCAAACATGGCGACTTCGTTTATCGATGTATACTTGTGGGCGTTGTGCCAAGCTGGATAACGTGGGGCATAAATCTCCTCTTGATCTTTACCCCTGGATGTAATATTCTGGATAAACATAAGGAGTGACTTTAAGCTTAAGTGCATGTACAAGTGTAGTTGTTTTTGCCACAAATTAAGCTTTATTCTGGTGAAATATTACTGTGAAATCTGCACCCATGCAGATGTTGAATAGCGCCCTCTTGTGTTTGAATAGTCTGCTCATATGTTGACATGCACAAGTAGGAGGTCACTAATTGAACAGGAAATTATGTATTGTGTTTTGGGACATTAATCAGAAAGTTTAAGTGGAATCTGTTAAATATTCATGCAAATAATTTTATTGGGACTTGACTGTAATTTAGTTTCTGCAAAGTCTCTGTGAATTAGCTGCATTTGTGTATCTGGGAATTTAATGACATGTTTCTCGTATACAACCAAGTGGACTGTTAACAATTTTAATTCAGGTTAACAATCTTATAATATTTTCAGTGGAAACATCAGGGTATAATTCTAGTGTGCTCTTACGGTTTGTAGTGTGGAACTGGGGGACGCAACCTCTCTACATGTTCACATTAATTTTATTGAATAATTATTTAATAAGTGGTTTTTTTAATCTTTTCTTCCTTTATGGTGTTTCCCGAAATCTTCCGTCACCGCATGATTGCGTCCTACAAAATCCGCCAACTCAGAACCCAAAGTGGAGGGAAATTAAAGGGACAGTTCAGAATCATACCGCCTCCTGACTCTCTTCCTTCCTCATCCCAAATCCATCAGCACCCCTGCTTCCTGTAGTAGTCCTAGCCCCATCACCATCATTTACTATCCGTCAACTGTTCTCGCCGTAGGTCACTTCCCCCCCCCCCCTCCACCTCCCTCCACCCCCCCCCCCACATTAACAAAAGAAGAGCACTTTTTACGAATATTGGAGGGGGTGGTGAGCGCTGCTGAAAACAAGGGAATTTGACTGGAAAGGAGCAGTCTTTACATAACCAGCTTTATATAAACCTCCTGCTAGCTACACCTATGCTAGTCGGCGGTCAACTCATGATACTCACTGCAAGAATAAAACTAGAGACGATACGCACTTGGAATCATCAAATTAAGCCATCTATACAGCTGCAACTGTATTTTTTTGAATATTGTTTTTTTGACCGACCGACTACTTTCAAGGCAACACAAATATAAGAAACCATTGAAATGAAGAACACCGTCATGAAAAGCGCATAAGACGGTCAGGCACACACACACACACCCACACACACATGTTTGTGTGTGTGTGTGTGCCTGACCGTCTTATGCGCTTTTCAAAACGGTGTTTTTCATTTCCATGGTTTCTTATGTTTTTTTGCCTTTGAAGTAGTCGGTCGGTCAAAAAAAAAATATTCCAAAAATTACAGTTGCAGCTGTATAGATGGCTTAATTTGATGATTCCAAGTGCGTATCGTCTCTAGTTTTATTCTTGCAGTGAGTTTATCATGAGTTGACCGCCGACTAGCATAGGTGTAGCTAGCAGGAGGTTTATATAAAGCTGGTTATGTAAAGACTGCTCCTTTCCAGTCAAATTCCTTTTTTCAGCAGCGCTCCCTCCCCCTCCAATATTAGTAAAAAGTGCTCTTCTTTTGTTTATAAGTGTTTTTTTTTTTCATAACAAGTACCCTTGACAAAATATCGTGCCCTTTCTTTGTGCCATCGGCCGTCACTGGGGCCATTTTATGAATTTCGCGCATGTTTTGCACTGAAAAGCACCATACATGTATATTGCCGTTAGTGTGCATAATCGTCAGTTTGGACTTTTACGGAGGAAGAACACATGTCTACAATTTTAGCGCGGATGTGCAAGTGCCCTTTTCAGGATATCTTTATTCCCACACCCAACCAAAATGAACTTGCCACGCCCCTGAATAATTATTGGGCAAGATGTAGTCGACTGAAATGTTATCTGCACCAATCAGCTCACTATAGTGTAATGTTTTGGCAGTAGTGGCAGCCATGACATACCAGTATAGGTATACAAATGACACCTTTGATGAGAGGCAACATCCTCATCTTTTGGGATTCTACTGGTAGTGTACGCTGTACGGAATCTAGTACATGTATCGTATCTTGCCTATACGCGATTTGTATGCTTTTCATACCACAGAGAGGCTGTGTGTCATTGAAGAGGTTGTGGAATGCTCGAAGACTTTTCCGTCATTTTTCGGGTATATGTAGCCTAAGGTGTGATGAAATAAAAACGACTATTGTGTCTGTCATGAAATGAGTACAAAAGGTACTTTCGAGAGCTGTTTTTCAGGTCCTGTTTCGACCCGAACGTGCAATTTGTGTAAAAGTCGCCGTTGGGGGCAGCAAACAAAACATAGTAAATCGCGACGTAATAAACAGGACTCGTTTATACTACGCTGCATCGGGAGTCCTGTTTATTACGTCACGATTTACTATGTTTTGTTGGCTGCCCCCAACGACGACTTTTACACAAATTCCACGTTCGGGTCGAAACAGGACCTAAAAAACAGCTCTCAAAATTACCTTTTGTTCTCATTTCATGATAGACACAATAGTCGTTTTTATTTTATCACACCTTATAGGCTACATATCCCCGAAAAATGACGGAAATGTCTTCGAGCATTCCACAACCTCTTTACATGTAATGTACTTGTTTTGTACTCCCGTCGGCCGGAGGTTTTCTGGCTTTTTAGTCATAAGCATTTCCATAATGAATCATTTAATTAAGAACTAATCAAGGAACAGTCTGTGAAGTCTGATAATTGCAGTTTCACTAACGAATGAGCCTGTCATTCTCCTTAATTAGTGGGCGGATCTCCGCCTCTGATTAATACAGCAGGGCCAACTGGTACAGAAAAGACAATGGCGTCGTAGACAGGATAGAGGCGTACTTCAGTCCTGCTGATGCACTGCTAAAAAAAATGGAATTGATCAACGCTCAATTATAATAAGCGTTAATCAGAGCCAAGGTTTTTCTTAACCTTGCGCAGAGTGACCTGTTGCCCTTTGGGCCCCAGGTAACCGATTTTTTTTTGAAATAAAAAAATTGAGGGCGAATGACGGTCACCTTTCATCTAATCCTCATTCGACCCTTGCCAAATAAGCTGGTTTAATGAACTTTGCAGCCAGGGCTTCACCCAGGCCGTGTCAACAAACTTTCGAGCAGGCCTCCTGCCAAGTCTCATTGAAACATCATGAAAGACCTGTAACTTGACACAGCCATCTCCCTTCATAACCGCATACCACAGCCGCTAGTCAATTATCTTTCCAGCGCACTGTCTGGCAACTGTCTGGACACTGTCTGGCACGTGGCTTTTTGTTGTATTGCTATGAATAGGGTTTTGCGTAGTGCGGGAAAGTACCTGCAGTTGACGAGTTGTTGTAAAGTGTTTTTGTAAACGCTGCGCAGGGTTAAGGCCTTCATTATTTTGGATTAATGAGGCTCAGCTGGTGTAAATTCTTACTCATTAAAGTGTACAGCATATTTACTTATATTTCCTTAATTGTTTAGAAAACTCAAGGAAATATGTGCATGAGTTTTTATGAAGTGGGCAGTTGTTTTTGAACAAAGTGTAACCCATGTGGTTTTTAGCTTTAGGTTCAAATAGCGTGTTGTGTGCTAGTCTTTTATTAACGTTGGTTTGTTTGCATGTTTATGCTCAGCACTGCTTTTCTGAGTGCATTTTCAATAAATGCTCTGTAGTCTTTAGCTATGTATGCTCACAGCTGATAAAGTGGAATTTTTCCCCATTTGTTTTACGCGCTCAGATCTGTTTGTATTTTACACAGACCTTTGTAGCGTTGGCTTCGCTAGAATGAGTGGCAATTCTTACAGGGCCGGGGCCCATCGTCCCGAAAACGCTGAAATTTGTATTTTTTAAAGATTAGAGATGCACTTACGCAACGGAATGAAAGGTTAGCCTTCAAACACTAGTAAAAACTAGTCCTTAATAACTTGTGCACTGATCTCTTCTCCCCCCTATGACTATACAGCAGCATCGACCACTACATAGCTTACACCCGTCATTAAATCCAGACTCTTCAAAGACACATCGTAACTAATCGGCAATGATTACTACAATCATTTGGGCACGATTTAAAATGTGTTTAAACTACATTCATATTAATTTGTGGTTTCGAGCCCCGCCGTGGCCATGCGTGTTGTGCCCTTGTGTAAGGCGCTTATTTACCTCAATTACTCCTCTCAACCCAGGTGTTAAACGCCTCTATACTTTCTCATTTCCGAATTATTTTCCGAAATAACATGAGTGTATTCTGTTTCCGTATTATGAAAAAGTTGGTACTGTGTTCATCACGATTTGAAAGCGTGGATAGAAAATGTCTATTTCAATTGAATTGAATTGAATAGCCCGTCGCAGATCTGACATATCGACGAATAAGCGAAAAACATGTTTCGAGTTTTTCGCGTATGAAGTTGAACATTTTTCTGGGCGTTGTGTTTTACCCTTAATGTTTCGATAATAACCCGTTTGGTGTATATTCGAAATAAAAAATCTCTAATAGCCGGCTGTTCTTCACACTGTTTCGCTATTCGCCAGTTTGTCGGATCGCACGCGCGCGCAAATCGACAAACTGACGAATTATTCGTTGGTACTTTGAACGCATACCTTACATTAGCTGGTGAATGCACTCCTTTAATTACATTTGTGGTTCGGAAAAGGTACATTTCGTTTGTTAAAGCTTACATTTTAAATGAATTTCGGACAGGACCAGTTCGTGCCTCCGTACTTCACACTTAGCCTCGGCCCAGCCACACGCTTTGAAGACTTTCTGCGTTTCTTGGACCGATAGGTCCCAAAAGTGCAGTGATGACTTGTAGTCCTGAATGACAAAAAAAGACCATCTCTGTTATGTGAATAGGGCAGGTAGACATGCTTCGATTAAGCATATAAAACCCTCCTATGGAAACATGCCTTCTGAGCCATGCTATTACTTGGGTCGATTATATTGGTCAAGTGACCCATTTGTTTTTTTAAATGTATACCAGGGGAAGTGGAAGGAAACTTTGACCGTATGTGACCTTTTAAACAGCAGGAAGGTTTTAAGTAAGACCTTCCCAACCCACCACCATCCACTTTTCAAAGTTTTCCAAGCTATACCGGTCCTCTGTGACAACTAGAAATCGGCACCGCTGTAGTAAACAGTTGGACTGAGATGTTAGCCTGGTTTTATGAAAGGATCTCGATCTTCGCAAACCAAACAACAAAACACCCCCCTCCCGCCGAAAAAAAAAGGATCCAAATTTGAAGGACGACTGATTCATACCTGGACAAAAGCACCCCACTTCTCATGGCTTTTCAAGAAGGAAGTCGCACGGGGTAAAAAGAAGGAGTCGTCGTGGTTCTCGAAACGGATGATGAACAGTGCCTGCCCGCCCGGCTTCAGACATGCCGAGATGCTACGGAGCGCTTGGGTCTCCTCCGCCCATTACTGGACCAAGCCCAGTCTAATGTGGCTTTCGCGAACCCGGTGTCACGGTCTCACTTCTCCGGCGTGCTGGATTCTCCGGGTGAATGCGGCGGATAATTGAGCACGTTACAGTACACGTTACATGAGCTCGATACATGCTGATGTGTCCGTTGTGCTTACTTTTCCTCGGGCGGTGCTATGGAGTCTACCAAGTCCACCCAAGAATGTGTTTTGTAAAACTTCCTGTGGGTCAAGCTTAGAGAGGACTGGAGTATTTTGCCTGGGTCATTCCATGGAGCTATAGCTCCATGTATGGTCATTCCATGGTCTTGCAACAGCGTGGGTGTATACGTGTATGTATGGAAGAATAATTAAGAACGAACTCCTTAGTCTGTGCATGGCTCCTTGGTCTGTGAAAGGTCTGTGTTCCTCGGTCGTTCGTGGTTGTCTTTATTTTTGCAACCATGTGTATCCTTCACATCTTTACATGTACAGTGTATTGGGAGTTCCGCGCGCCACGAAAATTCTGGATTCGACTGGTACCTTGTAACGTATACATTTGTACGTACAAATATCCAAAGATCTCACGTGCACCCGTTCAACCCTAAAGGACTCAGCACACAATAAAGTTGGCGAAATGTACACTACTGCGCAACTTGCGCATGCGTGTTTAGGCGAAATTTCCCTCTGCGGAGAAGCTAGCACTCCGGAGAAGTGAGACCGTGACACCGGGAATCCCGGGTTCGTATTCATGAGCCCCCTACTAAGATAATGGCTATTTAATCAGTTGACGACCATAAATATGTTCGCACATACTAATAAAACAGGTGGGAGTGCAGTGGTTTGTCCTTGATAAGCAGTCAGGCTATCCCCAATGTATGTGCGTCTATTGTCTAGAGCCAGCCTGCCTCCCATCAGAATTTGAGTGACGAGTGATGAGCCAGTTAAGTGCTGGAAAGCTACCTACAGCTAAGAAAGCCACATTAGACTGGGCTTGGTCCAGTAATAGTCGGGAATCCAGTGAAGAACGAAGAAACAGACAGCTTTGTCGAATCTCTCTCGCCAGTCCGGGTTGTCCCCCCACGGCTCGGGCGTCCCATTGACTGTATGCTACGTTTGGTGCCGAGTTGGTCTTAACGGCTACTGTTACCATTTCCTCTGAAGCGTCAATACCTAAAGGGAAGGAGAACAGAGTTAAAGGCACCCTGATTGATATGATAGTACAAAGCGGGTGTTTTTTGGTGTAATTTCAAATTGCTGTTGATGCCCAAATGCGAGCTCCTGTGGAACGGTCGTGATTTTTTTTTGTGCGAAGTTAATCTGGAGGATAGTGTGTTTAAAAAACCGGTGGAATGGTGAGACAGGACACGCCGTATCTAAAACTACAAACTCTATGACTTTGAAACATTTTGAAAAGATAAAGCGCCCTCATTAATGTTCTAATCACAAGTGGCCGCGCCACCGGGAGACGGGGGAATTTGCCCTCCCTCCAAACAAAATCTAACCTGCCCCCCCCCCTTCCCCCGCCGTGTGCCTACTTGCCAAAAATCTTCCGTCACCGCATGATTGGGTCCTACAAAATCTGCCAACTCAGAACCCAAAGTGGAGGGAAATTAAAGTGACAGTGCAGAATCATACCGCCTCCTGACTCTCTTCCTTCCTCATCCCAATCCATCAGCACCCCTGCTTCCTGTAGTAGTCCTAGCCCCATCACCATCATTTACTACCCGTCAACTGTTCTCGCCGTAGCCCCCCAAAAATGACTTTGCTGTTTCAAAAAAACCCAGTAATACAATAAATTTGAGGCATGTTATTAATAAAAAAGAAGTCGAAATTATAGATGTTATAATTGTGATAATGCATCTTCAAATTCTCAATCACACAAAGCATGCTGTTGTTGACAGGTTGAAGGTTTGGTCCCAGGAAATGATGGTCAACTCCTCAAACTCAAACAAAAGAGAAAAAGGAAAAAAAAGTTAAGGTAAAAAAGGAAACAAAACGGAAAGATCTAAAGTCAGTTTAAATACCGAAAACAGATCGGACCTGGCCCTAAAATAGGGCTAGTATGTACATAGAAACGATTATAGTTTTGAACAGCCCCCCCAAGCATCAAATAATATCCAGTCTCCCCCCCCCCCCCCATCCGGCCTCCTTTGGTTTGTCACGGCCGGTGATTTTTCTATTTCGCACACGCCCCCATTATAAATTCTTTACACTTGCACCCCCCTCCGATGCTGACATGAATATTTATCACACTTTGTGGAAGCATAGTTTCCTTGCTCTATGGTGAAAGACACTTGCGTTGTCGGAGTCTTGTTTTCCCATAAACTAACAATATCCCAACGATACATTTTGAGAACAGAACTAGTCGATGAAAAATGGGCGAGCCGATATAGTTCATCGCACTATCCACTAAGTAACAACAATGGTGTGACGTTGTTCTTTCTCATGAAAAAAACATAACTTTCCCCTTGAAACTATACTGAATAATCATGATCCATTGACAATGTCTGCTGAAGAAAACATGTGCAAACCGCAACGCTAATAAATAAAAGACTCTTTCATATCTCAATAATAATTAGCCAGCAGGTGTAACGCATTCGTAGGGCTTTGTGATGTACATGTACATGAACTATACATGTACATGAAGAGTAGATAATAATGTGCATGAACAACCATTACGAAAACACACATTGTATTTACAGGGCATTTATGATTATTAGTACTATTATAGTGCTAATCGAATCTTCATACTGCAAACTTTTAAAGAGTAAAGATAACCCCTCCATGATTTCCATGTAATGTGTCGATAGTCAAGGCAAGTCCTTGTAGCGAGAATAAGCTTTGAAGAGAACGTGTTTCATCCATGGCGGCAGAGTGAGTTCTGATAAGTCCAGTCCCGAACACAAGCAGTACATTTACTATATACGGCCACACTGACGACTGTAACACTGAGAGAGGAGAAAATGCAATAGCGGCAGGCAAGGCTTATTGGAAGGAAATTGCATCCTTAGGGAAGATATACTGCGGTCGGCATCTTTCACAATTAAAACGAGGCACGCGATTCCTTTTGTTATCTGATCAATAAAAGTGGCTCTGCAATCTACGACGGAATTTCACCGACACAAAAAAAAATGCTAAATGCCCAATTTCTTGTTCATATGCAGGCTATAGATTCATCACGCGGGTAATATGGAACCACTGTTATTAAAGACGTCGGTTTGCAGGGCCATTGCTGCGATATTATGGCTCTCCGTTTATTCTAATAACAGGATGTTGACAAGTAGGCAAGCTGCAATTCTCATAAACAAGTTCAAGTTATTTGGGCAGCGTTCTTTTTGGTCAACGAGTACGCAACAGTGTAATTGCTCTTACTCAAATGAAAATAGATCTCAAATTTGCCACGCAAGGACACTCGATGTACCATTTAGTATTTGGCAAACCCCGATGAATGCTAACTTGTATAGTTTTTTCCCCTTATTGTGGGGAATCATATACGTCAGTGCTAAAACGAAATATATATCAAATTGATCATGCCAAATGTAATTTCCTAACGATTCCAAACAGATTCCGACACATATGGTAATACAAATCCTACAGTGCAGCACTTCTTCACAGGTACAATCTTGCCAACCTAACTTTCAAAATCATGGAAAGCTTTGGGGCTATGGAAAATCATCGAAAGGTTTGACTGCTATTTTAGTTCTTTTAAAGGTAACTTTGGAGGAGTGGCAATTCTTTTTCAATAATCTAGGTTTTAATTGCCAATTTCACCAGGTTTTCAATCAATTTCACTCGCCTGGCTCATTCAATTTAGATTGAAATTGAAAAATCATGCAGATCGTCATTCGACAATCAAAAAGAAATATTCAGTTTCACTATCCGAGCAATTTATCGTCTTTTAGCTTCACACATCCCTGTAAAAGATGCATTCATAATAAACATACCGTGGAATTCATTCAATTTCATCTAAAGCAGTAGTAATGGGTTGATCGGGCATTCCTTTTCATTAATGGGCAAACATTAAAAAAAAAAGGGAAAAAAAACGAAACCCAAATGTCGGGACTATTGTTTTAGTAAAGTTGTTCATGTGTAGCACTTTGAAAATGTGGCATATAAAAGCCCATTTCATTCGCTTTCTTCTAATACATACATCAATCAAATCACTTATGTACTTTTCAAGTAACAGCATTTTAAACACAACCACCGTTTTAAAGTTCTGTCCATGGATCACAAAAAGGTGAGCGTTCTTTCAGCAAAACGAAAACAATTCACGGACATCCCTATGTGATTTGTTTTCGGTTTGCTGAAAGAACACTGTACTTTTTTGTGATCCGTGGACAGAACCCTAAAACGGTGGTTGTGTTTAAAATTATGTAACTTAAATAAAATACGTAAGTGATTTAAATGATTCTTGTACTACAAACAAGTTTGTGAAGTGGGCTTTTATATCTTAGCTTTTTAAAGTGATACATGCAGAACTTCAATAAAACAATAGTCCCGGCATTTGGGTTTCGGTTTTTATTTGACTCACCCTGTATTTCACATTTTTTCAAACATGCTTTAAGACTTCCTGCATGTAAAATTCTTAATTATCTCGGCGTAAATCACATCTCCGTCTTCAATCCGTAAATGCACACTTTTCTTTCTTCATTAAAGGGTCCGGCAATAATTTTTTTTCAGGAATACATTAAGTGCAATGTTCTACTACTCTGAAATGTAAGAAAACTGACATCCTCTTTGGTTAATCTTATTGCAACGTGCACATTTATTATTTTCCTGTCCAGATTACTGAGCGCGCATTTGCTGTGATGTGATTTCAGACAGACACTGTTCAGTTTAGGGTTTTCTTTTAAATTAATCACGGTACGGTACCCAACATTTGCTAATTGAAAACATTATTTTGTGAGAAAGGTTTGCTCATTGGCTTACTGCCATGTACTGACACAGCAAGGAACCGCCAAGGAAAGAAATGTTTGATAGCAAAATGTCCCAAATTGTCGGAACATTTTGTTCTGAAACAACCAAGTCGTATCTGCCAGGAATGACATCTAAGTTTTGCTTATGAATATGGAACTTTACATGAGCATAACAACGGAGAAGGCATCAAAAATACCCCTCATAAAGGGGAAAAAATAATAAACAATAAAAGAAGGTTAAATGTGAGACAAAGATGTATTGTTAAGGTTTGTATTGAACAATTTCTTTGCATGGGCCCTTTTAAATATGTGTTCGGTCGGACATACGCAAGAAAACATTTAAGAAATTACCAAAGAAAAGCATGCCCGATGGTACAACAATTGCCGAACATAAATGCCCCGATGTCTTGCACGACGTCAAGAAATCTTCATTTTGAATGACAAAACGATGAAAGTTATTGCCCACAAACGAATAACAAACGACAAGCATTGCAACAGTTTTTAAGCGCACTGACGTTCGCTAATTTGAATGCATAAACTGTCAAAAAATGCAAAGACTTAATTTAAGAATGCTACAAATTAAGTCTTGAATGCACTAAACGAAAAAGAATGCCCCAAAACGAAAACAAACACTCAGAATAAAATCTTAGCTGCCTACAAATAAAATTGAATGCCCCAAAATTTAAAGGAAACCCCAAGTTGAGCAAATCTGTAAAAAAACATGCAAATTGAAAGGCTGATAATGAAAATAATTATAAAAATTCGGAAATTGGCCGGGAAAACTTTTTAAAGTTTAAAGTTTAAAGCTTAAAAATTTTAAACTCTGGCGTGCAAAACTGATGCTAATGTAATTTTTTTGGGCGGGGGGGGGGGGGGGTAAGTGGCGCCACCAGCGTCAAAATAGTCCCCCGAAAAAAAATGTGGCAAAATTGTTTCAAATGTTTTTTTCTCAAAAATTGGAACAAAATAAATCGTGAGCCCCCACCCCTACCCCGAGCCAAATCCTGAGTGCACCACTGACCTGAGATGCCAGATGTGAGATGGCAGATTAAGAGCACCATAGTTACGTCCATGGCACTTTAATAGTGTGCCTAGGCTCGTATGATATGAACGAGAGATAAATCATTTAAACAAAATGAATAGGTCGTTTGAATTAAATAAATAGGTCGTTTAAAACAAGACAATACGTAGTTTAAACGAGACACTGGTACGTAATCATTTAAATGATATATTAAGTCGTTTCTCCAATGGTTTTTTGTGTTTGGCTGGTAGCAGTACGCTGCCGTAGATTTGGCATTATTCACAAATACAATCAACAAGTAAAATCATCAAGTAGGCAAACAAGATAATAGGTGCATTGCTTGTTACGTTGGGATTGAATCAGCGTAAAGGATGCTACTAATGTGTACTATTGTCTTGAGGTTGAAAGTTGATGATAAGTATGAGGTTGGTGTAGTGTAAGAAATGTTTTAATAGTGGAAAAAGGGAAAAAAGTAAACCTCGATCCACGGGTCTAATTAAGATCCCAATGACAATAGTAATGAGAGAGAGAGAGAGCCAGGCGCGGATCCGGGGCGGGGGGGGGGGGAACCAAGGCCCCAAGGCCTGTCCAAAAATGAAATGGCGTTAATAATCGTCGATTTGAACAGCGTCCCATTAAAAGTATGGTGCGAGCCCCCCCCCCCCCTCCCCCCTCCTATTGATTTTCGGATGCCACGTGTCCGGAGAAAACAAATGTCTACATTTCAGAATTATTTTCCTGAATACCCCCCCCCCCCCCCCCCCTGTGCACACATTCCTGGATCGAGCCGCCCCCGAGAGCAGATAATGTAGCGTACTACTCGGGGTATAAAAAGGAGTCGGTCTTCCCATAGACTGGTTTTCGGTCCCTCAATGTTCCTTCGGATTTCGAATGTAGAGACCGGTAGCGGGTAATGGACTAGGAATTCTAATGTATGCAAAAAAATATGAAGGACTATCCTAGGTTTGATTTACGTCACCTGAATACTCAATCGCAACGATATTGTCAGCGCGGAATTAGCCTATTTCTAAATGGCAATAGGCCGTGAATATGCCATTTCTTAGATGAGATGTTTCGATTTTCGCTGAATTCGAAAGTGTCTCGGGCATCTATCAATACAGAGAGGGGCACCATTTTTAGTATTTGAAACCTATGCAGTTGAAATGCTTGGAAGTTGTATCCGTGGAACATACTGGCGAATTTGCCTACTGTTTATGGTAAGAGTCAGTTTTTTGATAAGCCATGCGTTCAACTGTAGTCCATGCGCAAAGATGTATACATTGGTTAAAACAAAATAATAATAATCAGGCTGCGCACGCGCAGAGGTGATCCAATCATGACTTTAAATGGGAGCTGGCTACCGGTGTCACGGTCTCACTTCTCCCGCGTGCTAGCTTCTCCGCGTGGATTCGGCGGATTATTGAGCACTTTACAGTGCACGTTACAATCATGAGCACGATACATGCTCATGTGTCTACTGTGCTTACTTTTCCTCGGGCTGTGTTCTGAAGTCTACCAAGTCCATAAATAACACAGTGAGGAACACCCAAGAATGTGTTATGTACTTCCCGTGGGTCAATATAAGTCGTTCCATGGTCTTGCAAGCATTAATTCTGATTCGTGTTCCCAGCGTCACGTGTGTGTGTTCATTAAGGAATTATCAAGAACGAACTCCTTGTCTGTGTTCCTCGCTCGTTCGTGGTCAATCACGTCCAATTTGTCTTAATGTGTGCATCCTTCTAGTTTTTGTGGTTATTGGGAGTTGCGCGCGCCACAAACATTCTGGATTCGACTGGTACCCATAACGTATACATAAAAAAATATTCTAAGATCTTCCATGCACCAGTACAACCCCAAAGAACTCAGCACACAGATAAAGTTGACAAAAATTTACACTACTGCGCAATTTTGCGCATGCGTGTTGAAGCGAAATTTCCCTCTCGGAGAAGCTAGCACGCCGGAGAAGCGAGACCGTGACACCGATCCACATAATGCGAGCGGGAACCAGCCTAGTCTTCCCTTGGTCTCCCTCACCGCATGGTTCTTGTGACGTGAAAGTGCATTAGCGTTAATATTAATTGTAGTAGAAAATGACCGTGCATCAATGAGCCTGCCTGAGCTCTTGCCCGGGCGTTTTGCTGAATCGCACCCGATAGACCTATAATTAGTGCGGTGAATGTAACCAGGCAAAACGTGTGTTCTGGTGGTAAAGTATCTACATTTTGTCACGTGAAACATTTGTCGCGTCGGATTTCGAACCCAGTAGGAAACCAAACCGGAATAAATTCAATCGGAAGGTAGTATCTGAGTCTTTCATCAGGATGCGGTGTCTTGACTTGGCATCACTTGTTGCTTGCGTATTTGGTAAGTCGCAGTTTGCTCACTTCAATCTTTTTTTTTCTCCAAACATTTGATTAGTTAATTGTCCTGTGATATCCAGATGGCGACGTTCACCTAACCTCAGCTGAATCGCTCGGCGTGTTGTGTTTCATGAAGTCACGAATTATTTGTATATAGGAAAGGAAGGCAAAAAGGTATAAGGGTAGGGAAACGAACTTATAGCATATATCAAACACACACAAATAACATACCCGGGCAATTCCATGGCAGCGACAGCGACGGGCCGTTTAATTATAATTAGAATAACCATAATGCCAGTCACAGTGACCGTTTTAGCCAATTTTTCGCTAACTTTGACAGAGTTTTGGTTAAAAAAACGAGTTTGGCAGAACATTTTACAGAATAGAATTTTTGGCATACATGTATTTCTGGCAGAATTCTGCTAAAATGGTTATTTGACAGAAAAACACAGCAAATTTGAAAAAAAAGATGATACATTTGTTTAAAAAAAGCTTCAATCTTTTCTAACAAACCCTTGCAAAATAGGACAGGTTGGCTGGTCTAGGTGCTGAGGTTCACTGGGAGCCAGACTTCGTTGTAAAGCAACCGCGTTTGGAGTGAAATTTACGCAAATTTCATAACATGTTTATAATGTAATTTGAACCTTAATGAAGGCAAAACTACAAACCTGCATGTATTTTAAGTGTTTATTGTGTTTTTCGAGTAATTCTGGGAATTTGGTAGATTTTTATAAATCTGACAGATTTTTAAGTGCATTTAGCAGAAACATTGTCAAAAATTGGAAATGTTTCTGTTACGACTCCCAAATGAGTGATACTACATTCTTTCCATTCTTAAGTTGCTTTGTTACTTCCGTGTTCCGTTACTTCCGTGAATGTTGTTGTTTCAAAACAATTAGATTGAACTCATGCCGATTCTTGAGTGGCACGCCAAATTATGTTATGCTAGTAATGACTGAGTTTGAACGGTGTCATGTTCAGTTAGATAATGTTCAATTGTTGTAAACTATTTTGATAAAGGCCTTTCACTTACCTTTTTTTTCCAACGAATAAAATGAAGCGATGAGCTTGATGGATTAAACTGAACGCACAAAAGGCAGAGAAAATTAAACCAAATAATATTTAACAAGTAGGATAGACTTACGTCATGAATTTGTTTGAAGAAGCCTAAATACTTGTAAGGCAGTCGCGGTTCTAGAGCCTACATTTTAAGGAGGAGGGGGCAAGCAGGGTAGGATCCAGAAATGTATGCAGGGTGTTGTGCTTAGATGTAGACCGTTTTTTTTTTTTTTTTATCTCCGGACACTTAGGCCTCCAAAAATCAATAAGGGGGGGGGGGGGGGGGGGGAGGGGGCTCATACCACATTTTCGAAGGGGAGCGCTAATAAAAACAAATTTAGGGGGACACCGTTCTCATGTGACCCTTCTAACATTTGCTGCCATTTTTTATGGATTTTTTTTTTGGGGGGTGGGGTTGAAGGGCTATACAACCCCCCCTCCCTTAGAACTGCGCATTCCAGTGTTAACCTTTTCAATATTAACGTTGAAAGTTCGCAATATGAACATTTAACCTTCACAGTATGCACGATGCACGTTGCTTAATTTCGCAATGTGGAAGTTGCTCCTCGTCATTGTGAACAATCGTTCTTGTTAATGTGAACGTTCGATCTTGTCCATGTGGACCACGAATCATGCTTAATGTCAATATTGCACATTTAAACTTTGCAACACGAACCATGTACCTTCGCATTGTTAACGTTTGACCTTGCATTAATTTTTGTTGAATCGTGCTCCGTCGCGATGTGAAGGATGTTTACCAAATATATACCATATCCTTGCCAAGTCGTATAAACCGACCAATCAACGGGATAATTACTGTCAATATGACGGCTGATCAATGTCACTTAACCCTCATACTCGGAGTCTTGCTTATCATGTATGAGGTCATCACTAATTATGATATTTATTTTGATGCCGATGAGCTCTCTGGTTGAACAAGAAGTGTTCATTAAATTTGACTAATTATTTTCTTGAAGGTAGACTCATCGTAAATTGAAATAAAACAAAGACATAAGTCATTAACTGTTATGTGATCACGTTAGAAGGCTCTTCTTGCAATAATTACTTTCAGAACAAAATGACATCTATCAAACTCTTTACATATTTGTTTTATTTTTGAAACATTTGGGAAATTGTTCTTTTTTACGACAAAAGCAAGGCATTTGGCACACAGTCAGAGTATGGTTGTTTTAAGAAGGTATTGGCTATAGGGCCATCGCAGATTTGTCCTTTCAATGAGCAAATTGAGATTAAACTTCGCAAACTGACTTGATATATCTGAATTATTGAATAGCATTGCTGAACACTTATATCCGACACCGCGACTGAAAATGACGTTTAATCATGATGCGGCGAGCAGAGGCAATTAATGGTTGTGTCTCTTTTGCAGTGGACAGTGGCACAAACAAGGATGAACAATGATATCATTAGAGTTGTTTTCAATGAAAAGGTATTGTTGGTGTGATCATTCGTATTATACGACAATCATAATCAATGGAGAAGCCGCTAGAAAGACTCGGGAATCGGTATCGGCTGAACAGCGTAGAGTGTTAAACAGAGCAGTTACCTCTATTCCGAACCGATATCTCGCATGGCGGTTTACATATTGTCTCTGCGGCTATTAATGTTCATCTTTTGAAACAGAAAGACTGACAACAAAATGCTAAAGCGAAAACCTTTGTTTCGCGCATCAGACGTAACAAACAAATATCATCTGGTATAGCTTGCTGTGCAGTGTTGTGAAATATGGCCACTGTTTGCACACGCATGGTGCTAAAATGAAACATAGTTTCATAAAATAATGATGAATTTAAAAAGTGAGGAAATAAAAGTGGCCGACATTATACTGAAATTTTGTTTTTAAAGCTTTCTAAACTGCTAGTCTATTTTTTTTTAAGTAAGGTATCACAGACTGTTAATACAAACTAAACAAATACATTCTTTGAACGTGTTATTTTTTCCGGTTTCTATCATCGGGAGGAAAGTATATTTAACTTAATAATGGGTAAATTGAGTAAATAGAAGAAACTGTTTTGGGACTTGAGTTTACAGAGATCGTATCAGGAGCTTGCAACACCATCACAATGGCTTTATCAACTGGCGTTGTTGAGGCCCTTGGTAAATTGTTTAGGTACTTGGGAATTTGCATTACATGTTTCCACTGCCTGCCTGGCTCGATCACCATGCAGTGACAGTCACTGAGACTTTCAAGTTCAAAGGTTAAGACTGGCCCTCTCTGGGACTAACCAAAAAATAAAATATGGTTCGGTTGTTGAGTTTATTACTTTGTACTTAACCAGCTTCGACCAGGAGCCTTTTTTTTAGCAGAGTAAACAAATACTAAGAAATATGAATCCTAATGAAACGTTCTTACCTCTTAAAAAAAGGAGGCCTACACGTTAACATGTCTATTGAATGTGTTACGTTTGTGGTACCTTTTGAAAGGAGTAAATTAAAATCAAACTGCGCAAACTGACTGGATTATATCTCAATTTTAACATTGCTAGAAACTAATATCCGACACCGAGACTGAAAATGAAATTCTATGAAAATTCGGCAGGTGGAGGCAATTAATGGTTGTGTCTCTTCTGTTGATGCTCATAAAATATGCAAAACCTTAGCTCGTTTATTTTCATGTCTACATTCAGCGGTACAGAGAAGGATGAATAATGAATCCATTAGCGTTGTTTTCAATGAAAAGGTATTGTTGCTGTGACGCAGAGCGTGCGGCAATGATCATCCACTGAGAAGATGATAGAAAGCCTGACGAATCGGTATCGGCTGAACATCCAGCGCGTGACTGTATACTTTGTGGGAATTGAAATGTTAAGCAGGGTAGCCTCATTGCTAATAAAACTTGAATTCTTAAAAATCAAAAAACAAAAAAACAGGCTGATCCATTACTGATAAAAAGAGGCAAATATCTAAACCGTCGACCGACTCCAAACCGATCACTCCCATGGCGGTTTGCATCATGTCCCTAACTCGGCTACAATTATCGTCGAGGAGAAAAGTAATTTTAACTTAATAATGGGTAAATTGAGTAAATATAAGATACTTTTTTGGGACTTGAGTTACAGAGCTCGTATCAGAGGCTTGCGAAACCATCACGGTGTCTTCATCAACTGGCGTTATTGAGGCCCTGGGTGAATTGTTTAGGTACTTGGGAATTTGCATTACATGTTTGCACTGCCTGCCTGGCTCGATCACCTTGCAGTGGCATCAGTGAGAATTTAAGGTGCAGGGGTTTAGACTGGCCCTCTCTGGGACCCCCCAAAAAAGAAGAAATTATGGTTTGTTTTTTTAGTTAATTTCTTTGTACTTAACCAGCTTCGACCAGTAGACAATGTTGGCATAGTAACCAAAAACAAAGAAATATGGATCCTAATGAAACTTTCTTGCCTCTTAACCCTTGGAGCAGCTTGCCGAAAAAAATTACGCGGTGGAACCACCATGAGAATTTTATCACATCGTGTGTTTCTAGGTTAAAAACCCTGGCATGCCTGTACATGCACAAGATATAGGTCATTCACATGGCTAGGGACTGTTTACAACCTGTCTGGGCTCTGGGTGGCACAAGGGGTTGACACAGAGGGATCGGCGGCACTTCGGGGTTGGCCACTAAGATTTCAAATTGCTGCACAAAGGCAATAGCCGCTATCTTGGCTTCTGTCTTTCAACACTCCTTACTCAGGAGTGGCTTGGGCCTGGACAATGGTAGTCTACAGGCTTCTGGTGTATAGTAGGGGTGAGGATTACATGGAAGCTTGGCCTTATTGGCCCATTGAAGAAAAAAAATGACCATATTTGGAAAACACTGAGAGTTTTTTCAACTGCCGCTGCTCGAAGGGTTAAAAAGGGAGGACTACATGTTAACATGTCTATTAAAGCTTTTACGTTTGTGGTACCTTTTAAAAGGAGTAAAATAAAATTAAACTGCGCATACTGACTTCATTATATCTAAATTATAACATTGCTAAAAACTATTACCCCACACTGAGACTGAAAATGACATCTTATAAAAATGTGGCAGGCGGAGGCAATTGTAATGGTTGTGTCTGTTGTATTGATGCTCGTAAAATATGCAACACTTTAGCTCGTTTATTTCCATTTCTACATTCAGCGGTACAGAGAGGGATGAATAATGATACCATTAGAGTTATTTTCAATGAAAAGGTATTGTTGCTGTGACGCAGAGCGTGCGGCAATGATCATCCACGGAAAAGCTGATAGAAAGCTTGACGAATCTGTATCGACTGAACATTCAGCGCGTGAGTGTATACTTTTTGGGGGAATTGAAATGTTAAGCAGAGTAGCCTTCTCGGTAATAAAACTGAAAAAAAAAATGGTTAGTCTATTACTGATAACAAAGGCAAATACCTAAACAGTCCACCGACTACAAACTCCGATCGACTTTAGACTTGAAACAATCTTAGACCACCACCCACAGATGGTCCTAGAAAGGTGTCAGGTTACGTCACAATAAAGATGCATTTTGTCCCACAGGCTTTGTACACGTTTTATAGCACAATACTTTGGTACTTGTGTAAATCTGATCAATGTTAGACAATTGGTACACACTTAGACTACCACCCACAGATGGTCTTAGAAGAAATTCGTGATCGTGACGTCATGAGGTGTCAGGCTACGTCACATTAAAGATGCATTTTTCCCCATTGGTTTTGTACACGTTTTTTCTTCAAACCATACACTTTTGCAGTTCTATATGTCTGATTGACTTTACATTTGTCAGACATTAGTAAGACCAGTAGTAGCTTTTGATGCCCCTTAAAGGTGCATTTTATTCTCTTTAGGCCTATATATACAGAACTATAATGTTCGATTAAGTTGTAATATGTACATGTACGTATTATAATGTGCTGTTATAGATAACATTTATAGTGACGTCACTGATTGTTCATCACGTGCACAGAGTATTTCAAATATCCGAAACAGCTTGTGTTTGTCCACAAACACATTTCTATTTTTTGTCTCCTTTTTCAGACTTTTTCTCCATAGGTTTAACACACAGATGGTCCTAGACGAAATGTTTGATCCTGACGTCATCAGGTGTCAGGTTACATCACATTAAATATGCATTTTCCCCCATATGTTTTGTACACGTTTTAAAACAGCCCAGTTTGGCATCTTCGTAAATCCGATCGACGTTACACTTGGTACACACTGAGACCAACACCCACAGATGGTCCTTGAAGAAATTCGTGATCGTGACGTCATCAGGTGTTACGTTACTTTACATTAAAGATGCACATTTTCCCTATATGTTTTGTACACGTTTTAAAACACTCCACCTTGGCACCTTCATAAATGCGATCGACCTCAGACTTAATACATACTTAGACCACCACCAACAGATGGTCCAAGAATAAATTTTGTGATTGTGACGTCATCAGGTGTTGGGTTACGTCACATTAAAGATGTGTTTTTCCCCATATGTTTTGTACACGTTTTAAAACACTCCACTTTGTCACCTTCGTAAATCCGATCGACCTCAGACTTGATACATACTTAGACCACCACCCACAGATGGTCCTAGAAAAAAATCGTGATCGTGACGTCATCAGGAGTTTGGTTGCATCACATTAAAGATGCATTTTTCCCCTTAGGGTTTGTACACGTTTTAAAACAATCTACTTTGGCACTTATGCGATCGACGTTAGACCTAGTACACACTTAGACTACCACCCACAGATGGTGCTAGAAGAAATTCGTGATCGTACCAATGCCGAGATGGGTTATAGATGAAAATTCATGTGAAGTCATCATCAAATGTCATGTGACGTCCCTTAAAGGGGTATTTTGTTCTTTATAGGCCTATATTTACAGACCTATATGTTCCATTTGGTTATAACTTGACATGTACGTATAATGTGCTGTTATAGATGACATTTTTAGTGACGTCACTGATTGTTCATCACGTGCACAGGGTATTTCGAATATCCGAAACAGCTTGTGTTTGTCCACAAACACATTTCTAGTTTCTTTTTTTAGCTTTTTTTTTCTTTTTTTACACACCGAAACAGCTGTTGTTTTCGTTAAGATTTTTTTTTTCTTTTTAGCTGTTTCGGTGTACACACCGAAACAGCTCTTGTTTTTTGGCTTTTCCGCAAAAAAGCGGAAAAGCCTTTCTTTTTGTTCTCATTTTTAGCTGTTCCCAATTTCAATTGGGAACAGCTATTGTTTTCGTTAAATTTTTTTTTTTTCCTTTTTTTTTTTTTTTTTTTTTTTTTCTTGGCTTTTCCGCAAAGTTGCGGAAAAGCTTTTGTTTCTCTACGAATGTTCTTTCTTTTTTGGCTTTTCCGCAAAGTTGCAGAAAAGCCTTTGTTTCTCTACGAATTTTTTTTCTTTTTTATTTTTTTTTTTCCTCTTGGGACTTCCAACCAAAATGCCATAGACTTTGTGCACGTTTTTTCTAGCAAACACTTTTGGCATAAAACAAAGTCATATGACATCAAAACTTAACATAGTCACAGAACATATAGCAAAGGTCGTTCGCGAAGATAGACGTCATGATGACGTCATCATGGGTCACGTGACGTCATCATTCATGTGCATATTACAAAGTCCTATATCTACAGAACTGTCAGTCCGATTGAGTTGAAACTCGGTATGTAGGTAGATCGGGATGTGTTATAGACGAAAATTGAGGTGACGTCATCATGACGTCATCGTGTGATTTTATATAGATTTTTGAAGATTTGGACCTTTAAGCCATATCTCAGTAACGCAATATGATAAATTCAAAATTCTTTTTGTATTAGGTTCGCTGGGCAATAGATAAATGCACACAATTTGGAAAAATGTGTGACGTCATAATGACGTCAGCAAAAATGCGATTTTTTTTTTTTTTTTTTTTGAAACACATATAAGGGAATGTCCGATCGTCTTGAAACTTGGTGGGTGGGTAGATAATAACACTAGTACACACAATCTTGAATGACGTCACGATGACGTCATCGGTCGATTTTTAAAGATTTGTTTAATATTGCCAATTTTATTCTGCTTAGAAAATTTAACACTTTTATCAATCCGATTTTTTTCAAACTTGGTACGGACTAAAACCACAATAAAATAATGAGCACTGCCAAGTATTGTTACGATGACGTCATCATTAGACATGTGACGTCATTGTTAACTTGTATATTTTAAGCCCCTATATCTCATGAACAGTACGTCAGGTTGGGTTGAAACTTGGTATGGGGGTAGGCCGGGATGTGTTACAAATAAATATTGAGGTGACGTCATCATGACGTCATCGTGTGATTTTATATAGATTTTTGAAGTTTTGGACCTTTAAACCATATATCACGAACCCAATATGTTAAATTTCAAATTATTTTTGTATTAGGTTTGTAAGGCAATAGGTATATGTACAAAATTTTGAAAAATGTGTGACGTCATGATGATGTCATCAAATATGCACTTTTTTGAAACACATATAAGATAATGTCCGATCGTCATGAAACTTGGTGGGTGGGTAGATAATAACACTAGTACACAACATCTGAAATCCGTTACGATGACGTCATCAGTAGATTTTTTTACGATTTTTTTAATATTGCCAATTTTATTCTGCTTACAAAATTTAACACTTTCATTAATCCGATTGTTTTCAAACTTGGTACAGACTAAAACCGCAATAAAATAATGAGCACTGCCAAGTATTGTTACAATGACGTCATCATTAGACATGTGACGTCATCGTTTGTATATTTTAAGCCCATATCTCATCAACAGTAATTTAGATTGGGTTAAAACTTGGTATGGGGGCATGCCGGAATGTGTTACCAATAAATATTGAGGTGACGTCATAATGACGTCATCTTGTGATTATATATATATTTTATATATGACAAATGCAATATGCCAAAATCAAATTTCCATTTGAATGAGGTTTGTTAAACAAAACGAAAATGCACACAGTTTTGCACAAAACAGAAAAACATGACCTTAATTTAAAAAAAAAACATAATGCGGAAAAGCCCTATGTTCTGTTGCAAACAGACATAGACCTCTAGTTCTTTTTTTCTTTTTTTTCCTCTTGGGACTTCCAACCAAAATGCCATAGACTTTGTGCACGTTTCTTCTAGCAAACACTTTTGGCATAAAACAAAGTCATATGACATCAAAACTTAACATAGTCACAGAACATATAGCAAAGGTCGTTCGCGAAGATAGACGCAATGATGACGTCATCATGGGTCATGTGACGTCACCTTACAGGTGCATACTTTAGGGCCCTATATCGCAAGAATGGTAAGTCCCATTTGGTTCATACTTGGCATGTAGGTAGACCGGGATGTGTTATAGGTCAAAATTGAGGTGACGTCACGATGACGTCATCGTGTGATTTTATAATAATTTTTGAAGTTTTGGACCTTCAAGCCATATCTTATCAACGGAACATGGTAAATTCAAAATTCTTTTTGCAATGAGTTTGTTAGGTAATATATACTTGGACAAAAAAGTGAAAAGTGCATGACGTCATGATGACGTCATCAAAAATGCGATTCTTTATTTCACATATAACAGTAAGTCTGATCGTCTTGAAACTTGGTGGGTAGGTAGATACTGTTACTAGTATGCAAAATCTGAAGTGACGTCATGATGACGTCATCACCTGATTTGTTATTAATTTTTAATTCTTTTACTGTTTCTTCTACTTGCAAAATTGTACATGAAATGGGATCATATTAACTTTAAACTAGGCGTATTACAAGGCCCTTAGGTAAAGTTGGTCCTTAACAAGTGATATCATAATGACGTAGTCATTAGTCATGTTACGTCGTATTACAGATTATAATTTAAATAATTGATATCTGTAGTTTTAGCATGCCAATTCGGTTGAAACTTGGCAAATATACAGTTAAGTGTATATATGTAAATCAAAACTTCATGAACAGTGTACAGGGTGCGTGTACGTACATGTATGTACATGCATTCACTGAAAGGGCCACGTAGCAGTGCAAAACCAGTGGGCGCGTAGTCTTTGGCCCAAGTCGCTAGAAAGCATGGAATTAAAAAGTAATGAGCGGAAAAGCCCTGTGTTCTGTTTGCAAACAGACACACAGCTCTAGTTTTTCTTTTCTTTTTCCGCTTTTCCCCATAGGTTTTGTACACGTTTTTATTCTACAAGCCACTTTTGGCAATTATTTTAAATCCGATCAACTTTAAACTCAGCATAGTTATTAACCATCATATGAGGATGTGTGCCGAAAGTTTTCGTCATGCTGACGTCATCACGTGATTTATTATAGATTTTTGAATATTTAATTTTTCCCATAGAATTTTTTAAAAATGTCAATTTTCAGAGGGCATTTTTACGGAGCTTTTAAAGGGACATAGGTGAAAAAAAAAATAAAAAAATAATCGTAAGAATGAAAATAATCTGCGTTTGAACGAAAAAAAATCTGCGTTTGAACGAAAAAAATCTGCGTTCGAACGAAAAAAATCTGCGTTCGAACGAAAAAAATCTGCGTTCGAACGAAAAAAAATCTGCGTTCGAACGAAAAAAAATCTGCGTTCGAACGAAAAAATCTGCGTTCGAACGAAAAAAATCTGCGTTCGAACGAAAAAAAATCTGCGTTCGAACGAAAAAAATCTGCGTTTGAACGAAAAAGCTGTTTGCTGTTTGCTGTAAGCTGTTTGCCCTCCCTGTGCTGCCCCACCACTTATGTGGGTGATTTGGTCATGTTTTTTCAGGTCCAACATGCATGACATATGTGCCCAATGTAGGTCCGTGGCCCAAGTACAGGAATTTCAATAACTGGTCTTAAAGCAGTCTATGAGCTTTTAAACGGTCTTACTAGGGCTTGCTGTTAGTTGGTCATGAAGTTTAACCATTGCAATGAAGATCTAGCTAATTGTCCTTCTTTTTTTAAGAGTCCCTATCCTGTTACAATACTAGCTACAACACAACCCCCCCCCACCCCATCAGTCCCACCCATTATGCTATGCTGAGGCAACACACTTATGAGACATTTTTAAAAGTAATTTGCCTTTTTGGTTTCTTTTTATAAAGTGAGGCAAGTTTTAAAAAAATAATTAAAAAAGGCTATATAATTATCTTTCAAATTTTTCAGGTGAAACAATATAACTGGTCGTCATTGTGATTTTCAGAAATTTGTTTATCCACAAATCCTTTACAGGGTAAATTTTCATTCCTAATCCTTGTAATAGTTCCAAACTTTAGAAGCGACTGACATGTATATATTGTTTGATCATTTCTGGCTTTCAATAAGCCTAATTTACTAGTCCAACACTTGTACATGTACATGTACTTTCTGCTTCCTCACTTTCAGATACGGGATTCACTAATTAGCAGATTCCTACTCATACTCATAGCAATTGACAAACATGTCGGGCTATTCTAATAGCCATGGCTAGCCCGACATGTTTTTGGAGGCCCATGTATAACCAGTTAAATGTGGAGAAACTGTTGCACTTACAAGAGCATGATATGAGTCACATCATGATTGATACGTTTTACATGTTTGGTACAACAGTTTTCAGGGCAAAGAATGTTTTGACCCACAAAAATCACCCACATAAGTGGTGGGGCAGCACAGGGAGGGCAAACAGCTTACAGCAAACAGCAAACAGCTTTTTCGTTCGAACGCAGATTTTTTTCGTTCGAACGCAGATTTTTTTCGTTCGAACGCAGATTTTTTTCGTTCGAACGCAGATTTGTTTCGTTCGAACGCAGATTTTTTTCGTTCGAACGCATTTTTTTTTCGTTCGAACGCAGATTTTTTTCGTTCGAACGCAGATTTTTTTCTTTCTAACGAAGATGTTTTCAAATTTTTTTTTCATCTATGTCCCTTTAAAAGCTCCGTACATTTTCGACTCTTTGCCAGTAATTCATTTACACCAATCTTTGTCCAAGCAAAGACCCTTATTCAAACAACATTGTGTAATGATGACGTCATGATGACGTCATCCGGTGCTTATTTATAGGCAATTAAATTGTGACACTTTTAATATTTAAAAATGCATAAGAAATCAACCGTACGCGTCCGCAGCATTCTGTTGCCGGCAAGTGGTAGAGTAGGTTGAGGTCTTTATTTCATTCAGTGTGCGTGAAATCACGTGACCCTTGCTTCCGGTCGAAAAAGGCCAAAACCGGACGTGGCTTATTATTTAAAAGTGGTAATAGATATGAACTTGCTTTTAACGGTGTTAGTCTCTTGGCTGATAGTATTCTTCAAATCATCTATCGATGACGTCATGCAATCTTCGAGCGCCCTCTAGCGACAGGTTGAAAATTTGCAAAAATGTATTTTGAATAGATGTCTGTGGGGAAGTTTGTCGGAATCACCTAAATATTGATGTAAATGATGACCTTGACCCACTTAATTGGTGTGCGAAGTTTTAGGTGTATGACGTCATCAGACCGGAAGTTATATTGAAAAGACCTTTTTTCCTTTGAAAATTCCTGAAAAATCAACCATGGCAGTTTTTATATTAGTTTTTACTTTAATTGTCGATTTAAGGGTAGGTCGAAATCATTTCAAAGCTTCGAGGCAATAAGCAAACTCGGACATGCCCTGCGCACGCTTCAAACTTCAGGTTGACAATACTTCTGCTTTAAAACATGCACAGGACGTCCACAATGTACATGTACATGCACGTACGTTGTACATATCGTATGTCAGTCAGCCCGCAGCGCACGTGTTGCTGAGGTCGAATCCTGTCCACAGTGACCGTTTTAGCCGATTTTCGGCTAACTTTGACAGATTTTATGTTCATGCATAGTCAGGGACGTATTATTGATAAAAACAAATCATAATGCGGAAAAGCCCTATGTTCTGTTGCAAACAGACATAGATCTCTACTTATATGTCTATTGGTTCAACAGACATTCAATATTGGGAACAGCTCTGTGGTTGTTCACAACCACAATTTCTAGTTGGCTTTTCCGCAAAAAAGCGGAAAAGCCTTTCTTTTTGTTCTCATTTTTGGCTTTTTCGCAATTTTGCGAAAAAGCCTTTCTTTTTGTTCTGATTTTTTATTTTATTTTTTTTTATTTCTTTTTGTCGCCAAAATCCCATAGACTTTGTATACGTTTTTTCTACACGCCACTTTTGGCATTAATCTTTGTCGGACATCATTCAAAGTTAGCATAAGCATAGTCCCTATAGCAAAGATGTGCCCCGAAGATTGACGTCATGGTGACGTCATCGACTAATTTATTATAGATTTTTGAATATTTAATTTTTCCCATAGACTTTGTACACGGAAATAAAAAAAATTGTCGATTTTCAAAGGGCATATTTGACTCTTTGCCAGTAATTCATTTACACCAATCTTTGTCCAAGCAAAGACCCTAATTCAAACAACATTGTGTAATGATGACGTCATGATGACATCATCTGGTGTTTATTTATGGGCAATTAAATTGTGACTTTTTTAATATTTAAAAATGCATAAGAAATCAACAATAGGCGTCCGCAGCATTCTTTTGCTGGCAAGTGGTAGAAAAGGTTGAGGTCTTTCATTCAGTGTGCGTGAAATCACGTGACCCTTGCTTCCGGTCGAAAAAGGCCCAAACCGGAAGTGGCTTATTATTTAAAAGTGGTAATAGATATGAACTTGCTTTCAACGGTGTTAGTGTCTTGGCCAATAGTATTCTTCAAATCATCTACCGATGACGTCATGCGATCTTTGAGCGTCCTCTAGCGACAGGTTGAACATTTTCAAAAATGTATTTTGAATAGATGTTTGTAGCGAAGTTTGTCGGAATCGCCTAAATATTGGTGTATATGATGACCTTGACCCACTTAAGACTTTTGCGAAGTTTTAGGCGTATGACGTCATCAGACCGAAAGTTATAATAAAAAGACCCTTTTTCGTTTGAAAATTCCTGAAAAATCAACCATGGCAGTTTTTATATTTGTTTTTACTTTAATTGTCGATTTAAGGGTAGGTCTAAAACAATTCAAAGTTTTTTGGCAATAAACGAACTCGGTCATACCCTGCGCACGCTTAAAACTTCAGGTTGACAATACCTCTGCTTTAAAATATGCACAGGACGTCCACAATGTACATACATGCACGTACATGCACGTACGTTGTACGTCCACAATGTACATGTACATGCACGTACGTGGTACATACGCACATACATCGTATGTCAGTCAGTCTGCAGCGCACGTGTGGCTGAGGTCAAATACTGTCCACAGTGACCGTTTTAGTCGATTTTCGGCTAACTTTGACTGATTAAATGTTCATTCATGCGCATAGTTAGGGATGTATTATTGATAAAAACAAATCATAATGCGGAAAAGCCCTGTGTTCTGTTGCAAACAGACATACAGCTCTAGTTTTTCTTTCTTCTTCTTCTACTTCTTCTTTTTGTCGCCTTAATCCCATAGTCTTTATACACGTTTTTTCTCAGTGCCACTTTTGGTATTAATCTTTGTCATACATCATTCAAATTAAGCATAGTCATAGTCCTTATAGCAGAGATGTGCCCCGAAGAGTGACGTCATGGTGACGTCATCGACTAATTTATTATAGATTTTTGAATATTTAATTTTTCCCATAGACTTTGTACACAAAAATTATGAAAAAATTGTCGATTTTCAAAGGGCATTTTCGACTGTTTGCCAGTAATTCATTTATATCACTCTTTGTCCAAGCAAAGACCCTAATTCAAACAACATTGTGTAATGATGACGTCATGATGACGTCATCCTGTGTTTATTTATAGGCAATTAAATTGTGACACTTTTAATATTTAAATATGCATAAGAAATCAACCGTACGCGTCCGCAGCATTCTGTTGCCGGCAAGTGGTAGAGTAGGTTGAGGTCTTCATTTCATTCAGTGTGCGTGTAATCACGTGACCCTATTTTCCGGTCGAAAAAGGCCAAAACCGGAAGTGGCTTATTATTTGAAAGTGGTAATAGAAATGAACTTGCTTTCAACGGTGTTAGTCTCTTGGCCGATAGTATTCTTCAAATCATCTACCGATGACGTCATGCAATATTCGAGCGCCCTCTAGCGACAGGTTGAAAATTAGCAAAAATGTATTTTGAATAGATGTTTGTAGCGAAGTTTGTCGGAATCGCCTAAATATTGGTGTATATAATGACCCTGACCACCTTAAGACGTGTGCGAAGTTTTAGGCGAATGACGTCATCAGACCGGAAGTTATAATAAAAAGATCCTTTTTCATTTGAAAATTCCTGAAAAATCAACCATGGCAGTTTTTATATTTGTTTTTACTTTAATTGTCGATTGAAGGGTAGGTCTTAAACATTTCAAAGTTTCGAGGCGATAAGCGAACTCGAACATACCCTGCGCACGCTTAAAACTTCATGTTGACAATACCTCTGCTTCAAAACATGCACAGGACAGGACGTCCACAATGTACATGTACATGCACGTACGTTGTACATAGGCACATACATCGTATGTCAGTCAGCCTGCAGCGCACGTGTTGCTGAGGTCAAATCCTGTCCACAGTGACCGTTTTAGCCGATTTTCGGCTAACTTTGACAGATTTTATGTTCATGCATGCGCATAGACAGGGACGTATTATAGCACTTTTGGAATTAATCTTTGTCAGATATCATTGAAAAAAGGCATAAGCATAGTCCCTATAGCCAAGATGTGTCCCGAAGAGTGACGTCGTGGTGACGTCATCAAGTGATTTATTATGGATTTATGAATAATTAATTTTTCTCATAGACTTTGTACACAGCTTTCTCCACAAGTCTTTCCCTATACAACACTGATATATCTTACTGAGTAGTTCTGAACTTCGGCTGAGAATTACTATGAGAAGGAAAAAGAAATCGTATTTTTTTACGACTGTCATTTGATTGAAAATATTCCCAAGAGTTAGAATAGCAAGTAATATTTTATAAAAATGTTTCAGTTTAAAGGAAAATCACGCATTTGAAGGTGCAGTTTTTCTGCTGTGGGATTTTTAACCTATTGACTTTGTACACGTTTTCAAGCCACCATTTTCATAACTTGGCAATCTGGAATCGTCATCAAAGTTACAGCCAAGGAAGACCCTCATACAAAAATTATGCCAAGACTATGACATCATGATAACGTCATCAACAAGTGATTTATTATGGATTCATGAATAATTAATTTTTCTCATAGACTTTGTACACAGCTTTCTCCACAAGTCTTTCCCTATACAACACTGATATATCTTACTGAGTAGTTCTGAACTTCGGCTGAGAATTACTATGATCAGCAAAACTCGGAAATCGTATTTTTTTACGCCTGCCATTTGATTGAAAATATTCCCAAGAGTCAGAATATCAAGTAATATTTTATAAAAACGTTTCAGTTTAAAGGCAAATCACGTATTTAAAGGTGCAGTTTTTCTGCCGTGCGATTTTTAACCCATTGACTTTGTACACGTTTTCAAGCCACCATTTTTATAACTTGGCGATCTGGAATCGTCATCAAAGTTACAGCCAAGGAAGACCCTCATACAAAAATTATGCCAAGACTATGACGTCACGATGACGTCATCACCTAATTTTTTTATTGATTTTTGAAAATTTACGTACATATTGTGAAGTCTTATATCTACAGAAATGTAAGTCCGATTGGGTTGAAACTTGGTATGTGGCTATACCAGGATGTGTTATAGATTAAAAATGAGGTGACGTCATGATGACGTCATCCTGAGATTTTATATGAATATTAATTTGTTTGGACCTTTGAGCCATATCTCCCGAACGCAACATGCAAAATGCAAAATTCTTTTTTGCATTTGGTCTGTTATGTAATAGCTCTTCGCTCAAAACTTGAAAAATGTGTGACGTCATCATGACGTCATCAAAATGCGATTTTTCAAAACTCATATAAGGAAAGGTCCAATTGTCATGAAACTTGGTGGGTAGGTAGTTAATCATACTAGTATGCAAAGTTCGAAGTGACGTCACGATGACGTCATTAATTTTTTTTTTTAAATATTTGTCGATTTTCAAAGTACGTTTTCGACTCTTTGCCAGTAATTTATTTAGATCACTCTTTGTCCAAGCAAAGACCTTGTACACACGCACATACATCGTATTGCCGAGGTCAAATCCTGTCCACAGTGACCGTTTTAGCCGATTTTCGGCTAACTTTGACAGATTTTTATGTTCATGCATATTCAGGGCATATTATTGATTACAAAAAAATCATAATGCGGAAAAGCCCTATGTTCTGTTGCAAACAGACATAGACCTCTAGTTTTTCTTTCTTCTTCTTCTTCTTCTTTTTGTCGCCTAAATCCGATAGACTTTGTACACGTTTTTTCTCAGTGCCACTTTTGACATTTATCTTTGTCATACATCATTCAAAGTTAGCATAGTCATAGTCCCTATAGCAGAGATGTGCCCCGAAGAGTGACGTCATCGTGACGTCATCGACTAATTTATTATAGATTTTTGAATATTTAATTTTTCCCATAGACTTTGTACACAAACATTTAAACAAAATTGTCGATTTTCAAAGGGCATTTTCGACTCTTTGCCAGTATTACATTTACACCACTCTTTGTCCAAGCAATGACCCTAATTCAAACAACATTGTGGAATGATGACGTCATGATGACGTCATCCTGTGCTAACTTATAGGCAATTAAATTGTGACACTTTTAATATTTAAAAATGCATAAGAAATCAACCGTACGCGTCCGCAGCATTCTGTTGCCAGCAAGTGGTAGAGTAGGTTAAGGTCTTCATTTCATTCAGTGTGCGTGCAATCACGTGACCCTTGCTTCCGGTCGAAAAAGGCCCAAACCGGAAGTGGCTTATTATTTGAAAGTGGTAATAGAAATGAACTTGCTTTC
Source organism: Patiria miniata (assembly GCF_015706575.1). NCBI lineage: Eukaryota > Metazoa > Echinodermata > Asteroidea > Valvatida > Asterinidae > Patiria > Patiria miniata. The sequence goes on along the minus strand of NW_024037056.1, from coordinate 7,245,660 downwards.
AACGGTGTTAGTCTCTTGGCCAATAGTATTCTTCAAATCATCTACCGATGACGTCATGCAATCTTCGAGCGCCCTCTAGCGACAGGTTGAAAATTAGCAAAAATGTATTTTGAATAGATGTCTGTGGCGAAGTTTGTCGGAATCGCCTACATATTGGTGTATATAATGACCTTGACCACCTTAAGACATGTGCGAAGTTTTAGGTGAATGACGTCATCAGACCGGAAGTTATAATGCAAAGACCCTTTTTCATTTGAATATTCCTGAAAAATCAACCATGGCAGTTTTTATATTTGTTTTTACTTTAATTGTTGATTGAAGGGTAGGTCTAAAACATTTTAAAGTTTCGAGGCGATAAGCGAACTCGAACATACCGTGCGCACGCTTAAAACTTCACGTTGACAATACCTCTGCTTCAAAACATGCACAGGACAGGACGTCCACAATGTACATGTACATGCACGTACGTTGTACATAGGCACATATGTACATCGTTTGTCAGTCAGCCTGCAGCGCACGTGTTGCTGAGGTCAAATCCTGTCCACAGTGACCGTTTTAGCCGATTTTCGGCTAACTTTGACAGATTTTATGTTCATGCATGCGCATAGACAGTGACGTATTATAGCACTTTTGGCATTAATCTTTGTCAGATATCATTGAAAGTTGGCATAAGCATAGTCCCTATAGCCAAGATGTGTCCCGAAGAGTGACGTCATGGTGACGTCATCAAGTGATTTATTATGGATTTATGAATAATTATTTTTTCTCATAGACTTTGTACACAGCTTTCTCCACAAGTCTTTCCCTATACAACACTGATTTATCTTACTGAGTAGTTCTGAACTTCGGCTGAGAATTACTATGATAAGCAAAACTCGGAAATCGTATTTTTTTACGCCTGCCATTTGATTGAAAATATTCCCAAGAGTCATAATATCAAGTAATATTTTATAAAAACGTTTCAGTTTAAAGGCAAATCACGTATTTAAAGGTGCAGTTTTTCTGCTGTGGGATTTTTAACCCATTGACTTTGTACACGTTTTCAAGCCACCATTTTTATAACTTGGCGATCTGGAATCGTCATCAAAGTTACAGCCAAGGAAGACCCTCATACAAAAATTATACCAAGTCTATGACGTCACGATGACGTCATCACCTAATTTTTTGTATTGATTTTTGAAAATGTACGTACATATTGTGAAGTCTTATATCTACAGAAATGTAAGTCCGATTGGGTTAAAACTTGGTATGTGGCTATACCAGGAAGTGTTATAGATTAAAAATGAGGTGACGTCATGATGACGTCATCCTGAGATTTTATATGAATATTTATTTGTTTGGACCTTTTAGCCATATCTCCCGAACGCAACATGCAAAATGCAAAATTCTTTTTTGTTTTGGTCTGTTATGTAATAGCTATTCGCACAAAACTTGAAAAATGTGTGATGTCATCATGACGTCATCAAAATGCGATTTTTCAAAACTCCTATAAGGAAAGGTCCAATTGTCATGAAACTTGGAGGGTAGGTTGTTAATCATACTAGTATGCAAAGTTTGAAATGACGTCACGATGACGTCATCAAAAATTTAAAAATAATTGTCGATTTTCAAAGTGCGTTTTCGACTCTTTGCCAGTAATTTATTTAGATCACTCTTTGTCCAAGCAAAGACCTTGTACACACGCACATACATCGTATTGCCGAGGTCAAATCCTGTCCAAAGTGACCGTTTTAGCCGATTTTTCGGCTAACTTTGACAGATATTATGTTCATGCATATTCAGGGCATATTATTGATTAAAAAAAATCATAATGTGGAAAAGCCCTATGTTCTGTTCCAAACAGACATAGACCTCTAGTTTTTCTTTCTTCTTCTTTTTGTCGCCTAAATCCCATAGACTTTGTACACGTTTTTTCTCAGTGCCACTTTTGGTATTAATTTTTGTCATACATCATTCAAATTAAGCAAAGTCATTGTCCTTATAGCAGAGATGTGCCCCGAAGAGTGACGTCATGGTGACGTCATCGACTAATTTATTATAGATTTTTGAATATTTAATTTTCCCATAGACTTTGTACACACAAATTAAGAAAAAATTGTCGATTTTCAAAGGGCATTTTCGAGTATTTGCCAGTAATTCATTTAGATCACTCTTTGTCCAAGCAAAGACCCTAATTCAAACACCATTGTGTAATGATGACGTCATGATGACGTCATCCTGTGTTTATTTATAGGCAATTAAATTGTGACACTTTTAATATTTAAAAATCGATAAGAAATCAACCGTACGCGTCCGCAGCATTCTGTTGAACTCAGACATGCCCTGCGCACGCTTAAAACTTCAGGTTGCCAATACCTCTGCATTAAAACATGCAGAGGACGACGCGTCCACAATGTACATGTACATGTACATGTACATGCACGTACGTTGTACATATCGCATGTCAGTCAGCCCGCAGCGCACGTGTTGCCGAGGTCAAATCCTGTCCACAGTGACCGTTTTTTAGCCGATTTTCGGCTAACTTTGACAGATTTTATGTTCATGCATAGTCAGGGCATATTATTGATCTTTGCCAGTAATTCATTTACACCACTCTTTGTCCAAGCAAAGACCCTAATTCAAACAACATTGTGGAATGATGACGTCATGATGACGTCATCCTGTGTTTATTTATAGGCAATTAAATTGTGACACTTTTAATATTTAACAATACATACGAAATCAACCGTACGCGTCCGCAGCATTCTGTTACCGGCAAGTGGTAGAGTAGGTTGAGGTCTTTAATTCATTCAGTGTATGTGAAATCACGTGACCCTTGCTTCCGGTCGAAAAAGGCCAAAACCTGAAGTGGCTTATTTTTTAAAAGTGGTAATAGATATGAACTTGCTTTCAACGGTGTTAGCCTCTTAGCTAATAGTATTCTTTAAATCATCTACCATTGACGTCATTTAACTTTCGAGCGCCCTCTAGCAAAAGGTTGAAAATTTTCCAAAATGTATTTTGAATAGATGTTTGTTGCGAAGTTTGTCGGAATCGCCTAAATATTGGTGTGTATGATGACCTTGACCCACTTAAGATGTGTGCGAAGTTTTAGGCGAATGACGTCATCAGACTGGAAGTTCCGTTGAAAAGACCTTTCCCTTTTTCAAAAATTGCTGAAAAATCAATCCGTACAAATATAATCTTGAATTTCCCATTAAATGATAGCGTAAACATTTGCCTCAACAGTACCAAGTTCCCAGCTTGTCAAATTGTTCACACAGTTGACGCGGCGTCGGCAAAAAAACCTTGCGCAAGTTGCGGCAGAGAGCTTTAAAACATGCACAGGACTTCGATCCACATGTATAGCACGTACACGTGGCTTTGAAACGTCGTACAATGTACATTACGTCCCTTCATTCTCGCCAGAAGAGGGCAGTACATAACTTTAACGGTTGTACGCGTGTACAGGCTAGGCTGTGCAAGGCAGCGTAAAACGAGCGGCACAGCATCTTATTAACACTTTTACGGGATCAAAATAAGGACAGCGCGTCACCAAAAAAATATAGCGGCACACCGTAAAAAGTGAATGGCGCCCCCATTCGCCAATCAGTAGACTTGTCTCAGTGATTTTTGTTCTGCTTTAGGGGAAGGGCAAACAGACAGATGTCGTTCCTTTCTTAGTATACATGTAGATACCAAATCAGAAGCCATGATGATGTCATAATGGGTCCCAGTGCATCATCTTAAAGGTGTACAGTCTGGAAGTCCTAAATCTATATATGTATAACAAAAACAACAACAGCACATAAAATAATAATGCATTCAAAACAGAAAAACATCACCTCAATTAAAAAAAAACATAATGCAGAAAAACAAATTTCAAAGCCGTTGCACAAAAAGTTTTTGTTAAAACGAAATGACTGCACTAAGTTATGTTATTTAAACTTCACACAATCATATTATTTATTCAAATGAGTACGTGCTCAGATGATTAGTCTCATTACACTCCAACCCGCCCCCCCCCCAAAAAAAAAAAACCCAATCAGTTCAAAAAAAATAGAAGACAAATTTGACTTATTTTTTATAAAGTATTTTATTGAAGAACAGGCTTCTACATTGGAAAAGGCAAATATGTAACAATTGCAATTGACCAAAATACCAATAATTCAAATGTCTATATGAAAGATGTCACCTTTTTTAGTACATGTACTATCAAAATGTTTGAGAATGACAATATAGCTAATTTCTTAACACTTCAGAAACGGAGGAAAAGACAAATTTCATCTAAAAGTAAGATAAGTTACCATATCTGATATCCTTTGTAATCGTTGAATCTTTTGGAAATGTAAAGGATTACTCACAGTATAAGTAAAGGTTGTGTATATTTACTTGCTTAACATTCAGCCCGTCTCTACCAGCATGCATAATGCTCACAACACTCCCCCCCCAAAAAAAAAAAAAAAAAAATAGAAGTCAAATTAAACTTATTCTTTGTAAAGTATTTTAATTTTGAACATGCTTGGCTGATGACTTGTTGGTTGCTACATTGGAAAGGGCATATATGTGACAATAGCTTTAAATATAATTGACCAACATTAAAATGTCGTCACTGTGATAGATGTCGTCACTGTGCATGCACTATCAAAATCCTTAACAGTTGACAATATAGCTAATTTCTTAACACAATTAAAAAACAGTGGAAAAGACAATTTCATCTAAAAGTAAGATAAGTGCATACATGTACAAACTGTCCCTGATAAATGTTACTGAGCATTTATAAAGTGTTTTGATTGATAACATGAAGACTACACATTTACAGCTAAAATATTGAACAGGGAAAACTGTTCCCCAACACATACTCTAGAATGCAGAAAAACCTTCAGATTTGTAAAGCATGTCTCCACACCTATCTGTAGCATGCCATAAGAAATTATCTCAGTACACAAACACAGCTTAATAAGCCCCCCCCCCCATTTTAACAATCAAACTAAAACTGAATGTGTTCATACAAACATAAAGATGAACAGTTATACACTGCCAGTTGTATCACGTAGCATGAACTTGTATCATCATAAATACAAATTGAACATGATAATGTTCCACAACACTGATACATTCAACTTCAGACAGCCCCCCCCAAAAAAAAAATATATATATAGCGTAATACGGTTACCTTCACAATGAAAAACAATTTCAATTACTTGCCGCTTATTTTCAAAATTGTCCAAATCAATCACAAAAAAGTATTAATTTCGAGATCTTCTCCCTGATTCTTGTGACCGCAGATGAGCTATATAGTAATACCTTTAGTCCAAATTCACAAACACTATCGATAAGATTTCTGTTCGTTGTGACACCAACTTCTATGTGGAAGTCAATATCGTGTCACCGTAACATAATTTATTGTAATTAAACACAAAGAAAAGTCATGATGACGCCATCATCAAATTCTACATGGATTTGTGACATTTTAAAGGTCATTGCCACAAACGGAATCAACACGCTAAATTCAAAATTCTTGCTGTAAAGGGTTTGTCAGGTCAGACATTTGCACAAATGGGAATTTAATTTTTAAAACACACATTTTTAAGAAAGGTCCCATCTTTATGAAACACGGTGAAGGTAGATAATATTATTAATATGAAACTCCCAATCAAATGGCGTCACAATCACGTCATCAGTTCATGCTTTATTATTTGTTTCATTGTTTATATTCATTCAACTCACACAATTTAACATCGTCTTTGCTCAGATCAACTTTACACGGCACTAGATCAATTTTAATATTGGGCACTGACCACACTCGTATCATCACGTCATCATGGGCCGCAAGCTTTATGAACTTTGAACAAAAAAAATAAAATAAAATGTCTGCATATATATTGGCAAAAAAAGCATAAAGTCATACAAAAATAATTAGCGGAAAAGCCCTGTGTTCTGTTTTCAAACAGACATAGATCTCTAGTTTTTCTTTTTAGCTGTTTCGGTAACACACCGAAACAGCTCTTGTTTTCGTTAAGATTTTTTTTGTTTTCCTTTTTTTTTTTTTTTTTTTTTTTTTTTACCCCCCCTCCTTTTTCAGACTTTTTCTCCATAGGTTTAACACACGTTTCTTCTACCAATCCACTTTGCCACTTTTTTAAATCCGATTCATTTCAGACTTGGTACATACTTCGACCACCACCCACAGATGGTCCTAGAAGAAATTTGTGATCGTGACGTCATCAGGTGTCAGGTTACGTCACATTAAAGATGCATTTTTGCCCATTTGTTTTGTACACGTTTTAAAACACTCCAGTTTGGCATCTTCTTAAATCCGATCGACTTTAAACTTAATTCATACTTAGACCACCACCCACAGATGGTCCTAGACGAAATTCGTGATCGTGACGTCATCAAGTGTCAGGTTACGTCACATTAAAGATGCATTTTTCCCCATAGGGTTTGTACATGTATTAAAACGCTCCATATCGGCACTTTCGTAAATCCGATCGACGTTACACTTTGTACACACTTAGACCATCAGACACACATGGTCCTTGAAGAAATTCGTGATCGTGACGTCATCAGGTGTCACGTTACTTTACATTAAAGATGCACATTTTCCCCATAGGTTTTGTACACGTTTTTTTTTAACCATACACTTTGGCACTTTCGTAAATTTGATCGGCTTTATACTTGGTACACACTTAGACCACTACCCATAGATGGTCCTAGAAGAAATTCGTCATCGTGGCGTCATGAGGTGTCAGGTTACATCACATTAAAGATGCATTATTTCCCTATTGGTTTTGTACACGTTTTTCTTCAAACTGAACTTCGGAAGTACAAGTCTGATTGGGTTAAAACTTGGTATGCATTTTCACATAGATGTGTTATAGATGGAAATTGAAGTGACATCATCATCAAATGTCATGTGAAGTCCCTTAAAGGGGCATTTTATTCTTTTATAGGTCTATATCTACAGAACTATAATGTTCGATTTGGTTTTACTTGACATATACGTATTATAATGTACTTTTATAGATGACATACATGTATACAGTAGTAGTTTAAGTAGACTGTCTGACACAATTTGACCTTGGGCATAGAAATAGGTAAAGGTCACATAAATATGTAAATATGAAAATATGTAGATATAAATATTAATTAAGGGATGTGGAAATTGTTAACACAGTTTGACCTAATGAATGGATGGGATGAATAGGGAATAGGTATGGGTATAAGGGACCGGGTACAGTTTAACCTATTCTATGGGAAAGATTGCATAAGGTATGGAAAAAAAATATATATATTTTTATGGTACATTTGGATCTTAGCCCGAATATGAGTTTCATACGTTAGTCCCTGTGAACGACCAGCTGGTCAGATCTTTAATCCCCCAACAATAGACGGGAGAGGGCGCGTGCCAAGTCAGCGCACTAGTATTGTTACGAAGTTAATCCGATCGATACAAAAAGTAATTGGATTTCCGAATGCTCGACAGCAGAAAGCAGCGATAGATGGCAAAAATGAATGTTGCGTTGATCAGACTGAAACGAGTACGATTGTCTATTTGAAGACTTATTTTAAAGTCATTTTTATTGGGTTTATGGGTATTGTGCACGTTGCGTTTTCCAAGGTATAAACAAACACTCACCGCAGCATACTTGCAGGGTACAACCTGTGTCGGCCATGGGGGTATATGATAAATCCACGATCCATAATCCATGCGTCTGTACGGAGACCGGTGGTCGATCACCCCTCGATGATCGCACCGATCCTGGAGCAAATAAATAACTCCGTCCGTGCGCCTATATTCCTCTTGTTAATCGATACAATACCAATGGCACTCTTCTACACTGCCACCAGAATCATCCAAGTAAAAATATATGTCTGTGCGCGGTGATCGTAGAAAAGGGAAGGTTTTGGCATCAGCCAGAGCAAATGCTAGTACACATGCACACTACTGTATACATTACGGCCATCCGATCAGATAGCGCTCAAGTTTTCTTAATCCGTGACGGCTAAATGATCGATTAGGCTCTATAGTCTGCAGATGCTCGTACAATAAGGAATGGATTCAGTGGTTTAAAGCCATAACAAAACGTGCGGGCATATGTGGTTTTTAAAGGGAACTACGGCCTGGAAAGTGCCGATTGAGTGTATCGGAATAACACAACCATCATTGTGCATTTTGTAATATTTCGTACTAGAACGACCCCAAAACCAAGCAAAAGCCTATCCATAGTTAAAAATTCAGTCGTAACGTGGTAAAAATGGTACCCCTTTAACGCTGTCTGTATAGGAATGCACCGAACCCTAGTTGTACCTCCGTGCCGGATTTGTTTACAAAATCGAGGATGACTGGGTTTTATCTACGACCATTTTACGGGGGTTATTTAGAGGGCGTGTTCAAGCAATAATTTTATGACTGAGAGTAAGCTTTTCCAATTGATAAGACAACACAAACAAAGAAAAATACAACTGCAAAAAGTACATACGATATGACATTATAGCTTTATTGACTTTATTATTGCTTTATTAAATCTCTAGTGTTTTTATTTGTCTGTCCCAATGTATTTCTTCGCAATTATATCGTCATTGTAATGTTGACTAGTCTTTAATCGTCACTGTCTTCCTCGCTGACGTCTTCTTCATCTTGATGGAACAATCCGTCAAATTTCATCTGGTGTTTAGGCATAATTCTGCCGAGAGCCTTTTGTACGCTAATGCCCTTATATATTTTTCCTTCGAGATTGTCCACAATATCTTGATGAGTATCGTTATCTTTCAGATGTAGGTAGCTTGACAGAAAATCCCTGTACTTGTCAAAAAAGATTTGCTTGACTGCCCAGAGGGTCTTCCTATCGGCCTTTTCCTTGGCCTGATCTTCACCCATACCCTCGTTGATGTACTTTTCATGTTTTTCGCTCCACATTTCACGAGTCGCTTCTTTGGACTCTTCCAACCAGTCTTGGAAAGTAGCATTGTCTTCTAATTCAGAACTAGACTCATCTCCATCGTCATCTTCTACCTCCGAGTCCGTTTCCGAGCCCGATTCATCCACGTCAGGATGATCAGATTGAATAACCTCAATTTCAGAATCATCGTTAACCCCATTCATTTCAGATTCATCTTCAGCATGAGCGTTTTCGGTATGTCGCCAGAGATTATATCTCCGTCCAAAGCTTTTATCACACTGATTACAAGCATGGGGTTTGACTGCAGAAAAAAGTATTCATGTTGAAGTTATAAAGGCTGATTCACGAATGACAAGAAACGGATGAATTGGTTTAATATATATTGTGCCGAGACCTGTCTGTTTGAGCTCATTTCCACATCCCCCCTGCGCATGCTCTTTTCCCTGCTCATCCTGCTCTTTACCCTGCTCATCCTGCTCTTTACCCTGCTCATCCTGCTCTTTACCCTGCTCATCCTGCTCTTTACCCTGCTCATCCTGCTCTTTACCCTGCTCATCCTGCTCTTTACCCTGCTCATCCTGCTCTTTACCCTGCTCATCCTGCTCTTTACCCTGCTCATCCTGCTCTTTACCCTGCTCATCCTGCTCTTTACCCTGCTCATCCTGCTCTTTACCCTGCTCATCCTGCTCTTTACCCTGCTCATCCTGCTCTTTACCCTGCTCATCCTGCTCTTTACCCTGCTCAACCTGCTCTTTACCCTGCTCATCCTGCTCTTTACCCTGCTCATCCTGCTCTTTTCCCTGCTCATCCTACTCTATGTCATAGAGTAGGATGAGCAGGGAAAAGAGCAGGATGAGCAGGGTAAAGAGCAGGATGAGCAGGGTAAAGAGCAGGATGAGCAGGGTAAAGAGCAGGATGAGCAGGGTAAAGAGCAGGATGAGCAGCTCATCCTGCTCTTTTCCCTGCTCATCCTGCTCTATGCCATAGAGTAGGATGAGCAGGGAAAAGAGCAGGATGAGCAGGGTAAAGAGCAGGATGAGCAGGGTAAAGAGCAGGATGAGCAGGGTAAAGAGCAGGATGAGCAGGGTAAAGAGCAGGATGAGCAGGGTAAAGAGCAGGATGAGCAGGGTAAAGAGCAGGATGAGCAGGGTAAAGAGCAGGATGAGCAGGGTAAAGAGCAGGATGAGCAGGGTAAAGAGCAGGATGAGCAGGGTAAAGAGCAGGATGAGCAGGGTAAAGAGCAGGATGAGCAGGGTAAAGAGCAGGATGAGCAGGGTAAAGAGCAGGATGAGCAGGGTAAAGAGCAGGATGAGCAGGGTAAAGAGCAGGATGAGCAGGGTAAAGAGCAGGATGAGCAGGGTAAAGAGCAGGATGAGCAGGGTAAAGAGCAGGATGAGCAGGGTAAAGAGCAGGATGAGCAGGGTAAAGAGCAGGATGAGCAGGGTAAAGAGCAGGATGAGCAGGGTAAAGAGCAGGATGAGCAGGGTAAAGAGCAGGATGAGCAGGGTAAAGAGCAGGATGAGCAGGGTAAAGAGCAGGATGAGCAGGGTAAAGAGCAGGATGAGCAGGGTAAAGAGCAGGATGAGCAGGGTAAAGAGCAGGATGAGCAGGGTAAAGAGCAGGATGAGCAGGGTAAAGAGCAGGATGAGCAGGGTAAAGAGCAGGATGAGCAGGGTAAAGAGCAGGATGAGCAGGGAAAAGAGCATGCGCAGGGGGGATGTGGAAATGAGCTCAAACAGACAGGTCTCGGCACAATATATATTAAACCAATTCATCCGTTTCTTGTCATTCGTGAATCAGCCTTTATAACTTCAACATGAATACTTTTTCTGCAGTCAAACCCCATGCTTGTAATCAGTGTGATAAAAGCTTTGGACGGAGATATAATCTCTGGCGACATACCGAAAACGCTCATGCTGAAGATGAATCTGAAATGAATGGGGTTAACGATGATTCTGAAATTGAGGTTATTCAATCTGATCATCCTGACGTGGATGAATCGGGACTCGGAAACGGACTCGGAGGTAGAAGATGACGATGGAGATGAGTCTAGTTCTGAATTAGAAGACAATGCTACTTTCCAAGACTGGTTGGAAGAGTCCAAAGAAGCGACTCGTGAAATGTGGAGCGAAAAACATGAAAAGTACATCAACGAGGGTATGGGTGAAGATCAGGCCAAGGAAAAGGCCGATAGGAAGACCCTCTGGGCAGTCAAGCAAATCTTTTTTGACAAGTACAGGGATTTTCTGTCAAGCTACCTACATCTGAAAGATAACGATACTCATCAAGATATTGTGGACAATCTCGAAGGAAAAATATATAAGGGCATTAGCGTACAAAAGGCTCTCGGCAGAATTATGCCTAAACACCAGATGAAATTTGACGGATTGTTCCATCAAGATGAAGAAGACGTCAGCGAGGAAGACAGTGACGATTAAAGACTAGTCAACATTACAATGACGATATAATTGCGAAGAAATACATTGGGACAGACAAATAAAAACACTAGAGATTTAATAAAGCAATAATAAAGTCAATAAAGCTATAATGTCATATCGTATGTACTTTTTGCAGTTGTATTTTTCTTTGTTTGTGTTGTCTTATCAATTGGAAAAGCTTACTCTCAGTCATAAAATTATTGCTTGAACACGCCCTCTAAATAACCCCCGTAAAATGGTCGTAGATAAAACCCAGTCATCCTCGATTTTGTAAACAAATCCGGCACGGAGGTACAACTAGGGTTCGGTGCATTCCTATACAGACAGCGTTAAAGGGGTACCATTTTTACCACGTTACGACTGAATTTTTAACTATGGATAGGCTTTTGCTTGGTTTTGGGGTCGTTCTAGTACGAAATATTACAAAATGCACAATGATGGTTGTGTTATTCCGATACACTCAATCGGCACTTTCCAGGCCGTAGTTCCCTTTAAAAACCACATATGCCCGCACGTTTTGTTATGGCTTTAAACCACTGAATCCATTCCTTATTGTACGAGCATCTGCAGACTATAGAGCCTAATCGATAATTTAGCCGTCACGGATTAAGAAAACTTGAGCGCTATCTGATCGGATGGCCGTAATGTATACAGTAGTGTGCATGTGTACTAGCATTTGCTCTGGCTGATGCCAAAACCTTCCCTTTTCTACGATCACCGCGCACAGACATATATTTTTACTTGGATGATTCTGGTGGCAGTGTAGAAGAGTGCCATTGGTATTGTATCGATTAACAAGAGGAATATAGGCGCACGGACGGAGTTATTTATTTGCTCCAGGATCGGTGCGATCATCGAGGGGTGATCGACCACCGGTCTCCGTACAGACGCATGGATTATGGATCGTGGATTTATCATATACCCCCATGGCCGACACAGGTTGTACCCTGCAAGTATGCTGCGGTGAGTGTTTGTTTATACCTTGGAAAACGCAACGTGCACAATACCCATAAACCCAATAAAAATGACTTTAAAATAAGTCTTCAAATAGACAATCGTACTCGTTTCAGTCTGATCAACGCAACATTCATTTTTGCCATCTATCGCTGCTTTCTGCTGTCGAGCATTCGGAAATCCAATTACTTTTTGTATCGATCGGATTAACTTCGTAACAATACTAGTGCGCTGACTTGGCACGCGCCCTCTCCCGTCTATTGTTGGGGGATTAAAGATCCGACCAGCTGGTCGTTCACAGGGACTAACGTATGAAACTCATATTCGGGCTAAGATCCAAATGTACCATAAAAATATATATATTTTTTTTCCATACCTTATGCAATCTTTCCCATAGAATAGGTTAAACTGTACCCGGTCCCTTATACCCATACCTATTCCCTATTCATCCCATCCATTCATTAGGTCAAACTGTGTTAACAATTTCCACATCCCTTAATTAATATTTATATCTACATATTTTCATATTTACATATTTATGTGACCTTTACCTATTTCTATGCCCAAGGTCAAATTGTGTCAGACAGTCTACTTAAACTACTTACAGTGACGTCACTGATTGTTTGTCACGTGCACAGAGTATTTCAAATATCCGAAACAGCTTGTGTTTGTCCACAAACACATTTCTAGTTCAGACTTTTTCTCCATAGGTTTTGCACACGTTTCTTCTACCAGTCCACTTTGGCACTTTTTAAAATCCGATTGATTTCAGACTTGGTACATACTTAGAACACCACCCACAAATGGTCCTAGAAGAAATTCGTGATCGTGACGTCATCAGGTGTCGGATTACGTCACATTAAAGATGCCTTTTCCCCCATAGGGTTTGTACACGTTTTAAAACACTCCAGTTTGGCATATCTTCGTAAATCCGATCGACTTTAAACTTGATACATACCTAGTCCCCCACCCAAAGATGGTCCTAGACAAAATTCATGATCGTGACGTCATCAGGTGTCAGGTGACGTCACATTAAAGATGCATTTTCCCCATAGGGTTTGTACACGTTTTAAAACACTTTATTTCGGCACTTTCGTTAATCCGATCGACGTTAGACTTGGTACACACTTAGAACACCACCCACAGATGGTCCTAGAAGAAATTCGTGATCGTGACGTCATCAAGTGTCAGGTTACATCACGTTAAAAATGCATTTTTCCCCCATAGGGTACACGTTTTAAAACACTCCACTTTGGCAATTTCATAGATCTGATCGACGTGAGACTTGATACACAGTTTGACTACCATCCACAGATGGTCGTGACGTCCGTTAAAGGGGCGCTTTTCTATTAAAGACCTATATCTACAGAACCATATGCTTTATTTGGTTGTAACTTGATATGAATGTATAAGGTGCTGTTATAGATGACATTTGTAGTGACGTCACTACTTGTTCATCACGTGCAAAAAGTATGTTAAAGATCCGAAACAGCTTGTGTTTGTCCACAAACACATTTTTAGTTGGCTTTTCCGCTGAACAGCGGACAAGCCTTTGTTTTTGTTCTGATTTTTCCCCCCTTCTTTTTGATCTTTTTGGGTCCACCCCAAATCCCATTGACTTTGTACACGTTTTTGGTACACCCCCATTCTGACCTAAAACAGAGTCTTTTTCCAATGAAACTTATCTAAGGTAAAGACCCTATAGTGAAGTTGTGTCTCGAAGAGTGATGTCATGATTACATCATCATGGGTCACGTGACGTCATCACAAACGTGCATATTTGGAAGGCCTATATCTAAAGAACTATAAGTCCGATTGGGTTGAAACTCGGTATGTTGGTAGACCGGGATGTGTTATAGGTAAAACTTGAGGTGACGTCATGATGACGTCATCGTGCGATTTTGATATGATTTTTTTAAATTTTTGGAGCTTTAAGCCATATCTCACGAACGCAACATGCAAAATTGAAAATGCTTTTTGTATTATGTTTGTTAGGTAATACGTGTTTGCCCAAAATTTAGAAAAAAAGTGTGATGTCACGATGACGTCATCAAAAATGCCATTTTTGAAAACACATATCAGAGAAGACCCAATCGTCACGAAACTCGGTGGATTGGTAGATGGTGTCACAAGTATGCAAAATCTGAAATGACGTCACCATGACGTCATCGGTTTATTTTTTATGATTTTTTTTTTAATATTTAAAATTGTATTGCATTTACAAAATTTTACAACTTGTTTCATTGGATGAACGTCAAACTTGGTCCACATCAAGACTACAATACAAAATATGTGCACTGACAGGTATTGTTAGGATGACGTCATCATTGGACACGTGTCATCATCACAAACGTGCATATTTTGAAGTCCTATATCTACAGAACAGTAAGTCCGATTGGGTTGAAACTTGGTGTGTCGGTAGACTGCGATGTGTTATAGATAAAAATGAGGTGATGTCTTGATGACGTAATCGTGCGATTTTATATGAATTTTTGAATTTTTGGACCTTTAAGCTGTATCTCACGAACGCAACATGCAAAATTCAAAATTCCTTTTGTATTTTGTTTGTTAGGTAATAGGTACATACACAATTTTTTTTTTAATTTGTGACGTCACGATGACGTTATCAAAAACGCGAATTTCCAAAACACATAAAACAGAAGTTCCCATCCTCGTGAAACTTTGTGGATAGGTAGATAATGTCACAAGTATGCAACATTTGAAATGACGTCGTCATGACATTATCGGTTGATATTTTTAAGATTTTTTAATTTTTAAGATTTTTTTTCCGCTAACAAAAGTTTACACTTTCTTTCATGGGATTTATGTCAAACTCGTTGCACATCAAGACCATAATGAAATCATGTGCATTGACAAGTGAGGTAACGATGACGTCATTGCGGGACATGTGACGTCATGTTAAAAGGTATAAATTGTAAAGTCCTACACATGTATGTGAAGAATTTAGTCTTCTAACTACGGTATCTAATTGCATATGGACAACCCCCCCCCCCCAACAAAAAAAAATACGGAAAAGCCCTATGTTCTGTTCATCGAACAGACATAGCTCTAGTTTTTTTTTTTCTTTTTCAGTCATTTTGCCCATAGCATTTGTACACGTTATTTTGTTACCGGCACTTTGGGCAATAAAATCAATCCGATTGACTTTATACTTGGCACATACTTAGACCAGCATCTGAAGTTGTGTGCCGAACATTGACATCATCGTGACGTCATCATGAGTCACGTGACGTCACATTATATGCGATTTATTCTATTGTGACCGTTTTCTAGCAGAATTCGGCTAGATCTGACAGATTGGGCTATATCTCCAGAACTACATGTCCGATTGGATTGAAAGTTGGTACGTACCTAAACCGGAATGTGTTATAGATGAAAATTTAAGTGACGTCACGATGATGTCATCACGTGACATGTGACGTCACAATTTAGGTGCATATTTTGAAGGCCTATATCTCCATGACTACAGGTCCGATTGTGTTGAAACTTAGTATGTACCTGAACCTGGATGTGTTATAGATGAACATTTAAGTGACGTCACGATGATGTCATCACGTGACATGTGACGTCACAATTTAGGTGCATATTTTGAAGGCCTATATCTCCATGACTACAGGTCCGATTGTGTTGAAACTTAGTATGTACCTGAACCTGGATGTGTTATAGATGAAAATTTAAGTGACGTCACGATGACGTCATCACGTAACATGTGACGTCACAATATAGGTGCATATTTTGAAGGCCTATATCTCCATGACTACAGGTCCAATTGGGTTGAAACTTGGTAGATGTAGATGAAAATTTGGCAAAACCCATGATTCCCTTGGTTACCACGTTTCACCCCAGTCTCCCTCCCCTTCGCAAAATCACTAATGACAATCATCATATCCTCCATACTTCAGATCGCCTTGCCCGCGCCATCCCCAACGGCCCCACATTGGCTTACAGGCGTCCAAGAAATCTACGGGACTTGATTGTTCGAGCTGAAGTCCCATACTTAGATGCATCCCCTCCCACCCAGCATGGTACTTTCAAGTGCAGTTCCAGATGTGTTGTCTGCCAGATTCATATCCAGGAGTCTGACTCCTTTTCTGGCCACTCTAATTCTGTCACTACCCACAGAACCATTGGTAACATCACTTGTAACACCTCTATTGTCATATATCTCATTTCTTGCAGGGTCTATGGAGTGCAGTATGTAGGTGAGACTAAGAATACGCTCAAGAAGCGTTTCTATGCCCACCGGTCAACGGTCAACACCAAGAAACTAGACACCCCTGTTGGTCATCACTTCAACCTGCCTAACCACTCCATTTCTGATATGATTTTGCAGGGCATTGAATCTCTTGGCCATCGCAAGGACTCAGTTCGCCTCAGCAGAGAGAAAGTGTGGATGAATCGTCTTCGAACTATTCAACCACATGGTCTCAACATCCAACTTGGAAATGATTAATCCTTTTTTTCCTCCATTGTCTTGTGTTCTGTTACAGATAATCCATCTGGTCTTCCTTGTTTGTGTTTACCCATCTTCCCCCATCTTTCATCCCTTTCCACCTCCATACTGTTCCCCCCCCCCGCATCATCCCTTCACTCTCACACTCTTTTGTCCGTTCCCACTCCCTGTGACCTTTGATCCTTCCCCTTTCTGGTCCCTCCCCTGTTCACACCAGACCCCTTGTGGTTTGCCATCTCCATTTGTTTCTTTGTTCTCTCATCCACCCTCCCCTGCATCTTTCTACAACTTTCCCACTTAATCCTCCTTTTGTGTTTCTTCTTTCAGCCCTGCATGTTTGTGTGCACCCCCATGTTAATGTATGTACCCCTGTCATTTCTGTTTTAGCCTCTGAAGAAGAACTTGCTAAGTTCGCAACGTCAGGCCACATTAATTTTAAGAAAATTTAAGTGATGTTACGATGACGTTATCACGTGATGTGACGTCGTCACGTGACATGTGACGTCATATTAAAAATTGCATATTTTGAAGGCCAACATCTACAGAACTACAGGTCTGATTGGGTTGAAACTTGGTATGCACCTAAACTGGGATGTGTTTTAGATGAAAATTTAAGTGACGTCATGATTTAGTCATCGTGACATGTGACGTCATATCAAATATGCATTTTTTCAAGGCCAATATCTACAGAACTACAGGTCTGATTGGGTTGAAACTTGGTATGTACTTAAACCGGAATGTGTTATAGATGAAAATTGAATTGACGTCACGATGACATCATCACGTGACATGTGACGTTATACTAAACGTGCATATTTCGAAGGCCAAAATATACAGAACCACTGGTCCGATTGGATTGAAAGTTGGTATGTACCTAGACCGGGATGTGTTATAGATGAAAATAGATTTAATCTTTAAAAATCAATATAAAATCAACCGTGTGAGACCTAAACTTGATTTTTGCGGGAATTGATAGAATCATCGAGGGTCCTCATTTTTTAAATATGTGCAAATAAATCACGTGACCCTTTCTTCTGGTTGAAACCGGAAGTGCCTTGTAATTTAAAATTGGTGAAAGATGTGAACTTGCTTTCAACGATGTTTGCTCTGGCTAAGTTGTTCTTCACCATAATATTATAGTAATAGATGAAACTTTATGTGACGTCATCATGACGTCATTACGTCACATGTGACGTCATTATTCAAAGCCCTATGAGAATGGAATCACATATTGTATGCCACCATTTATTATAAACAGAACTACATATCCTTGGTTGATGGAACACATGTCACATGTCACAAAAAGCTACCGAAACAGCCCTGTGTTTGTCCACAAACATAAGTCTAGTTGGGGTGTTTGTTTGTTTGTTTGTTTTTAAGTAGTTTTAGTAATTACATTTCGTAATATGCATTCAAGACCACATTTTCACTGACCTCGAGTCTTAATTTCTGCAGTCTTTTTTTGTCCAATTAGTGCAATCAAACTAAAAGGCTTCGAAGCTTACAGGATCTTGTTATCAGCGTGTGCGTTCATTTTGGTTTAGAGTCAGTCAGTCGATCTATTTCAAACTCTTGAGTGTTTATATCAAGAGAGGTTAATGCCGGGGGGGGGGGGGGGGGCGGAGGGTGTGCCGGGAGGGGGGGCTGAAATGCTCTCTGACATTCCTTTGTATTATTATTATGTTGTGCTCATGATTGTGTGTACAGGTGCTGTTCGTTTCTGTACATTTATTTGTACCTATTTATATAGAATTCATAAATACCTTAGACAGTGTACGCAATCATATTGGTCGACAGCCCGTCACGTGGCCGGTCTGAAACGGATGATACAGACATGGCTAGCTGGTCTTAAACACTTTTCCAGTGTTACATGAAATTTAGACTCCCGTGACATCTGGTGCCCTTTAACGTTCCATTGGTTTTAACGTTCAATCTTTCAGGCTGCTTTCAGCTCAATTACTCCACGAATTCAAGTGACATTGATTAAAAAGTTTACCTGAGTGATGTAGAGACCACGAAATAATTTTCAAAATTTAAGCTCTTTTTTTTTTATTTAACGACGTCAAAAGTACCGATGTCACTTTTCCTAGTTCCGGATCGGTTCAATCAGTTCCGAATCGATCAAAACTGCTTCACGCAAAAAAAAATCATGCCAGATTTTTTATTTTTTTTTTCAGCCAGAACCAACCGAATCAAGCATATTTTCTGATAAAAGTATTATTTCATTTTCCAAAAAAAATAGTTCATTGAAGAGAATTCCAGCAAATTTAAAAAGAGAGAAAAACAAGTAAATGATTTTGAAACTTTTGTTTGCAGAGCAACGGCTCGAACTCACGCACGGACCAACAATCTTTGACCCAGCACAGAATACGTCACACAAAATCGATTAACGCGCGTGTAGTTGGGTCGTAAGTGCACGTGCTATCCGGAACTAGGCAAAAGCATACTGCCATTCATTGGCGAACGTCTAGTTTTTGACATGTTTTGATTTTTGAACCGAAACAAAGTTGGACCAAAAAGGTAGTTATGAATGGGATTAAAATATATATGGGAGTCTGGATGGGTGATAATAATTACCCTCGGTATGTGCCATCGGCGTCATATTTTGGGCGTCGCGTTTGTAAGCTCTGACGGGGATCATTTTGATAGGTTTTTATGCAAGACTTTCATACAAGATAGCCAGAGCTTTTTTTGTGCACTCGCACTTGTTTGGTATGTGTAGGGTTGTTTATGGATTTGTTTATTATTATTAATGCGGGGGGGGGCGGTGTTTTGTTTTGCTTTGCCTTTCTTTTGTTTATGAAGTCACCCCCTTTGCGGATACATTCGAAAACGAAATAAATACCGGCGATCCTTTTTTTTATTGCGTGACATTTTCTTCATTATAGGGACCCTTATGGGTGTGGTTTGGGCTGAGAGGGTCTGCTTCTTCGGTCAGGAGCCTGATGCAAATCAGTCAGGCCGTCTTCGCTGGTTTATGCCGGGGAGTAAGGCTGATCGTTGCGCCTGCACCAGTACCAGACCGGGACCCGTCTACATGCAGCCAGTCCATTGGTCTCATCCACCGTTTTACACCGACACTCCAATGTTCACCAACGACCAGGAGGACATTCATGATTACTTCAACTGTCATGGTGAGTATGGGCCTATTGTAATATACCTACTACCTAATGACGTCACGCTTTGTTTATATGTGCGCTTTCCTTTGAGATAGGTGGGATGCATTCCACCCATCCTGTAAACAAAGCATGACGTCGTCTGAGGCCTATTGTAAATGTCAATTTTGAACGTTAATGTCCATTCTGAAACCGAAGCAGCGGCAATACAGTACAGACAATTCCGAGCACGCTAACAATTATATCACGAAGGCCCCTTTCAATGGAAAAAGCCTTGTGCAAGGTTTGGCTCAGCTATTCCGTCAAGTGGCAGTTGCTTTGTACAAACGCGTGCATTTTTTTTTCCCCATTAAAGAGGGCCTAGTGAGATTGCAGTGTATACCAAATCAGGTGCGTGCAGTTCGCGTGAAAGGAAGGGCCCAATGGAATTGTGTGTGCCAATCGATTAATTTGGTAGCATTACACAAATTATTGACTTTCCAATGATATATAGTCAGTGAGCCCCTATGCATTATTAGGTACACTGTTCAAAACTCCCAGGATCACAATAAGGATACCTCAAGAAGCTCAAAACCACCTGATGCCACTTTTTCTGACCCTTTCATGGGCGGGACATGACATTGAAAAGTAGGGTCTTCCCGAATTTTATTTTAAAACAACAAACTAGCTCAAATTTTAATTGTCGAAAACATTAGATGAGCAAACCTATAAATAGCTAGTAAATGGTTTATGTTAATATAAAAGCAGTATATAATCCTTCAAGACCGTCATATTCTTTGAAATTCGTTGTCAAACCTCTGTAATACATCACTAACATCTTTCCAGAGAGTATAAGCGCCACTACACGCGTGCCACTTCAGTATCGTATAACAATGCGCGAACGTTGATGTACGCGTGTGGGTGTACATGTACATGATCCTGATTACGTCACGTCGACGTCACAAAAATTGACACATTTCAGGACAAGGGTTGATGTTCAAACCAGGTTTCCTTTTACGTCCATTCACCCGTTCCGAAGAAATGTTTTCACAAGATTTGAAAGATTCTGTCTGTAATTTGCAATAAGAGTAACCAAAAATGCATGTCAAATAGTTTTCATACTTTTAAGAGGAGTCGAAAGTTGCACAAAATGTGTTCCTCAGATAAATCTATTGCATAGCTCTTTAAGAAAAAGAGGTGTTCATCTACGGATTGAAGACGTCTTACATGCTTTTAATACGCTGAGATAATTTAGAGTTTTATAGGAATACGGACGTGCAGGAAGTCTTAAAATGTGCTTGACAAATATGTTTGCCCAATAATGAAACTGAATGTCCGATCAACCCTAACTGATGGTTCAGACGAAATTGAATGAACAAAACTATACCTTTAATTGGAGCGAATCGAAAGACGATAAAATAGATGTTATATGTTTTCACGGACAATGTCCTAAAATGTTCATTCAGTTCTTAAAATCGGTCAATACCATTTCTGTTCAATTAATTAAGTTATTGAGCAGCAACGTCCGATTTTGTCCATTCGAATCGTTTACAAGACTTCTTCTCCGCTTTTGGAAGGCGAAGATATAGTTAGGGTCTTTTTTTTTCATTAACCGTCAATCAAATTAGCTGTACCTGCAACCAATTTAGACAAGGTATGCATTTGTCAATGAATGCACAGGTAACGTTATTGGCCGTTTGTTTCTCAAAACCGAATGCACGAAAAAAATGAAAACGATTGAACCTTTGTTGAATTGAAATGGGATTAAAGACGTGCATTCAATTCAAACGAAAATTAATGACCGATTTTCAGAAGTGACTGAACATTTCAGGAAATTGGCCGGGAAAACCTATACTATGATAGTGAAATTGAATGGTTCTTGGTGATTGTCGAATGAAAATATGCGTGATCTTTCAACTATAATTTAAATTGAATGAGCCAGGCGTTAAACTGAATGAAAACTTAGTTGAAATTGGCCGGGAAAACCTATATTAACATGAATGTTTAGTTTGCTCATGGGTTAAAAATGACGATTTGGTAATTTGATACCAGATGACGTCAATCAGGGTTGACTTTCAATCCAAGTTTCAAGTTTCTTTTGTGAACAGGTTGAAGAAAAGTCGCGCAGAATAACTGTCTGAAAAAAGAAAGAAAAGCTCGTACAATTCTAAAACGGTGATCGGGTGGTGCCCGGTCCCCCAAATATTGGTTGCAGTACTAAAGCACAATTTTTTTCCACAAAAAGCGTGATCACTGAAGCCGTTCTGTATTTTATGTTGTCATTTATAATATAGGTTATCCCGGCCAATTTCCTGAAATGATCATGCACTTCTGAAAATCGGTTATTCATTTTCGTCCGAATTTGGAAGGTTGGGAAGTATGAAGAGGTCAACCTCGACAAGGCATTCCATTTTAATAATAAGACAAACATTTGTGTCTTTTCCAATTAAAATTTCAACATTGGGCCACGGTTGGCACTACTTTGAATGTTTCTTTTAACGCAACATTACCAAGGCCTGGTGATAGTGTTTTCATTCAATAAATTGGATCTGAAAGTGAGCCTCGTTCATGTATAATGCAGTATCTCCGGCAAATTCCACAAAAGAAGCACGGCCGTTAATTACTAGCTTTCTGCCTCGTGTTCTCGCTCAAATGTAAATTGGGCCTCGATACAAATAAATAAATTAAGTCAAATTATCCAGAGCAGAGCCAACATAAACAATTCAAAGCGGAGTTCTCCCTGTACCTTTTTTTCATCACAGTAGTGCAGGGTAACCCGTCGGATACGTACCACTGGCGGTGATTCAAGGACGCATTTCCTTTAAAAAAGGCCAGCCTTAAACAAAAAACGATAATCTCATGCTGAGAAGCAGTCGGCTTGTTTCATGTCGTTGCGCCGCCGAACCTGCGCCGAAATCGCTAGCGTATGACTTAAAGGAAGAACATGACATGGCTTTGCGTTTTGTATAGAAGCTTCCAACCAATACAAAAATCAAGCATGAACAAGGACATAGTATATCTCAACTTAGGTGTCACCCTGTACCAATATATAAAATACTGTTCACAGTGTGTTTCCTCACGTTTAAAAGTTAAAAACTCGGGTAGCACTCGAACCCACGGCCTCCTGCTTTCTTTCTAGTGCAGATGCCTGACCACTCGACCACCGAGCTAACGGGATCGGTTGGCTGGTTCGATTCTTATGTACACAGCATCGGGTACGGCGTGATCTATTCACAAGATGGATTAATTAATTAATTAATTAATTAATGTATTTATTTCATTTGTTTTGCGGCGTGGTGTTGAAATCAAATTTTGGTTTCCCCCTTCAACGACATAAAGGTCGGTAGTCAATCGGTAAAACATCTGCACTAGAAAGCAGGAAGTCGTGGGTTCGAGTACCCACCCAAGAGATTTTCCCAACTTTCACTCTGGAGGTAACACACTGACTATAGAGCGTGTATATAAGTCGGTGAAGGACGAAATCTTGATTTACATCAACCCAACGCAAAAAAACCAAAACTTATTGTCTCGTGCAAACGACTTATTTATCACATTTAAACGACTTGTTTAGCTCGTTTAAACGTCAAACGTACCTGGATACACTATTAAAGTTAAATGCGAGCTACGAAAGGTGTTCCAAATCTGCCATCTCGCACATCGCATTTGGTGTGGATGACCTGACCTTGGTGTCGCGTGTTATAATATGTAAATTTGGAGCAAAGGTCAACCTGTTACATACAGAGATTTCCATTCATTCACGGACGCACAAGTGAAACATGATAATCATTACTTGAAACACTTCGTCTGATTGAGCTTCAGCGTCAATGTAGGAGAAGGCGGATTCTGCGCCGGCCATGATGTCCATTAAAACAAATGATTGTGATTGCTGTAATGAACCCAGCTCCACCCTGATCGATTCCACTATCACTATCACTATCGGTTCCACTATCTCTGACAGACGTTTTGGAGTGCTCTAGAGAGGGACCCTTTGGGATGGAAGATGGTCGCATCCCAAATGCAAGCATAACGGCGTCGTCAGTGCATCCCAACCTGGCCGATTTCGGACCAACCAGGGCTCGGCTTAACCTTCAAGGTAATGTTATCTTCGTTGAACAATTTCATTGGATGAACAATAAGACAACTCAAACAAAAATGATTCGTCAAAGGTGACAACAAAAATGCCAATTGTTCAAGACTGTCCCCTGAGAGATGGTGCTTTAAAGTAAAGTCTCTTTTGTTTAATTTTATAATTACACATTTTGAGCTCAAAAACTTGCACAGGTTGCACAAGACGCTCATACATTCGAAGCCAAGTTCATCATTTGCTTAATGTCATATTGCTCAGCACAACACATAAAGAACATAAAGGGGAAATAATAAGAGCAAAAGCCTTTGTATAGCTTGCAACCGTCTATTTTTATTAACACACAATTGGCCATGCAATACTTCCTCCTTATCATCCGCTTGCTTTGCAAGTATGGCCGTTGCTTGGTGCAGTGCTAGTGACAGGTTACCAGTTTTACTTACAATATACATTTGCTAAGTATAGCATTTTATGCTCAGTAGGTTTGATTATCTGCTTACTATGCAGTTACAAGCGGGGCCGCAGCCTGGTGTAATGCCGGATCTAGTGACTCCAATCCATGGATCCAAGTCGACCTCGGTTCCAATGCGACCATTACTGGCGTTATCACGCAGGGGCGCGGGGGATACCAACAGTGGGTGGCAGAGTTCAAAGTGGCCTACAGCGACGATGGACAAGAATGGACTGTCGTCACCGATGATGGATCAAGTACACCGAGGAAGGTAGTCCGATCGCATTGTTCAATTGCCCTTTCATGGATGTAATTTCATAAACAATGTATACCAGAACTCAGTGTATGTTGTTGAAGGGTTTGTGAAATAAAAGGCTCACGCTCACTCAGTCGGTTCGGACTCGAACCCACGACCTCATGTTGATGTGTGCAAAGGGTTGATGAAAATTAAGCTAGATCAGAGTCCGAGGCAAGCTTGGTAGTCGAGTGGTGGTAGGACATTCCTTAATTATTTTTTTTAACTGATCCTACAAAGCCCTGGATATCTATGAATATGCATGGCGTAGGGTCAGGGCTCCCTCTGTCGATCCTGCTGCAACTGCATGGCCAAAACTCGTCCCCACAAACCTTTCAACGCTGGTTTGACAATGCTTACACTTTGTTTATTCCTCACAGTTCCCCGGAAACTCGGACCAAAACACCCAAGTGACCACCACTTTCCTGAAGGCCTTCCAGGCCAGGTTCCTGCGTATCCTGCCTACCCAGTTTCATGGATACTGCTGTATGCGCTTTGAAGTCCTCGGCTGCACAATTAACAAGTAAAGTCTGTCGAGATTAGCTTGGGAAACCTAACTCCAGTGATCACTTGAAATTCGACAAATCGGAGCGGGGTCATAGACATGTGGTGTTAAATGTTAAGAGTGCTTTAGTAAAAACAAAAAGGCACATGTGCATTTTTTCAGCTACAGAGAAACATACATAACGACCTCAAAAATCCTTGCTCAAAATGAAGACTGGTTACAAATTTTCTGCCTGAAATGGTATCAATCGGTAAAAAAACATGAATTGAACCTGGGCACAAAAAGTGTGCATTTTCTCTGTTTTTCTCTCTCAAAATGTATAATATTGGTATGCGCCCTTCATAAGAGTTTGAGCGATTTTGTTGCTCAAACAGAGAGGGGGGGGGGGGTGCACTTAATCTGATGTACTTTTAAACATGCCCCCCCCCACAAAAAAATAATAATAATAATAATAATAATGTTCACTTCATGTGCCCTGGACTCGGAACCAGTCAAAGTTTGAATTGTCAAAATTGTTCAATTACCATTAGAGGTGGGTTTTCCCATGCTACATTTATGCAGGCGAAAGAAATCGGTTGGATAAAAACTAATGGTTAACAGAAACTTAAATTTACCTGTTTTCGATTTTGTTTTCCAGAATTATTTAGACGGCGGAATCAGTAATACATCACATTGTTTAATTGTGTACTTGGATACTGTAATTTCATTTGTCTAGGACGGCCACATGTTTGGGGACGTATTCACAAAACTCAAATTTCAGAGAATACTTAAGTCACAAATGAATCTGAACACCCCGCTAACTTAAGTGGGGCGCTTAATTTGGTATTCACGAAAGATCTTAGCACCCCAATTATGTTAGGACTCAACTTAACTTAAAGCTTAAGTCCATCATTTGCAGCTATCCAAAACGTTACTGACGTAATTATTGTTAAAAAACATACTTGGTTGAAAGATAGTAAGGGAACTAACGCCCTGTGAAAATATTCTTTCTGACAAGCTGTCATTTTGAAGAAATCATCGAAATAAGGCCTTTCCAAAGACGCATCGTTGGAAATGTCCGTTAGCAGGTATTTATTTATTTATGTATTTATTTGTATTATTCGGCGAAGCTCGCGCAAGCGATGACACGACGCACACGCGCGGTTGCTAAAATTCGTCGGATCAGTGCGCGACATCGCGTAGCTGCAATCGGCTCAGTGAGATTGTGTCTCGAACGCTGAATTCAGGCCCAATTCAAAACATGGTTCAGCAACTTTGATTCGGAAATCGAGATTCTAGAATGATGTTTTTTTTCTGGAAATATACAGCTGAAGCTGAGCTGAAACTTCATCAGGTTAGTTGTTCAGCACCCGTCTTTAGATTTTGAGCACATTTGCTGCTTCAAACGAACATAATGCAAAAATTACAACTGTTGGACTGTACCTTTAGTGTTCAGAGCAATCACTCTTAAACTTGCTCATGCGCAAAACATGAACGTCATAAATGTTTCCACGCAGCAGCAGTTCAATCAAATGAATCGTCACCGTTTTCACGAAGAGGCGAATTGAGTATTTCACTGTCTGAACAAACATTCGAGATAATCGCGTTTAAAGTTGGTATTTTATTCATTTGACAATTTGAAACTTAGAGATGCATAAAATATGCAAGATTTACGTATCAGAGGAAAGAAGAGCTTCTAATCTTCCTAAATGTAGCAAACTTTAAGAAAAAAGGTGATTAGTTTTGCAGAATTAATTAATTAAGAGAAGAGGCTGTTCGTGAAAACGAAAAAAAGACCAATTAGCAAATTCGCCCCTTCGTGAAAACGCTAAAGTGACTACGCGCAGATTTCGCCCTTCTGCGGTCTGAGTCAATGCATTTTGTGTACAGTACGCGCAGATTCTGCCCCACTGCGCATGCGCCTTGAAATTCGCCCCTTCGCGAAAACGTTTTATTGCACGCGCATTGAATTAGGCCCTTCGTGACATACGAACTATTGTATTACAATGTATTTATTTACTGAAAATTGATTAATACCATAGAGTACGGAAATTCGCCCTTTCGTGAAAACCCGTTTCCTCAACATAATCATGCGTGCGCGTATTCTGCGACGCAGTTTCCAAGCCCGTCTTTTTTATTCTTTATCTATGTAACAAACGGAAAATGTCTGCGTCACGCGCGCGTTCAACGTGTTCGTCATGCACATCGTATGCAATCAGTGCATGCATTTCTAATAGTTTTTTTTTCCAACAACTAAAAGTGAAATGTTCGTTTTATTTACTATCGAGTGTGAAACAAGTTGTGATTTATTCGCATTCTATCATACATGCTGGAAGGTAAGAGACATTTTTTTTATTTTTTTTTATTTTATAGACTGCAGTTACTTAGTAGGACTGTGCATGCCATTGGTGTCGTCAATCGCACTCGCGCCGCCCGCATAAAGATCGAAAATAACTGTTAGAATGTCGACGAATCACAATCCAAGGGTTGTCAAACTTTAATTTCAACTTGGCTTTCCTTTTACAATAATTCGCTATTGACGATATTTTCCCCGACCCCCAGAAAGTCCAAGTTTATGCCTACAAATTACAAGCCAACGGAAAGAAATAAACTAAAAGCCGCCATGACTTGACACCCTAGTGCCCCACTTTTACTTGACTTGAGACAGGGCCATGTGGAACCTGCCGCGGCGCCTAGCTTTGCGCAATGAGAACTGCAACGTCAAACGCTCAGTCTCATGTCCGACAGGACATCAAAACCTTCAGTTAAAAAGGTTACATCACAGTGATTTAATTTATTTCTCAGCCAGGAAGTTATTTTACTAGGCTATTGATACGATATAACAAAACAATTGTTGACTGTTGTGATGTGGGATATGCTGTTTTTTACCAACTCCGGGCGCATAGCACCCTCGGCTTCGACTCGGGTTAAGCTTGGTCTATAGCTTGGTCATGATCTTTTGGAAGGTCACCAGAAGTTAAATATCACATGTCATATCTATGAACATTCTTTTCATAGTATGGACACCTACATGTACCATTTAAATTTGGATCGTTTAAAAGTTTGGTTTTAAAAGAGTTAACATCACAGATAGCTAGAAATAAGGTTTACAAAGGTCACCGACCTTTCAAAGGTCATCAGATGTCAGATATGAATTGTTCCCAAATCCGATCATGATTTTCATTGCACGACGACCTATGGCGTAGATTGGGGTCATATAGGTATTAATTTTTGAAGAATTATTGTTATTTATAGTAGTGTGTACTCTCAAAATTCACCAGAGGTCAAATTTGAAATGCCTCTCACGAACATTTCTTCATGGCATAAAGAACCAACATGCGAAAGGTCATGCTTTTATCACAAAGTGCACAATTCTTGGAAATATTGGGGCTATGCCACTCTACTACGAGGTGTGAATGCTGTTTATAGTTGGCAATAAGTAAATCCAATCAGGTTGTTTGTGTGTTTGGGTTTCTGTTCGCATACTTTGGCTCTCTACATCAACTGCATCACATTCTTGTTAACAAAATATATTCATAATACCCAAGTCATGTATTACTATTAGCGATGCGGCTCTCAAAAAATCAGTAGTTGATCACAAATGCTTGATTTAGAGTATGGGAGGCCCGTTAAGGCCTAAATATCGACAAATTTAAGTAACTTACCAGACTTTCCAAACTGTTGATAGTCTGATGTTATGAAGTGTTCCGAGCAGACAACATCACCTAGAGACGGCCACCACGACCTTCCTGTGTCATTTTTCACCGTCGTATGGCCACTCGCCAAGTATTACACCTCTTTCTTTCCCTTGGATATTCATGTCTTCCTCTTACTTAACACTGCGGCACATTACATGGAGTTTTCGTCATGATTTTATTTGACAAGCGAGTGAGTTTCTACAGCAAGCCAAGTCGAAAACCGTCGTTGATACGCAATAAACAAGCAACTTTGGACGATGATTTTTTTCTTCTTTATTATTCTGGGGTTTACCCGGTAAGGGGCGCCCTCTAGCTCTCTCGGTGACTTACGGAGAATGGAAAGTCTCCCATTGGTTGTGTTGCAGTAAAAGTCATGTTACTTCGTACATTGGCTAGTGGAAGCTAATGATTATAAAGACGTTTGCAGGTGAAACATTTGATTTGGATGTGGTGTTAGCTTCGAGCCCAGTTACAATACGGTGTGTATTTAAGTCTTTGTCGAGAGTTCACAAACATAGCAATTGAGTGAAAATGTTTGTAATGTTCAAATCGGATTCAGCACGTTCTACAATTGTTCGCACT
The DNA here is from genome assembly GCF_015706575.1 of Patiria miniata. Taxonomy (NCBI): domain Eukaryota; kingdom Metazoa; phylum Echinodermata; class Asteroidea; order Valvatida; family Asterinidae; genus Patiria; species Patiria miniata. Next base: position 7,216,220 of record NW_024037056.1, on the reverse strand, counting down.
TGTCTTGAGTTTGCAGTTTCATTCCCGCAATTCTAGGATTAAGATTGGTGGCAGTGGGTTCTGGGAAGGGGTGCACTGGGACCCCCCCCCCCTAGCCCACGGAGTATAAGAATGCAGAAACATAAACGCTGTGTAATTGTTCATGATTCATTGGAGAGAACGCGTGGGCACAATAGCCTTTTGTTTTGAGTTAATCGTTTGTCAACGCATTGCTATGGTGACTTGATCGAAGATGCAAGTTGGTCGATAGAACATGAGAACCACTCTGCAGCTACAGACACGAGCACAATTGGAACATTACATCATTGCAAATCACCGTACGTCAAAACAAAAATCTCGATCAATATGTTTTGGTGACTTGAATTACGTTTATTTTATTTGGAAACCTGCTCGGAGACGAGGAGTAATCGAGCGGGCCAGAAGCGTAGAATACAAGTGACTGTCAATACGGTCGGGGTTCAAATAAAAAATTGCCTGATGCAGTGGAAACATTTTTTTTTTTTTTAATACACGTTATTCCATATCTGTTCTGATACAAATGTTATCACTTTGCGGTTGTTACAATCTTTGTGAGCAAGTGTTTGTAGCAAATGCCAATCGCGCGTTAAGTTGTAAATGAACGCTGGAATGTTCACTTTCTGTACCAGACATTAGAATTGTCAGAACAAGACAGCAAAACGCGTCGTAATGCTATGCCAGCTCATTGGTGAAAATATCTAAAAGGTATTCTAGCCAAATTCCTGAAGAGAAGCGACTCTTTTTTTTGTAATAAAAGGGAAGATACAACATTTGCTTACATAAAAAAAACCAAAATGATCAAATTATCACGAAATACCTTACTGGATTGTTAGGGAATGACAGTCTAGAGCATCCTGTAAAATCGTGGCTCCTGGTGTGCTGACATTTCCAAGAAAAATTGTATTTTTCCAACGCTGGTCGGCCGACCAGCGTTGGAGAAAACTGACTCATTTTCAAAAACTGCTCCTAAGTTTTCATATTTTGTTATTACGCATTTTCTTTGCAATTGATTACACACATGTGAAGAGGTACAAGCCTGCCAGACTGATTCTCTGACCTTACAATTCTCCAAAGTCTACAAATTGCTCCGTTTCATCTTAAGTGGGGTAAGGAAATCCGGACTACAAGAACATGATTGGTTTTCTTGGTTTTTCCAGCATCCACGAGTTCAAAACGTGAAACTAATCAGTTTAACAATATTTCCTATAACATTCTAATCCTCTAAATCCATTTATTTCTGAAAATTGCAGCAAAAGCAAATGTTGTACATTCCCTTTAAAACGGAGCAATGTTTTTCTAGAAAAAAAAAAGGTATTGGAGACATGCCAAGGATCGAAAACATATCAGTGGAGGTGGGTTCGGGGGGGGGGGTGCCCCCCAGCCCACAGAGTATAAGAATGTAGAAACATAAACGCTGTGAAACTGTGCATGATTAATTGGAGAGGACGAGTGTGACATAATAGCCTTTTCTTTTGAGATAGACGTTGCTATGGTGACGTGATCGAAGATGCAAGTTGCTCAATACAACAAGATAATCACAGCTGCAGCTACAGGTTTGGTCACAATTGGAAATATACATCATGTTTATTACCCGTGCGTACAAACAATTGTCGCAATTCATAGGTCTTGTGACTTGAATCAAATTCACCTGTTTGGAAGTAATCCAGCAAGCCAGAAGCTTGGAATACCAGTGACTGTCAGTGCGGTCGGGGCTGATATCAAAACTGCATTGTACGGTGGAAATAGTTGTCTGTGTAAATAGACCTACACGATCTGCTTTGTTCAAATTTTATCACTTTGCCTTATCGGGAACAATGGAGGAGGTGCGGGCTTTGAGTCACCCAAGTAGACAGGTACTTGTCACCGGTCTGTGGTTTTATACTTTATTTTCAATCTTGCCCACATCCCAAGGAACCGCTTGTGGTTATGCACTCTCACAGGAATTCAATGCTGCTGAAAATCGAACACTGAGAAATGCCACAATTTGGTCGGGTAGAGTTGGTACTCTTGTCGGCTGTGTGAGTTGGTGCCACTCTTGGCAGATTTGCAAATCAATCAATTACTTCAAGAGAGATCGCAAGTGTGAATTGAACAATGAAACCAAAGTCTCTGCCCCAAATAACTTGGTCGTAGACTACGCGGGCGTGTACTTCGATGGTTTGTACAGCGATTGCTGGAGTTTACTGAAGGCAGGTTACAGTGTGACCGGTATGTATACGATATTCCCCGCGGGATTTGCAGATGGTCTGAAGGTGTACTGCGACATGGAGACCGACGGTGGAGGCTGGCTTGTCATTCAGAGGCGTCAGGATGGCAGTGTCGACTTCTACCGCGGCTGGGCTGACTACCGCGTGGGCTTTGGTGAGTTGGCTGGTGAGTTTTGGCTCGGCAACGACAACTTGCGCACCTTGAGTAATTCTACTGGATCTTGGGATCTTCGAATCGATTTAGAGGACTGGGATGGCAACACAACCTGGGCCGAGTACGGAGGTTTTCAAATCTCTGGACAGGATTTTCGTCTGAGTTTTGGTTCGTTCAATGCGGACAGTACGGCTGGAGACTCTCTGACTTACCATAATCACTGGCCATTTTCAACAAAGGACGCAGACAATGACCGTTCACATATGAACTGCGCAGAGAGGATGGCTGGAGCTTGGTGGTACAAGGCGTGTTATCATTCTAATTTGAACAGTGTGTATTTTCATTCGTCCCGTGAACAACCTGGAGACTACCGAGGTATTATTTGGGTTGCATGGAGGGGTCTTTTTTACTCCTTACAAAAATGTAGTATGAAGATTCGACTGGCAATGTAAGTCAATTACTGAAAGGAATCAGACCACTTATGTTTTATTTAAATTGAGTAACCAATAAAAAGATAAAAATACCCGTTAACTCTAAAAGGGCAGGATTATTTTGACCATCTCTCAGCCGGGGGGGGGGGGTATCCCCCCCCCCGGAGATCTCTGCCATCGAGTGACGAACAAATATGAAACTCGGTACATGCAGAGAATTACCATAAACATATACCCAAGCAATTTCATGACTATAGGTCACAGGTTTTGGAATTATGGCTAATTAATTATTCATATGCACGAGTGGTATTTCTGCTTTGTGTACACTACGTATATTATGGGAAAGTCAGTTTTCACGGCGCGTATTTTTTTTTTCACTGCGCGGCAACCCGTGGTCCGAATTTTATGTTTTTGGTATCAAAAGATGTGCAAGACTCGAGGCTAAAAAGTCAAAACAGCTCGGATTGCGATTATTTTTTTTTTTTTTTATTCCGCCTTCGGCCCTTTTTGGGTTAATGTAAACTAAAAACATTAATCGTGTCGTTCTGTGTAAAAATAACAACAACACTACGTCAACTTTTGAAAATGCCTTTATTGGCACTCCTACATACACTTAGATGTAAACGTTATTCAAAAAAATTAACTTAACTCAATTCGGTCAATTGGGTCAGTATTTGAGAAAGCTTCTTTGCCCACGCCATAGTTCAGTCTGAACATTATTCTTCGTCGTTTTCACGAAGGGACGGGCATGTCAAAAATAACATTTTTTCCCGTTTCGATTCGTTTTTACTCGTTAAATTAAAACATCGTTCTTGACCATTTTTGACATGCTTCTGTGAGCAAAACGTAAGTAATTTCTAAATTACATTAATGATGCAAGGGGCAAGCATCTCGATAATTGCATTTGCGTTTTCACGAAGAGACGCCATCGTGCCCGTCGACTGAGATTTTCGTTTTCACGGAGGAACGGGCATCTTTGTTACATTCTGAGCTGTGCGTGCGCAAACACTCGCCCGCTTTCATATGGAAAAACACATTTAACAGAAAAGGCATGTATTCTTATCCAATCTGACTTGAACAAATTTTATTACATGGTGACTTGTAGATGCAGTTTTACAAAAACAAACCTAATAATTTTCTTAAATAACATCAGTGCTTTTTAGACAAGTATAATCATGGTCGTGCTATTTACATCGAAGGTTCCAATTTATTTTGAAACTATAAACAAATCGATCTCGAATCATCTCCAATCTCTTACCTTATTGAAGCGTAACATACATTGAATAGAAATAATTTGTACTATATAACCGTGATTTGATTAAACCACATGTACATGCTTTGTGAATTAAAAAAAATATAGTATGATTGTTTTAGAATCTTAAAGAAGCCAAAACCTGTTTTCGATTGAAAACAGCTCAACAAAATAGTAACGAAAGCAGAAGCTGTTTCGGCTGACTTGCCGAAACAGCTCGACCACCGAGCTAACGGGATCGGTTGGCCGGTTCGAATCAGATGTACATAGCATCGGGTACCGCATCAACTATTCATGAGATGGAATTTTTGCGTCGGGGTGATGTAAATCAAATTAGGTTTTAGCCCTTCACCTGTGCCACTCTTGGTCAATTCCAATAGTAATATTTGCCAGAACAACTGCAGATGCAACCTCTTTCCTAAGGCTTATTTCGTTTTCAACCTCGTTTCCAATAGTAAGCCTTGGGATGGGAATTTGCTTCCTGTATCCTGATTCGATAGCGCACTTAGCAAAGTGATTGATTCATAACAAGTACTTGGTTTTGTTATTTCTAACGTGCATTAAATATTTTCACGTTTAACGCTATTACTACGTGTTTTCGTTACTCACAGCGCGACGAATTGATTCTGTGTTTACCCCAGACACCACATACAAAAACAAACGCTTACGTGAAGCGCTTAGCACGGGCAGGCATGAGACTATATTCATTTGCATACGTATCAAAACAAATAATATGCATTATTATTAATCCTGGAAAAAAACAGCGAGATTATCGAGGTCTTTATTCATGGAGGTGTCTATTGTACTCCCTGAAAAAAAAAATGAGGATGAAGATTAGATTGCATATAATTACTGAAACGATTTGAACCACTCCGTATGAAAAGAGATTGACTTCTCCGTTATCGTGAAATTAAAACGACGGATTGTATTCTTACAAAAATTTACTAACAACACAAAATCGGTCAAAAACGTTATGTTTTAAATGTTGTTTAAGACGAGTCATGCGACAGCTTGCGCACCTTGAGTAATTCTGATGGATCTTGGGATCTAAGAGTCCATCTGGAGGAATGTGGTGGCAACACAGCCTGGGCCGAGTGAGGAGAATTTCAAATTTCAGGACAAAATTACAGTTTGGTATATCACTCTTACAATGAGAAAAGTACTGCCGGTGACTCTCTGTTCTTACACAACGGTCAATTTGTTTTCAACAAAGGATAAAGATAACGAGAAGCTAAATTAGTTCGATTGCACAGAGGATGAGAGAGGTGGTTGGTGGTACAATATTTGTTCCCGTGCAAACCTTAACGGCTTCTTTATTGATTCATCCTCGGAAGTATCAGAGCCATTACACGGACTTCGTATGAATATGGAACTTACTCCCTAAAAAGTGCAGTACGAAGATTCGTTTGGCTTTAGTTATAATTTATTTTCAGGAAGTATTCAGAATACTAAATTGTGTACACGGACACAATCTTTCTAGCTCTCAAATTTTCTTTGACGCGCTGTTTTTTTTCTCTTTCTCCGGAAGTTCAAAATGCAATGCAATATGCGTGTTGCCTGAAACCACTCATTTTTTTTTCCTTTTAGAATTGTTGCCTTTATACCATGACGTTTCAATTTACACAGTGCCGTAATTTCTGATATTTAGAAAAACATGATGCGAAAATGTACAGTTTTTTTTATTAAATAAGGGAATAAATGTGTGCTTGGGAGGTGTTAAACACTATGTTTAAGACTGGTTGGAGTCTAGAATGCTGACAATTATCCAAGGCGAAGCCGAGGGTAATTATACATAAATACCTTTTCGGTCAAAAAATCATTTGTTTTTACTGTCCAAAAGTCAAAACAAGTCAAAATTTAAAATGTCCAACGATTTGGTTCAACCATTTTACTTTATACTTTTCAAAACACCCCTCTAGCTAAAATGGAGTGTCCAGCTCGTGAGTAAGACGTAAATAACTCATTTTAATTGTATGGAGATCTACGCGTCATCGCGCGTACTGCGCGATGACGCGCAGATGCAGCTGTGGTGAGTGCGTTGAGAATTTTGGACTATGAATTACTGACTCACTGGTAGTATTGCGCATGTCTACATGAAGATTGTGAACATTCAACCAATTAAACGGTAAAAGTCATTGAATTTCATTGGAGTCCAAATTTCATGTGACACTGGAAAAGTGTTTAAGACCAGCCAGCCATGTCTTTATCACCCGTTTAAGACCGGGTTCGTGACGGGCTCTCGACCAATAGGAATGGGCAAACTGTCTTAGGTATTTATAAATGTTTGTTTTAGCGATAGACGAAAAGTGTATTTTGGACTAATTTTTAAAGTTATTTTCTTGGCTTCATTTGACAGTGGAAATAACTTTGTTTTGACGATGTTGTATTATTGTTAATTAACTTACGTATTAATTAAAGTTGTTTAAGAACCTTAAAACGACTTTTGAAAACGCAGAATTTGTATCGCTTTGTAGTTTGTAGTTTAAGTTAGATGTCCATTATTTGCCTCAGTACCGTCACACGTAAACTTTGATTGACATATTGCTGTAACTGTTCTTGATTCGAAATACATTTGGTAAAAATGTGCACTCTACGTGAAGCTTGTTTTAGCGGTACATTATATAGCCATTTAATAATTGGTTCTTTCTGAGTTTGTTCAGTGGTAAATAACTTTTGAAACTTTGCATGGCAGTAGAGTGAGGGTTTGCGGTAACAATAAAGAATCTCTTTTGAGAAGATGCGCAGGTCTGAAAAGAACGGGCTGGTTGTGAAACTCGTTCACAACCAGCCGGTTCTTTTCAGAATCACACATCTTCTCAAAAGATATTCTTCCACTGACATTGTCTTACTGCATACTCCCAACTTGTGGTTTAGTGGTAGTTAACGCATTTAAACTAGTTATCTTCTAATAACGTACACACGTGCATACTCGATGTGCATGATTATTGTATTTGCTAGCTAGTTTGACGCTGTATGGTACATGTTCATCCATATTACATCCGTGGTGATAGTGCAATTACGTTCGGTATTTGCATTATGACATTTTGATTGATCACTTTTAAGCCTTAAAAACACTAAAAGATACTTAGTAACCGTATTTGTTGTTAGAAAAAATTACATAGAATTGCTAATGTCACGTTTTATATTTAGCTAAAACGGACCTTTCCTTGTCGAAAAGAAAACGGTTATTGATTACGAGTTTCGTCAATTTTGTATGTGAGTGATTATACTGTGTTCTCGCTATGTTAACGATGTATGATATATTAATATTACTTCGTCTGTGGTGGTAGTGTGTAATTGATATTTAAATGAAAATGTTGAGATAAAAAAAACGAAACAAATGGAATATGTATTTACATTAGTAAATTTTGATTGAGCACTGTTTAGTTTCGAAACCACTTAAGAATATTTAATCACTTATATTCGTGATTCAAAACATTGCGTGTGGTAATAAATGTCACATTTTAAGTCTATCTCCTGCAAAAATTATATCAACAAAGCTCGACTGTGGTCAGATGATATGGAAATAATAATTAAAGGTGTATAGGAAAAGTTTCTTAACTCAACTTGATTTCAAATTTGCAGATATATTGATGAACATTATTACTGAATCATTTTCGGCCACCAAGTCGTGTTTTAAAAGCACATACTCGTTCACCAAATTCGTCACCGTTTTAGGGATGGGCATGTGGATTTGAAGAATTTTTTTCTCGAGATAATCACGAGAGAAGACTCTCCTATTTTCAATCTGCGAAAGAACTACTACTAACAGTTTGTAGACAGTGATCCTAACACAAAAACGTTATACCTGCATCTGCCAGTGCAGGGTAACTTCCTCAATCAATGACACTATTGGAATATTAAACATATTACATTAAACGAAACAAATAACACAATCAATGAAAAAAAAAAATAAGAAAATAACACCTCTAGCTCTGAACACATCCATTTAATTTGGATTCGACAAAAATACGGTACATTATGGAAATTTGGTAAAGTTACGCTCTTATTCCACAATCTCTGAAGACATGTCTTATGCAAAACCTTGCTTTCAATATATTTTTGTAAACTTGTTTTAGCACTATCGATCAAGTTGAATTTACTCTTAGTAACTTGGTGTTGTACTTACAATGTACTCTACTCTGACGAAGTCACGCACTTTTTAACAATCGGATTCTAAACGACACATATATCAGAAGTTTTAACTTATCAGCTATACATGTATTCTCTCTTTGAATTCCTTCTCACTGATATTGAAAAAAGGGGAAGCTCTGTAAACAACCTCACAAAAGATGGTGAATTTCTTTTTCAGCTATTTTTTTCCCCAAAAAAACTATTGTAGGAGCAGAACTGAGAGATGTTTTCCTGAGATATACTAGTTCACAAAACTATTCTGCTGTAGTGTTTAACATACCGATCGATTTTATCTAGCTAATAAATAACCTGCGAACCGTAAACCTGATCATTTCTAATGGGACAAAACTAGAATGAAGAATTTTTGGCATCCTGATGAGAAATAATGACACAAAGCTAGCATATAACATGAACAAAGTATCACAGCCGGCACTCATTGCGTGCGAAATGTTTCTGGCTATGTCAATAGAGGGCGCTGTGTTTTCTTTCCTTTTGTTTCTTTTGTTTCTTATGGGAACAAGTTACTTCAGCAAACACTTGTGACGAGTCATCAGCTATACGTTTTATATACACCAACGTAAACTGTGTATTGACATTTCTTAGTACTCATGCTAGAATATATCCGAATCCAATTGTCCAGCACTGTTAGTAGGCGTGGCTTTAGTCATCTACTGAGCAATATTGTGTTTGTATTGGTCAATGCATCTTCTGTTTTTTAGCATCAAGGGCGGAACCAGAACAGAATTTTTTTTGGGCCCCCCCCCCCAAAAAAAATGGTCCCCCAAAAAAGTGGGTCAAAAAAATTACGGCGTGGGGTTCGGGGCCCGAACTTTTTTGGATTCTAGATGCTCTGTGGTGCAATCTGGGGCAATTTCTGACCACTTTAATCAATGCTTTTTTGAGGAAAAGATGGTGGTGTACTCATTGCCTGCCTTTATTGCGATGTCACATAAACAAAAAAAATTGGTTTCGTTTTTTTTTTTTTTTGGGGGGGGGGGGGCATGGCCCCCTTCCCCCCCCCCCCCTGGATCCGCCCTTGTTAAGCATTGATGTGCATTTATTGTAAACAAATGTATGGGGATCATGTTGGCCTATAAGGATAAGAGAATAAACCTCACTTCTTCGCTTAGGTGGGACCAAAGAAGTCAAACAAGTCTCCTGTCTGCTTTTTTGTCTAACTGTTGCTAATAAGCGGTGTAGTCTCCACCGATCAGCGACCGGTGAGCCACCCATAGCCACCCAAAACCACCAAAAGCAACAAGTGAGCCACCCAAAGCCACCTGTCAGCCACCATGATCCACAGGTACTCCACCCATTCCACATGTCAATCCACAGGGATATCCTGCCAATCCACTCAATCACACCTAGGTCCGCTGCTTCAATGCTCCCAAGTGGTATCTGCGCCGTTCACAAGTACCCCCTCACCGGCAAAGAAATTACAGTTGGGGGTGACCGACCGACGCCATCTTGCCTGACTGCAATTACATAGTACAAATCCCCTGGTGTACGTGCGTCTTACACAAGGAACGGTGCGCCAGAACCAGTTAAATGTCCCGCCCATTGGAAGTCGTTGCTAGGTAAAAGGGCGCCCTCTTTTGTTGGCGCACAGAGCCCATAGAATTTGGAGTGTTGGACGTCACTCGGTGCTGTGGCCTACAACCGCAGGTGCTTAAACTCCATCTGGACCTGGCCAGGCAGGCAGCTAGGGAAACTACTTGGTGACGCACGTTACACAATGCTCTTTAATCTCCGTGGGATCCTGTTCCTCTATTTAGCATTATAACTTGAGCGGCTGACAGCCCTGTAATAGGCGACCTCAATACTAAAACAGTTAATCAAAGCATCAATTTTCCCGTGGACTGGCCTCGTCGTCCCTTAATTACCCGAATTGATTAATGGTGGAAGTGACAAATATATATTTACACAATTCATCAAAGAAAGCGGTCCGGTAGTTCTCTAAGTGACAGCCAGATATAACAATAATAACTATCTTTGCCGCACCAATTAATTCCTCATTATAGCTTCAATCAACCTTAACATATTTTATTCTTAAAAAGACAAGCTAATTGACGAATTTGGCACCGAAGCCGAGGGCTCCAGTGCACTTTTGGTTGAGAGGATACAAACAAACAGTTTCTCAATTTATACAATGGCTTAGCACCGAGAGCGTTGTGCATTAGACCCTAGCTACTCGTCTTGGTACTTGCAATTCAGGACTTATTACATCCTTTTACAGTTGTACGATTATTCATCAGACATCCATTATTAGTTATGCTATTTAATTGCCAAAACCCGTTTAAAAATCTTTCAGCTCCCTAGAATAAAACATTAGTCCTTCACACTCTCACAATGGCACCATCCAAACGTCATCTATGTCGTATGACCAAGCATGGTCAAGTGACGAGTCACGTGAGGACCTCAACAACCCCAGTTGATAAAGACATCTTGATGGTGTCGCAAGCTTCTGATATGGGCTCTGTTACTCGTGTCCAAAAAGGTACCTTTTATTTACTTGATTTGATAATGGGACTGGAACTTTCAAGCTCGGTTAACTATGTTATTTCTGTGCCTAGAAAACCAGCCGTGAATAGCTGTCTTAAGAGCTTGCCTGAATGTCTTGTATTTTAACTGGTATGTGTTGGGGTTGACATAGCAGACAAACGCACAAAGTGACCTAACGTACTTGGTCCTCCTTGCACAACAGAAAATAAGTTGACCATCTTCTAGTGTGCGCGAGCTGAGCAGAAAACGTACCCATACTGGTCCATGAGAGCTCCGAAGACGATTGTAAGCATGATGACTAGACGCTGTCTGGTATTCACATGATAGGCTTCCGCCTTTTCATGTTGCAGGTTGAGGGTTTTGGGTTGTCGATTAAGAGTGACTTGTATTTTGTAGTTGGCTAGACTCATCAGTGTTAAGGGCAAAAAGTAGGCCATGACACAATTAAATAAATGCAAACGTGTTGCAAAAAGTGTAATTTATGATATTGTGACCGATGAGGGTATGTATTGAGGCTCTGAAGGGACATCGCAAATCGTGAATATGGACGTAAATGTTCACGGCAACCAAAATACGGCTCGCTCTTAAGTCGGGAATATTGACTGCAATATTCGAGTCAAAAAAAAATCACGTCTTGATTTCCGGTCGCAAATATCGACATTAATATTCGCGTCAACAAAGATCGCTTTCCGGTGGCAAAATTGTGTATGCGATTTGTTTTTCCAGCAAGCTTGGTGTTCCGGACCATTTTGTGAGCGGCTGTTTTAAAATCTCAACTCAAGACGAGGCCCGGCTTTAGAGAACATTTTTTTAGGCACTCATACGGTCTTTTATAAAACGAATGCACACTGTCTTGGACAAAGATGATTATTATGTCACTGACAAACCTTCACGTATTTTCTTTTTGAATTAGTGTAATTTATTTGGGAGCGGACGATTTATAAAGTTGACTGAAAGCTATAATAAAGAATTGATGAGTGTTGCAAAAGATGGCAATAAACTAAATGTGTGTTTGTCACTCAGAGAGCTGCCGCACCGCCTGCGATGATAAATTGAGTAAAGAAATGTTGCATCACAGTACGTAATTCTCCCCATCTAACATGTGGGGTTAGTTAGTGGAGACGAGGCGGCTTCACGAAGAACGCAGAAACGCAAAGACTTACGTCAACGGTATGTAAACAAGTTATTAAAGTTTCATAAACTTTTAAAGTTATTACGAAGAAGTTTTATGATGCGTTAGAACACTTGATTAACAGTTATAAGCGAAGGGAATCAACGGTTAAGTACTCTGTAGCAATAAAGAAGGTAGGCTATTGTAGCTCAATGAGTGACAATCAGAGATTTAGATAATAATTGTCTTTGCAACATTAATCGTCTCCTGACAGTTTTCATTTAAAAAAATTCTTAAGTAATCTTCCCACATCAAATAAAAGAGGTTGACAACGGGTAGGGCGCCACACGAAGCATCAGTTGCCCACAGTGAGGCAACAAAGGCAGATCGCATTGCAGCGCTGTAGTAAATGTTGGCGACTATCTTCGTACAATATATTAGTTTAAGGTGTTTCCTGATGGGTGGACAGACACACTATCATTGACATGTCGTTAAAATACATGTGAAGTACAGGTGCAAGTCGCCATTAGTGTATCCAAAACCGCAGTTTTCGTACACACTAAGTAGAAGAATCACCGTCCCTCGAGGTGAAACGACTCACATTTGAGGGACAAACAGTCACTGATTTGTGTTACACTCCATAGACAGCAACAGTAACTCTCTCCACTTTGCAAGGGCTACAAAGGAATGCTTCTTGTGAGACAGTTGAATCCATTATTAGAGCGTCCTAATAAAACTACTAACCGTACGCACCAATTGTATATAGATTAGCATCAACACACATTTTAACCATGAATGCCACTGATGAACACAATGAGGAACCAACTGGAAAGAAGTGGGTGTGCCAGGTCATGGCAGCAGAAGGAGTTATTGGTGTCTTAGGAAACTTACTAGTGTGTTACGTCATCCTACGAGTCAAATTCTTACACAACATGACGAACTACCTGCTGGTGAATTTGGCCGTTGCTGATATGCTGATGTGTCTGCAAGAATTTCTTTATTATCTAACATCAGACTGTAACCTTATTGCTTTTGCTCCAGTTAGCATCGGCGTGAGAGACTTGTTCTGCCGACTTCTAGCATCAAAGTATTTGGCATTGGTGTTATCCTTTGCCTCTGCCTACAATCTCTGTGTGGTTACATTAGAGAGGTACATTGCCATAGTACACCCTCTACACTATGCGAGGAAACTCACAACAGCAAGGATGGTTGCTATAATTACATTGGTGTGGGTGATATCATTTCTGATATCTTCACCTACTCTATTCACATTCGAGCCAAGCAATGACCCCGATGAGATGTGCTCAATCAAATATCCTCACCCGTCATTACCTATTCTACTCAGCATATTTATATTTCTCTTCACATATTTGCTGCCCCTAACATTGATGAGTTTGGCCTATTATAAGATGCAGGTCACTCTCAAAATACAAGTCAAAGCCCTGAACCTGCAACATGCAAAGGCAGCAGCCTATGAGCTATTGATTGCTAGACAGAACCTGGTCAGCATGCTTAAAACTGTCTTGGGAGCTCTCATTGTCTTATGGACATTGGAATATTTTGCTGTCCTTCTCTGCTTGCATCGAACAGATGATGCTCAGTTCTTGTTCTGTGGATCTCAGGGCTTCTACTATACCAGAGTTTTCGCTAACTTACTGTTTAATTTCAATTCAGTTGTCAATCCTTTCATCTATGAGTTTAAATACAAGAAATTCAGGCAAGGCCTTAAAGTAGCTTTCTGCTGCTGCTTCAAAAGGCCTGGTGGTGAAAGAGTTGGACTTGAGATGGTACCATTATGACTTTTGAGAACAATATTATCTGGCTATATTTATGCAATGACAGTATTGGTAAAACATTTAACATGTATCATGTCTAGTCCTGCGGATATGCTTAACAATTGTGAAATTTTGCCTAAAAGCTTGAAACTTTGCACAATGGTTTATATCCAGGAGAATAAATGCTTTAGAATGATAGCCATCGCAAGCTTCCCTTTGAGGGGTGTGGCATCTAGCTGAAGAATTGAGGGGCTCATTACGCCAACCTTTCAACAAAATTATGCCCACCTTTCACATTTTATGCAGACTTATACGTATACGTGAATTTGTTTTTCTAAACTGGGAGACTCATTATGCCAACCATCGAAAAAAATGTGTCCACCCTTTATAAACGCGTGAATGGTCTCAAAGACGTTCATATTTATAATAAAACAAATCCAGATGTGGAGGCATAGGAAATCCCCCGTTCAGAGGTGTGACAGCCATTTAAATAAAAAATGTAGGGATACTCATTCCCACGTTTAAGAAATTGTGCCTACCTAAATTATGCGCCGCAGCACCTAGCAAAAAGGTGCTTCACAATGGGTCTCATATGTTCATATACTTCATTTACCTGGCTTTTGTTGCATTCTCCCCAAGCGCTTTGTATCCTCTGGCAAGAAGCGCTATATAAATACAATTATTATTATTATTTATTAAACGCATGAAACATAAACGCCTCTTAGGAGCATGGTGCTCATTATGCTCAACATCAAAAAATGTCTACTTTTCTGCACACAGACACATGTATATTCATGAGGGCAAAATAGGTTTGCAGCCATCGCAAACTCACCATTTTAGCCCGTGTCAGCGATTTTAATAATGTGGATGCGTGCTTGTACCCACAATTATTTTACAATCTGTGCCGATTATATTAAAACAAAAATAGTTGACAGGTTATCTAAGTGACCTCATTTAGTAACACTATAACTTCCACACAAGAGCATTTTACATAAAGTTGGTTATTTTCTTCAAGGGTGAGTATAGAATAAACAAGAAGCTGACAAATTGTACCCGTACGGGGACGAATGTGTATAAAAATTAAGTACCTCTATCATATAACACTTTCTCCGTAACAAATTTCCCAACTGTAATCACTCACCTTTGGGAAGCATGGTCTACAATGGCTTCCAATTCGATGAAATTGTCCACCCGATTTACCAGGAGAAGGCATTTCAGGATCTCTGATGAGTATTTTTACCCTAACAAAATCGACCTTTAAAATATACAGCTTTTCGAACGTGTTAGAGTAAGGCCGCGCCATTGTAGGTGCAAGTGGCTGTTTGGCAAACCCTTACTTAATAAACAGATGCCTTTGTGCCTCATCTATATTGACCGAAGTTGCTGGTGCTGTCATATAGAATGATTGTGAACTGTACCTCTAAACCGCTGCAATATAATGAGTGTTTTAACAAAATCGACCGTTAATACATAAAGCTCTCTTTTTTGGTACTTAAGACAATACACTCCACGTATGCAATGTATACAGCCGTAGAAAGTGTGCAGCCAACGTCTTAGTACTTTTGTTATACATTTTGTGTGCTTCATCCTGCGGTTTTATACATTTCTCATTCATAAAAACGACTACACCTCTGAGCTGTTCTAGTGGCTGATTTCCGGAACATGGACAACGGTACACCCGCGCGTACACAGCTTGAGATTGTTTTGACTGCCCCAACCCAAATTAGTTTCTGCCCCCCTCAAATTGCCCCCCCCCCCCCAATTTTAGAGTCTGGCGCCGCCACTAGATTTAAGGTCAATATTTGTCAGTACCTTTGTGGGTTACCAGCCAACTAACATTGTAAGAAATCGGCCACATAATTATGAATATCACGATACAAAAAAATGTCTACCACGCCTCTAAAAGTGTGAGTTGCGGTGGCTACACATACTTTTCTTTTCCCTCATGAATATAACATGTATGTTTCTGCTGCATAATGCCAGGAAAAAAATAGCATCACGAGTGAAATTCTGATCGCTCTGATGAGGGTGATGTCATTTCTATTTTCTTTTTGAGGGTTAACCATAGGGTAAAACATGGAAATTTGTTGTAAAAATTGTGCTGTAAATGAATAGCAGAATTTCTTTTTTCTTTAGGGGGGCAGGATGATGCTTGTTTGTGATATAGTTACTTTCGTGATTTTTCGCATTCTGTTGGTTGGTTGGCCTTTAAACTTTAAGCAACAATGAACGTTTGGCTCAACCAATTCGCAATGAAGTAAATATATCGACCCGATCTCTTACCAATTATCGGACATGATTCACGCTGTTGATGCTGTTCTGTAAAAAAAACAACTGATTCAATCTTATCCGATAATTACAGCAATTATTGTTGATGTGACATAATGAACAAATAGTAAAGTTATTGCTATTAATACAATACGCTCATTCCTTCATAACGATTGTCCTTATTAAAGTAGGTATTTGCAATGGTTGACTATCGGGTTCGTAACATGGTCAACAAACTATTGTTACTGTGTTTGGCTATGACTGGATCTCTAAATTACTCTCATGAACTGTAACCCAGCGACTAGAGGGTATTTCACTTGTGCATGAGGTACATTCACAGGTAAAATACAATTTGAGCTCCGGAAATATCTATCATTATTGTTGGGTTGGATTGAGTTTGGTTTGGTCGGGTTGGGTTGGGTTGGGTGAGTTGGGTTCGGTGGATGGGTTTGGTTGGGTTTGGTTTGGTTGGGATGGGTTGGGTTGGGTTGGGTTGGGGTTGGGTTGGGTTGGGTTGGGTTGGGTTGGGTTGGGTTGGGTTGGGTTGGGTTGGGTTGGGTTGGGTTGGGTTGGGTTGAGTTGGAATGGTATGGGTTGAGTTAGGTTGGGTTTGTTTGGGTAAGGTTAGGTTGGAGTGGGCAATTGGTGTCACAACTTTATATACAAGTGAATTTTGATTGTTACTTGTCAGACCTATATTGTATCACTTTTTTCTCTTCGTGTGTATTACGGTAGCGACCCTAGCCTGAATTTAAATATTGTGTAACGTTTTGTAGCTGTATTAAGCGGAGAGACCCCAAAACGGATTTTATTTAGAAGTGTTAGAAGTTCACGAAGTTTGAATTTGGTTCATCTTATCAAGACTTGATTTCAGTCCAACACCTAGGCATTACAATGTAGAAGTCGTTAGTCCAATATGGATTTAATAATAGCTTAACTTAACCTACCATACTTATGCTTGTCCGTGGATAAACGTAAACGTTCTGAGGTTATGAAATATGTTTAAACCATCAGTTTTGGGTATACAATCCAAAGTAGCATTTGGAGGCGAGACCTGGGCCGACACTACGTCATGGCATTAAGTGCCAGTTATGGTTTGTGCTAGCAGTGGTGAGGAGTTATAGGTTCTTTGTGAACTGAGTTTGGCAATTTGTTTGCATAGAGTAGATAGGCTGCGGCTATTCTCGTCTCCTCGTCACTGCCTTTTAAATGTAAACAAGAGTATTTGCCATAATCAATATTTATGTTGATTGGTTTGCTGTTCTCAATTCAAAATTGAAAATTGAAAGTGTGTATGTGGATAACTGTTGTAGAACGTTGCAAATGTGCCTTGTTATAAACGCATTGTTTGAGTTTGTGTGTATAAAATGTACCTTGGGTTTTATGCTATGTAAAGAACTGGATTCACTTCAAGCTGTTATGGAGAGTGCATGTAATTTATACTTCATTTAAAAAAAACAGGTTTGTGTAGGTAGGACGTCTAATGTTGCAAACTCCGCAATTAGACGGACATCCTCAGCGGGCCAAAATAACGTTGACGGTCGACCAGAAGGATTGTCAGTTCTTATCGAAGGCCATCAACTATATAAGAAGTTTTTCTAATTAACTGTATAATTTCAATTCAATCATCAATCCAATCATCTATGAGTTCAAATACAAGAAATGCAAGCAAGGTTTTAAGGTAGCATTTTGTTACCGCCTCAAAAAGCATGGTGGTAACAGAGTGAACATTGCGATGCTACCATTATGACTTTAAAGAAAATACATTATCTGGCTGTATCCATTTCACATAGAGGCTTGGCAGCAAACAAAGCGTAATAACTGTAAAAACTGTAAAGTGTATCGAGGAGGAATAATTCCCATGCTCACGTAACGTACTAAAGCGTAAACTCGCCAAGGAAGTACAGAGAAGTTATCTGTTTTCATTTAATATAGCAAGACAGTGAGCGGCAAAACAAATATTGTGACTGATGATAAAAGGACATATTTGTATTCACTCAATTTTTCAAAAAAGACTACATTGCAACTCTCTCTGCCAGTCAGACATGTACATTATGGGATTCAATGCCACACTCAACAAAAACATGCGGTCATACAAAAACCAAATTTATTTTGGTGTTGTATGACCACACGTTTTGGTTGAATTTAACAGGTCCCCTTGGGGTGGGTTTGGGTCGAGTTGTTTTGGGTTTGGTTGGGTTGAATTAGGTTGGTCTAGGTCGGGTTCTGTTGGTGTCAGTTTTCGATATTAAAGTATTGTGAATATTTAATTGTCAGACTTATATTGCATAACTTGTTCTTGTATGTATTACGGGTAGCGACCCCCAACTTGGATGTAAAATTGTGTATTAAACTAGCTGTGGATGTTGTTAAGGGGAGAGACCCGCCTAAATGTTTAGATGTATTAGCAGTCCACGAAGTTGGAATTGGGTTAATTATCAATGGCTTGACTAGAACACCCAGGAATTGTAATGAATTATTTCCGCCACGCGCGAGAACTACGTGATGAGCAAAAGGTCATTTGACGCCGTTTGCATAGCTCGTAGCTTAAACAAATATCACCGTGTGTGGTCAACCTGAGCTAAGTGCTGAGCTAAAAAAAAAAAGTTTATAAAAAAACACATTCTCTGTTCATGTTTTTTCATGATATTGTTTTGCAATTTCTTGTAAAGCCTGCTGGCGATTACCCCCTCTTCAAAATCATGCAACCGACAAACAAGGATATTCTGGCCACTACTCAGCCAGCTTATCCTCACAGCCGTCAATCGTATTTAGCAATGGCGGCATTTAACTGACTATACGTATACCATTCAGTGGATTAACATGTTCTGAGGTTTTGAAATACTTTAACACCATCAGTCGTCGGTATAAAATCCAAAGTATGCCTTTAACGGCTGATAAAACACCGGCTGGCTTTAAACACGTATTAATGCATCGCAATGTACAATCGGCGCCCGCTAATTTAAATATAAGGAGATTGGTTGCAATTCGCACACGAGGCACATACCATAACCATGGCTAGAACAGTGATTTACAACACAGGTAAAAACGTTATACAAAATCGATTGAAATGTGTGTGTTCTGTCCCCTTTTTTTGAATTATTGACCCAAATGCACTTATGAATGTGAATTAATATGTGCTTGATCGTTGTTATACAAGTACGTTTAATACCGACGCAGGTTATTATCGGCTACCAGGCTCCTAGCCAGTTTTAAACGTACTTGTTTTAAATCGGCCAAGCTCATATCTATTCCCTTATTAATAAATACCTGATACAGTTTAGCCATTCCTATTGGTCGAGAGCCCGTCACGTGGTGATTTTAAACGGTTGATAAAACAAATGCTTTTAAACACTTGTTGTGTCACATGATTTGATGATTCCTACGAAATCTGGTCCCTTTTACCATTTCCATTTTATTGGTAGAACTATCACAATCTTCACTTTTGCACAAAACTACCAATTAGTCCGTATTTCATAGTCCAAAATTCATACTATAACGGAACCGCCGCGATTTGCGCCACATCGCGCAGTACGCGCCATACACCACTAATTTCCATATAAGGACATTTTTTAGTACTACTCGCGCGTGGTATATATACCGTAAACAAAGGTATACTGTAAATAATGTGTGACTGTGCACAAAACACGGACGGAGCCAGCTTGGTTTAAAAGGGGGTAGTTGTACACTATTCTGTTATGAGTGTTAATAATCGTCTGATTTGAACAGCGCCCCAATTGAAAATATGGTACGATCCCCCCCCCCACCCCCACCCCTTCCACCCGTAGATAAAAAAAAACCAGCTGTGTACATTTCAGAATGATTTGCTGATAAACCCCACCCCCTCCATGCGAAAAATCCTGGATCCGCCACTGGGATAACTATTTGCGGTGTAACCGAAACGGTGAAACAACTATAGCGGTCATGGGGTGATCCGGTAAAGTCAGAAAGATGTACGCTTGTGTTAAGGGAGGCACTTCATGTACGGTATGATAGTGAATATAAGGAAGAGCCCAACTCTTTCATCAAGTAGAGATTGGCCCCTTTTCGGTTCTTTTCTACTAGTAATGAATGTCAGTGACATGCACAGATACCACCTTGGAAAACACCATCAGAAGTAAGTATTGATAAGCTTTGTGAAGACAACCAACCCGCATATATCAAGGCCCACTTTGTGTAATACCCATCTAAACTCACATTTTTAAGAGAGCGTGATGGTTGAATCCTCACAATCATACAAGTGTGCATGTGCCTGCAATTGGGGACCCCTATTGTCCCTCTTGTGTTTGTTCTTACTTTTTATGAAGACCTCCCATATGTTGTGTACCCAAATCAAAATTGTGGACCTTTCGGGAATTGGGGACCCTATTGTACTTTATTGTTCCACGCCCCCCGTTGAATGCACAAACGCACAAAAACACACGCAAGCCTACAATCAAATAACTCATTAAAGTTGCATTATACGTTATAACGACGATTTTATAGGATGCGTTAGAAACCTTGATGATTAATGGTTATACGCGAAATGAATCATTGGTTATTGTTTACCGTATTAATAAAGAAGGTAGTCTGTTGTAGCTCATTGAGTGACAATTAGAGATGCAGATAATAAACAGGTTGCATTATCAACCGTCTCCTGACATCTTTCATTAAAAACTTCAATAAGCCACAGGGTGTTCACATCCAATAAAGGAAGCTGATAACGGGTAGGCTGCCACACGAAGCATCAGCTGCCGACAGTGAGCTAACAGAAACTCATTGGCATTGTAGCGATTATTGACGGCTGTAGTTTTATCTCCGTACGTGAAATTAGTATAAGGTGTTTCCTGATACGAGCATGGCCATATACAATCAGTGAAATATTGTGCTTCTTGCAGCCTCTCAAAAACGCTCTGACGGTAAAGCTGGACACATACACTTTGATGCGGATCGTGACCACGTGTTTCCGATTCACAGATTTTTGAGAACAGTGTCGTTTTGATAAAAAAAATGTACATCTTTACTACATAGTCGTCATCAGTGTATCAACATGTGTGGTTATCGTACAAATTAAACTAGACGGATTCCGAAATACCCTTGAGGTGAAACGACTCACATTTGAGGGAGAAACAGTCACAGATTGTTAACTACGATCTAAACAGTGAGCAACAGTTACTCTCTCCAACTTCAAAGGCTTACATATTAGCAATGCTTCTAAACGAGAGTTGAATTAATTGAGCATCCTAACAAACCACTTACTGTACCCACCACATTGTTTGTTCATCAGAATCAACGAAAATGTTAACCATGAATGCAACTGATGAACACAATGAGGAACCAACTAGAGAGAAGTGGGTGTGTCAGATCATGGCAGCAGAAGGCGTTATTGGTGTCTTAGGGAACCTCTTGGTGTGCTACGTCATCCTACGCGTCAAATTTCTACACAACATGACGAACTACCTGCTGGTGAATTTGGCTGTTGCTGATATGCTGCTGTGTCTGCAAGTATTGTTATTTTATACAACATCAGACTGTAACCTTATTGCTTTTGCTCCAGTTAGCATCGGCGTGAGAGACTTGTTCTGCCGACTTCTAGAATCAAAGTATTTGGCTTTTGCATTGTCCTATGCCTCTGCTTTCAATCTCTGTGTAGTTACATTAGAGAGGTACATAGCCATAGTACACCCTCTACACTATGCGAGGAAACTCACAACATCACGGATGGTTACTTTAATTGTCATTGTTTGGGTGACATCATTTGTTGTGCACGTACCTTTGATATTTACAATCGAACCCATCGATGATCCCAACAACATTTGCTCATTCGAATATCCTCACCGCCTATTCCCAATTATGGTCAGCATATTTACATTTCTCGTGGGATATTTGCTGCCCCTAACATTAATGAGTTTGGCATATTATAAGATGCAGGTCACTCTCAAAAGACAAGCAAAGGCCCTGAATCTTCAACATGCAAGGGCAGCAGCCTATGATCTTGTGATTGCTAGACAGAACCTGGTCAGCATGCTTAAAACTGTCTTGGGAGCTCTCATTGTCTTATGGACACTGGACTATGTAGTTACTCTTCCCTGCTTGCAACGAACAGAGGAGGCTCAGTTCTTGTTCTGTGGATCAACGAGCTACCACTATACCAGAGTGTTCGCTAATTTACTTTATAATTTCAATTCAGTCATTAATCCTATCATCTATGAGTTCAAATACAAGAAATTCAAGCAAGGTTTTAAGGTAGCTTTCTGCAGCTGCTTCAAAAGGCATGGTGGTAACAGAGTTGACGTTGAAATGGTACCATTATGACTTTTAAGAAATACATTATCTGGCTGTATTCTGCAATGGCAAAATAGGTCATAGTAATAATAATATAATAAATCGGCTCTTATATAGCGCATTACACAATGTCTCGATGCGCTTTACAACGCGAAATAATTAAATGTTAAATAGGTATGTCAACCCTGGGCGGAGTGAACTGATGCCCCTGGGTCATCAAAAAACCATTTTTTTTAAGAAAAAAAAACCGAGGGCCAATGACGGTCACCTCCTATCTAATCCTCATTCAACCTTTGCCAAATCAGCTGGTTCAATGAACCTTGCAGCCAGGGCTACACCCAGGCTGTGTCAACAAACTTTCGACCAGGCCTCCTGCCAAGTCTCATTGAAACATATACAAACACCTGTAACTTGACACAACCATCTCCCTTCATAACTTCAAACCACAGCCGCCAGTCAGTTATCTTTCCAGCGCACTGTCTGGCAACTGTCTGGACACTGTCTGGCACGTGGATTTTTGTTGTATTGCTACTAATAGGGTCTTGCGTAGTGCGGGAAAGTACCTGCTGCCCAGAGGGCCGCCGTTGACGAGTTGTTGTAAACAAAAAACATTTGTAAACGCTGCGCTGGGTTAAAATTAAGCGCAGTTTTGAACTCAGTTTCAGTTCTTGCAGTCTTGATGTGTTGAGGGAGAGAGTTACAGAGAGCAGCGGATGAGTGTGTGAAGGACCGTTGTTCATACGTTTTAGTGTGAATGGCGGGGGTCTACAGCAATATGGCTGAGCCAGAGCGTAGGGTGCGCGGTGGTTGATAGGGTTCAATGAGGTCGCGAAGGTATGATGGTGACGAACCGTCGATACATTTATCAGTAAAGAGTAGAGTTTTGAAGATGACGCGCTTACTGACAGGTAAGGTTTTGAAGTATGGGGGCTATGTGTCGTCGTGATGGTGAGAACATTTAACACATGTCATATCACGGTATTTCTAGGAAAACGATTTCTTGCCTACTATCACCTCTGACCAATACGGGCGCACGATTCACTATGCAGTGCGCCACCAACAGTTTGCTAGAGAGTTCAGTTTCCCAGGGCATTGTGGGAGATGGTCGACAAATTGGCAGCGCGGGACATTTGAAATTGTTAGTTTTGTCCGGTCAGTATTTTCGTAAGCGTTCGATTCCAGTATATGTTTGCCCTTTTCTTTTCTTTATAATAAAGTGTTGTTTTGTAAGGCGACGAAACGCTTTGGCCCTTTCTATAACAAATTAGTTTAAGTGGGCCATGTGTTGTTTACCGTAAACTGGAAAAATTGGCTCTCCGTGGCAAACTCTTGGTGGCGCACTGCATTATAAATCGCCCGAATTGACGGAGAGGTTAAGTAGTAAACAAAGCGTAGCGTTAATTCGCCAAGTCTATTCAGAGAAACTTCCGTTTAATAACAAGTGACGTGGTTAATGTAGGAACAAAATACCATGACTGGTGGGAAAAAAAGGAATTAATTTGCATTTACTTCATTTGTCAAAAAAGACTATATGGCAACTCTCTAAGGAGGTGCTAGCCAGACATGTACTTTAATTGATTTTTCGCCACACTCATCAACTCCTGATTTATTGACGCTTTCAATCAACCGTCCAAAATCATCAAATCCTTATTAACGTCGACTCATTACAGGATACGCCACTGAGCGTCTGTTGCCTGCATATCAATGAGCATACAGTTTAATGTACGTGATCAGCTAAATGCTCGCTACAACGGGCATTGAATTCACATTGCTTTATACATGTTTCTGCTTTTGACACTTTAATTGACAGCGGGGATACCTAAGACAAAACAATTTTAAACAAAGAACTGCAGGCGCTACTTTGACTTTGTCACGTACCATAAAATTAAATACCTAACTGCACATGTTATTCAGAATTGTTTAAAGTAAATATATCTCTCTAACGAACTTCAAATGAACAGAAACGCTTTGTAGTGATAAAGATACCTTTGAGATGTTATTTCGCAGTTTTTGTTGTTAGTTGGTCTTTAAAACCAATGCAACAAAGCAATTTTGGTTAATCCAATTCGCAGTGAATTGATGATATCGTCCCAATTGCTTACTATTTATCTGACTTTTTATCTGACATGATTTACTAAGTTTATGCTGTTTTGTAAATACATGTGTTCAATGTTTAAATCACATCAGATAATAACATGAACTATTATTGCTGTGACATTATCTACAAATTGTGGAGTTATGACTTTTAATACCGTACGCTTATACTTTCGTATCGTTTGTTATTTTTTTTATACCGTTTAAAGTGAGTGTTCGTAATGGTTTAACCCTAAAAGGGCCGGGGCGGAATCCACCCCCCCCCCATCAACTTTTTCCGTGTTAGCCTTGATTTTCCGGCGCTAGGCGCCGTGAAAGCTGAACTTTCTCATACGTCTTGTACACAGAGCACAATAACCATTCGTACATATGAATAATTAATTAGACATAATTCCAAAACCCTTTAACCTATAGTCCTAAAACTTCTTGGGTATGTTTATGAGGAGTTGCTCTATGCATGTACCGAATTTTTCGTCGCTCGATGGCCGAGATCTTAGGGTGATGGTCAAAATAACCCGGCCCTTTTAGGGTTAATACTTGGCGCGTAACATTGTCAACAAACTATTTTTTTCTGTGTTTTGCTCTGACTGAATCCCGAACCTACTCTGATCCAGAGATTAGATGGAATTTTACTTGCGCATATGTTACATGCACAAGTAATATAGCATTAATATTTAGCGTTCCTGGATCATTCATTATTATTTTTATAAGGATTTAAGCGGAACAGATTAATCAGTAAATTGTATACTTTAGTCACAAATGTCGGGATTACTTCCATATTATGTCAGTAAAAGTACGTGGACGAGGACTTTTATTTTTGTAGGCACAATCGAGAAATTCACAGTTGCCCACTAGTCGACAGAGTGTAGCGCGAGCATTGAACTCCATGAAATGTTGTTTTTGTAAGGCTGCAGACTGCTATGCCCAAATATATATAGCTCAAGTTTTCATTCAAATGGGCCATTTTTTGTTAACTGCAAACTTGAAAAAAAAGACTTTCCATGGCTAACTCTTGGTGGCGCACTGCATTGTGAAGCGCCCGATTTAAATACCCATTTCCGAATTCCCAAACCGTTTTGTTGGCGGGCGTCCTTTTGAAAAATCCAAAAGAAATATTCATTTATGCAATATGTGCCCCCTTTTCATGAAAAAAAATTAAAAATTGTGATACGCACCAAGGGGAAACAAAAAAATCGTGATTTTACAATAAACATTCTGTCCTTTCCTTGAAAAACTGATTGGGGGAAAAAAACACATCAAGATGCCTGTTGCAGCTAGATTTTTTGTAAACAACATTTTGTCCTCCACTTAAACGAAGTGTAGCCCCTCCCCAAAAAGGCAAAATTGTGGAATTCTCGTGTTGTAATACTTCGGTGAGCTGTGTAAATGCTAAAAAGAAAGGTGAAACGTTCTATCGCCCTCCCCGCCTCTTAACGCCATGACCCCGCCCATAAAAGGGTAAGAATATAATGGCATTGAGGGGTTTTGAACTTGTTGGGGTATCAATAAATGAACATGAGAGTTTCCACGATTTGTATCCAAAATGCATACGGGCCCCTACAATTGAGCCCACTGACTATAACAGTTTTTTTTTTTTCTGAACAGTACGTATCCCCAACCGCACCATTTATAGTGGCCCCTAATAATCGTTTGTTATAACCATTCAGCATACGCGATTGTCGGGCTTTATTTTGTTCTGCTCCTATTACTGTTTGATATATAATTACAATTTACCCATCCCGTTCGGTTTAGAAAGCCATTCAGATGGGTGGCCTCCAAAGATCTTATAGCGCCGAAGGCGCAAGATGGGGAACTCCATAGAAATTGCGAAATCGTCATGGACGCCATTCAGGTAAGCACACCATTGTGCAAACCATTGTTTGCACAATGGTTTGCTTCGAGTAAGCAAACCATTGTGCAAACAAATGGTTTGCACAATGGTTTGCTTGCTCGAATGGCGTCCATGACGATTTCGCAATTTCTATGGAGTTCCCCATCTTGCGCCTTCGGCGCTATAAGATCTTTGGTGGCCTCATAGTTGTTTTTTTTTCATCAAGAGGTTGGTGGTGAGGTTTCTGGTATTTATACAAATAGAAATATTACGTGCCTCAGGCCATGTATACAATTTCAAAATGTTTTGAGATTCAGCTTTTTGTATGCATTTATGGTGTATAATTCAATATTGGTAGTGCAACGTAGTAGAATATTTGCGTAATCTTTAATGGTTTAAACAGATTGTATTGTAAATAAAATAACATCAGAGTAAAACATCACATGAACAATATCATGGTATTATTCAAAATGAAGGTTATAACCAATGACCTTCAATGAAATGAACCACTTTTCTAGCAATGAGGCGCATCTAAACGGAATGGCTAGTTTAACCACAAAGCCCTCGTGGCTGGACGCTGCGCAGGACGTGAAATTCTGGTAGTCAGCCCACCTACTTATAAGGAAAAACACAAATAATTAGCCCCAGATACAGTGCAGAATGATTTTTTTTTTACTGCTAGATTTGAAGTAGTGGCCAGAGAGTCCCAGGATACGTCTGGTGAGGCACGTGTAATTGGCTCTGTGCCACTGTATACTGCGTACACTGTTTTCCCAGTAGGTCGAAGTTCGGCCGAAATTCGATTATCGCTATTTCCAAAAAAAATGTACCAGCTGTGGGCAACATTTCCTGCCCGACAAATCAAGATGGACGCCAGGCTTATCATATGCTCGATGCTACTGAGGTTCTTGTGTTTCAACGCTTTGGTGATGGTTGCCGTGGCCCAGACGGTGAATGCGTGGATCGTGGAGCCGCGCAGCAACGGTGCTATCAAGGAAGGGGATGTGGTGCATATGACGTGTGTCGCACGCTATTTGTATAAATACCACACATTGGAATGGGTGACCGGCAGCCCGCCCTATCACACCCTGAGGTGGTGCAAAGCCACCATCACCACCAGCCCACGGTTTGCCTTCGAGACCTCCGAAAGACCAACATCCCGGCTTGTGGTAATCCAGGATTTCACCATCACTAATGTTAAGAGGGAAGACTCTAATGAATACGTCTGCAATGTCAAGAACATCAATTCCGACCCAGGTGATAACATAGAGGCCTCCGCTAGAATCAATCTCTCAGTCTTGTATTTTCCTAGTCAGAATTTCCCGATTTGCTTCCCTGACGACCCATCACCCTTACCCCTGGACCGGAGCTGACCATGCGCTGTACGTCTGAGGCAGGAAATCCACCAATCGCTATGGACATTTCACAGGAAGGCCCATCTGATGACCATTCCTGGACAATATCTAACATAAACGGAACCATTTCGATGTCGCTGGAAATAGCGGGTAACAGATCGAACAACGGCTGTGACAGAACCAATGACAGAAACCACTTCAGAATCCACCTCAGATCTCACCAGAGAAAAAAACTCCAGCAATATATGACACAGTCACCTTAACACCGGCACCTTTTATGACATGTACGGAAACAAAACCCACAGAAATATCACTGTATGCGACCAAAGCGAAGCATAGGTCCACACTGGATTCCACACACGCCGAAGCAACAGCAACCACCTCGGTAAAGGTGACAAATGAACACACAGCCGATCCTGAAGCAACCTCATCTAAAATGTTTGGAACAGTCCACGATGATCATACTGGTGCGATCACTACGGTGACCTCTGAACCGACTTACAACCTTCTGACCTTTGCTACGGATGACCCTTCACCCTTGACCCTGTGGATACCAGCCTTTGTAGCCGCGACCAGTGCCCTCCTAGTATCCATCATGACCATCGTCATTCTTGTTCTTTGCCTCATCAAACTGATGAAACGACTAAAAGCCTCAAACGATAGTGAATCTCAGAACCCAATAATCGAGCCGTGCATGGAGCTACATCCAACAGACATCAAGGCGTGAAGAACACAAAGAACACATAACAATGCAAAACGGGTCAGATTTCACCTCGAATAAAATTCATATTTGACCAGCTACTTTTCCGGGTCAAAAGTGTCATGTCAAATATGACCCGGATTCCTATACTTTATCCTTTGCCCGATGCGCCCTCATTGAGGGCAGTTTTTGTCTTTTTTAATTCTGAGTGACAGTTGAATTTGTCTATTCATGTGTATCAAAAAAGGAAGGAAAAGAGACCCGCCCTCAGATTTGACGTAAGATGCAAAGGGTCTATAGAGTAGGTTTGATAATAAGCCAGATCGATATTCCAGCTGATATTATTAATACATGGCAGAACTGAATATCTTAATTTCATCATTATGTTTGCCTATTCTTTACATAAATAATTCACAACTGAACTGAACAACGTCCAATAAAATAGTCTCGTACTCGATTATCTCGCGTTTGTAACTCAATAACATGATTCACTTTTCATGTGCACTATTACTAGCTTATTTCGCTCACTTATGTCACATCACTCGTAATATTTTAAATAATACAGACGTACTATGGGATAATATGTACAGTGCATGATTTAAATTGAACAAGATTTGCTCTAAAGCCTAATACATGCATTTATGAGAAGCTTTAATGACATATGGCTCATTTGTTTGGTCGGTCCATCCACAAAAACAAAAACCCGACTCTAATCTCGAGAAGTACGGCTGTGTCGGTCGGAAGATCTCTCGGCGTTCCGCGGCGCTGTGTTTGGACGACAGCAGAGAATCTGAAGAAAGGCCGCCTTGAACAGAGGGTTGCCGACGGCGTAGCAGAACGGATTCACGGTGCTGCTGAAGTGAGACATCCAACCCAGATACTGGAGGTAAAAAAAAGAAAAGAAACAACTGTTGGGATTATTGGACGCTACTCAAAAAAAAAAAAAAATCAGTCAGATTGGCCCGGAATTCGTGTTCTATTCGGCTTAACCCTTCACGGGGTCAAAAATGATATATTTCCAGGTCAAAGGAGGCATTTTTTTCCTGGAAGGTGTTTTCTTAACCCGGAAAAAGCCAGGCCAATTAGAAGCCGGTTCCAGCTGACTTGGACGTTTTTAGAGAATACAAGGCACTTGTGCATTTAAAGGGTCCAATTTGCAGTGCCACTGAAAGATACAGGAAAGATAAGCGACGAATGGCTCTTTTTCATGTCAAATCTAAAGAAAAAGGTGTGCTCGGCCTACACTTTAAAAAGTCCCAGAATACGGGTGATTCCCAATGCTGTGCGCCACCAGCAGTATTCCACGGAGAGTCAGTTGTTTCAACTTTACGGTCGACAAAAACAAGGCCGACTTGCCACAATTTGAACGAATGTCAGTAGACAACTTGAGGAAACTTTTGATAGATCGGGCACAGAATTCTGCCGCCTCACAAAAAAAAGCCCACCATCTTGATTAAAATATTCTAAAACAGAAAAAAGATATTCGAATCATTCGCTTACGAAATATACTGAACAGACAAACTGACAATTTTCAGTCTCTCGTACTGGTGAATTTGTTCAACGTCTCCCACAATGCACTGCAAAAAAAATAATAAACTCTCCCTTGCAACTTCTTGGTGGCGCACTGAAACCGTTTGGGTCAAAATGACACTTTCCTGGGCAAAATCACATCTTGCAAAATGTTTCTGGGTGTTCTGGCTTAATTAAAATATTCCAGAGAAGTATCGTTTTATTGAACCTGGAACAGTGTCATAGTTACCCCGAAACGTATCCGAATCAAATAGGACCAAGGACTCTCTTGTGTGACACTTGTGTGTAAACTTTTTCGATTTCAATCACACACAAAAAAAATAGTCAGAGCAAGTAAAAGTTGTCAGTTTAATATTTAAATATGAAATAAGCATTAATTTGGGGCAAAAGAGTAAAATGTTCCCTCATCTTTGCAATTTGATTTGCAAAAAATGTACTATAGAACTGTCTGTTGTAATTTTACTTATGAATCTAACGTGGGTTTATATTGACAAAATTAGAAGCAATGTTGGAAAACGAATTTCGAAAATATATAAATTGTTAGAAATATTACACTTACATTGAAGACTGTGTTATACCGCAGTGGAAGGCCAAGCGGATCGATAGCTGCCCACAGAGCAAAGACAGACCAGGGTAAGGCGGATACAATCATGGTCGTGAGGATGTAGGTGAGTGTGCGAGTAGCGCGTAGGCTAGCCAGGCGACTCTCGCGTCTAGACGCCCGCCCTGCAAAACGCGCCGGTGCACCGGTGCTGCCACGGCGGGGAGGACCGGTCGAGAGCGTGGTTTCTGTCAGAACTTGCCCGGTGAGACTAGGCTGATCACTGGCGCGATGAACGTCCTCCTCGGTCTCTTCGTAGGCTGGGTTAGCAAGTCCTTGCGATAGTCCGGCAGAGATGCTGTGCACACGACCCTCCGAGCGGATCTGCTCTGCCGGATGTTTCATCCCTGCAGCCCGTTCGGTATCCATGCGATAGCTCTTCGACCGAGGATCCCGGGACTTCGCCTCCGATGCTACTCCCTTTGACTTATTTTCAGAGACTGCATTTTTGCCAGTCACTCTACTTTTATCCATACCTTTCCGGATGACGGTGCAATATACGAAAGCGTACAAGATGACGGTCGATATCATAGGTACCCAGGATAGAACCAATATGGTGAATATGAGCAAGGCGGGATAGAACGCGTATGGACCGTAACATTGGGGAGGTTGCACCCGTGAAATCACTCCGGAGTACGGTAGAATTATGATGATTGTAGTCCATAGAAAGACTGGTACAATATAAGCCAGTAATATCAGCATACACGCGTGGCGCAGCGTTTTCTCCGATAAATGTTTCAGCGGCATGTTGGTCGCTCGGAATCGATCGTAGCAGATCGTCAGAGTCATCAGGAAAGTCGCATGCAGGAAGATGTGATCGACGCACGTGAAGCAAGCGCAGAAGGCCTCGCTGAAGGGCCATTCGTTGGAAAACTCCCTGTAGACGCCTCGGATCGGCAAAAACCCGCCACTGACCAAGTCTGCAATTGCTAAATTCACGATGTAATAGTTGGTATACGTACGGAGCTTCTTCGTCGTGGCGTACGCGTAAAGGACTAAAACATTTGCCAGAATTGTGACGAGTACGACAATTGAGCGTAAACTAACCATAACGAAAAACATTGCGGGGTTTTCCGGATACCTCTGAGAGAGAAGTCGGCTCAGTGGTATAAAATGGATCGGACCAGAAGCCGTTCGTGTATAAGCTTTCATTGATTTTACTTGGTATTGTGGAATTAAATTCATCACTGGATTGTAATAATGTACTGATTGATTGCAAGCTGCTGGCATTGGACCAAAAAGACTGACTGTCCTGATGGGAGACATTGCTGGAGTCCGTTCGTTCGATCAGCAGCCAGCTTGTAGTGGTCTCCATGATACCGAATTATCTGCCCTCGGATCGTCAGAAACTAATCTTGATGCCCGATAGTCGCGTCAATCGCACGGAAAATCACACGTACACAATGAGGATGCTCCCGAATGACAAGGTGATACAGTGAAGTTTATGGGGACACTACGGGCCCCTTTATGAAAATGCTGAGTTATGTGTGCCTTTTCTGAGTCGAAGCTGTTTAGAGTCAACATTGCATTGGAATTAGTTATCAAGAGCAACGTAGTCCGGAGCTTTGCCCACTTCGTAGTCGCAGTACAAGTTACGTTATTACATGTAGCTGTGATGAGGAAGGACACGCGACACCGACCAACGTTTATGTCTGCCTATAAGGTACGTTAGGAGGAAATCTTGAGAATTGGCGATTGAGTGTACAAATGTTTTCCCGTGGGAAAACCGGATAAACCTCTCCTCCTAGTTGAAAGTTCTCTTATTTTCTCGCAAAGGCGGTAGTGTTCGTCGACGCAACGTGCGGTCCGTCCGAACGTTTTGAACACGACTAGCATGCAGTGCGCTCTAATGCATAGATTCCCATCAACCAAAAGCCTGCCCGCACTGACCGATTCTTGTATACCGAAGTGTCTTTTTATAGAGTGACTTTTTTGTAACTGCTATCAAATTTGAAATGACAGTCGCAATTGCGCGTGAAACAAGAAAAATTGGGAGAGACGGACCACTTTAGGTCGTTGTCTTTATCATGTGTATTAGTGATTCCCAATGGTGCTCTTGGAATAGTCCACGCAGCCCGTTTATAAACAAAACAAGCTTGAGTTGAATGACTGCTGATTAAATTGTAGATTTCTCCAGGAAATCTAATAAAATGGGTGAATGGCCTGAGAGCGTTACGTTGCATAAAACGTAAATGGATGAAACTCGACAAAATTATTACCCATTACCAGCGCATTCATTAGATTTGGTAGTCATTTTTGTCGTGTTTCGCTAACTATTATAAACACCACGTGATTTGATTTGATTAAACAGCCAACTTGTTAAGTAGCACGGCTAGATAATGTATCAGGCTTACACAAATAAAGTGTTGGGTAGGGAGAACCATGCTCTGGAAAACAAAAGGGTCCATCAGCGTGCGACTGTTATTTGAGATAGCTTCCGATTTGGGTTGTGGATTTTTGCAGGAACGAGAGGACAAACCTATTTACCCTCTGAGTAACCGAGTATCGTATAGGGAAACTGGACAGTCGAGAGGGTATGGATATCTGATTTAAGGTGGTCATTTACATACCAAAAGGCCTTTTCACACTGGACAAATCTCGGGGTTGACACGGGGTTGACGCAGGGTTGAAAACATGGCGCGTTTCACACTTGAAAATTTCAACCCTGAGCCAGCCCCGCTTCATCCCCAGGATTGATTTCGCCCCAGGTTGAACTCAACCCTGCTCCAGACCAGAGTTGAGATTTTCAACCCGGGTTGAAAATCTCATCCCGGGCTTCCAAACGGTAGTAACTGAGCGAAACATGCATGGTTTGCACGAAACAAGTGTGAAATGACGCGGGGTTGAATGCGAGGTTGAACAATCCAAAACTCAATCCCGGACAGCACTGGGTTCTCCCAGGGTTAAGTTCAACCCTATGTTGAGAGGCTCTAGTGTGAAAAGGCCTAATAATGCAAGTTTTACTGTGAGTTTTTGCTTTTAAGACACACAGAAAGGTTCTTACGTTGTTCCAAAAGATTTATTTGAATTCTTACTTTAAGTTTCTTACTATATTTTAAATCGGGTGACAAACTGTAACGCGAGGCACCGAAATATATCCCTCTAGAGATTTGGTGACTGATCAATTTTAATAACTGTGGATTGGTGGCGTACGACTTGCATATTAGGAACTAAAACGATGTTTCCAACAGGGCAAAGCATGAGGAAACTTTCAAATGCACAATGTTTAATTATGTGTCCATGTCCATTTGAAAAACGTATTGCCAAATCAACAGATGTTTATTTTGTTGGCCTCTTATAATTTTGTAGGTTAGTCACTTCATTTCAGGGATTTGCAGTGAGGAAAATCAAGCCTCAATATTTTAACTTAAAAAAATAACAGGGCTGGGCTAAAATTATTCAAAATTGCATTCCAAAGAAAACCAATCACCAATGTTAGTGAAAACTTAAATTTTTCATAACACCACACTTCTGTGTCCAAAAGCAACTCGAAAAAAAAAAAATTGTTAAAAGGCAAAAAAAGAAAAGGCTCCGGTTTCTGGTATGCGCGCGCGTCGCCGTAGCCATGCGCGTCGGCAAAATGAAAAAGTTTTTTTTTCAATAAAAGATGATGTCTCAAAACCGCCAAACTCATTGGTTGGACTGGAATCCTGCTGCTGCACAATTTTTACGTGTTTTTAGATGGGGTTATGATCGAGAATAAGCTTTATGTAGCCTCTCTGGACTCCCATATATTTGCACTAAGTTTAGTCGGGCACCATTTGCAGTCATCAGCCGACATTTGAAGCAAAAAAAAAAAAGGTAAAAAAAAAAGCCGCCTCGCCGCACCACTTTTTGGGCAAGCTCCATACCAGAAACCGGAGACCTTTTTTGGCCTAACAGACAAGTATCTGAATTAATATAAAACGCTGGTTAAATTTTAAATCTTTATCCGAAAGTTTTCTCCAAATGAAACTGTCGGATAGGTGCCAAAGCATATGATGTCGCTCTTCCAATATTAATTTACATGAAACAAGAAATAAAAGCGTTAATCAGTACCATGATTCTACCGCCCATAACAAAACAACTGACCTTTTATCAAAATTATTGCTCAACTGGTTCACATCTACAATGACTAAACTCATCTTCTGCAAACAGCTTCTTATCTTACGAATGACACTTATGGAAGGTGAAATTATCATTTCACTTTGGTCTTAGCTAGATCCGATAGAGCAGTCAAAGGATTAAGAAGTAAATGTAGTTGGATGCCACCCTTAATTTTGACCCAAATATACCTAACTTGCATAAATTAATCCTTGCCGTGTACTATATTTATTTCCATTTTTTTGAAATGTTTATTTTGGTGATTCTACTTACACACTCTTACTTAAATAACATTCCGTAAGCATTATAAGTGTCTGAATAATAATGAGGACATAGTAACGATCCGAAATGTCTACTGTTAGGCCCTATATCCAAAAAAAATGAGTGCATTTACCTTGTCTCCAGATATAATCAAGTAGTCTTGCCAAACTTCGGTACTGATGAGCTTCAAATTCACCAAGTTGCCTATGGAAAATCATGTGAACAATGATAATATTATCATAATTTAGATCAGCAAACAAAAACGGGGGAAATAAGCTGGCTGTCCGTAAACTGGGCTTAAATTAGGCGAATGGTCGGCCAACTTGTGAAACTTGAATAAGTTCGAGAAAATCCCTGCCCCCCCTCCCCCCAAAAAAGTCACAATGTTTTCTGTCCATTTCTTTTCGTTCCAAATATTTTGGGAATTTCCTTGAACTCCCCCCCCCCCATCCGCGCCTGAGCGTTCACGTCCTGTCCGCTAGTGTAAAGGTGATGTGACTGACGTGTGACTGACCTCGACCAGAGAAAGAACATTCAAACGAATTTTGTTTTTTGGTCAACTGATCAAGCATAACTTCCAGACCTTAAGAACCCATTGCAGGTTTTGTAAGATAGACAAATCGAAGTGCGTGATCAATGTACACTCACGTGGCCTCCGAAGGAGAAGAAACGTGACCAGTGTTCGCTTCCGAGGAGTGATACACGGATCCTATACAAATTGTGTTATTATTTAGAGTTTCATTAAAAGTTTAGAGAGATTTGGTCCCGAACCGATAAAACAAATGCGACATATCAGAGTTCATTTAAAGATAACGACATTGTGTTCACTTATCAGAATTCACAAGGCCCAAAACGTAGATCATGAATATTAAAAAAATATAATTAGCTGGTTTGATAGACTTCGACAAAAGATCGGGCACAAAACCCTGCAAATGTGATGGCCGCCGAGTGCAGTGAAGCGGTTAGGCTGTTTGGGTCTTTGTTGACAAGTATCCATGGTAATTGCCACCTGTACGGGCCGTTATCGCGCGTCTAACCAGGAGCTGGCCAGGTCGTTATTATTCTTGTTTGTATCCTTGAGGACAGAACCCTTCCCCATGTTAGCTCGCTCCCTCAACAGTCACGGTTCACTCGCATTTCATAACGGCATTTTTTTCGTTCTGGTAAAAAAACCGAAAGATTTCTTAAAAGTGTCCTAGCTCGAAATCCTGAAGAAACATGTAGAGAGAAGACAATGAGAAAAAGTACAGTTTTAGAGGTGGGCGGAAAAGCCCAGATAAATATTCTGAGGAAAACCCACGGAATTATCAGGTGGGGACTGAAAACCCAATCCACATATTGAACAGGCGGGATTCGAAACCGGGTCACAGCGGTGGAGGACGAGGAAAGTACCGCTATAGTATAGGCTGTTATGTACTTTTGCATTTTTTTTTGCTAAAGAAGGAATTTTTGTCATATTTGGATAGAGTTTACCTTCCTAAGCCAGAATAGTCCAGCGGATATGTGAAAAAATTGTGCACTTTTGCATAAAAGCGTGAAACTTGGCACAGATGTTTATATTCATGCGAGAAAATGTTTTAGATGTGGAGCCATCGCAAATTTACCCTTTTAGGGGCGTGGCATCCATTTAAAAAAAAGGGGGGCGGGACTTATCATGCCCGCAGTGAAAGTGGTTTTTCCCACTTGTTACAAAAGCAGGAAACTTCACAAAGACATAATAATATAGATTATTAGTGTTTTCCAGATTCGGAGCCGCCACAAAAGTACCTTTTTGGGGGCGTGGCAGCCATTAAAAGAAAAGGGGGGGTTTAATTATTATGCCCACTTTGGAAAACATTGTGCCCATATTTCATGAACGAATAAAACGTCCCACAGACGTTTATATTCATGAGAAAAAAAATTCCAGATGTGGAGCCATCTCGAACACACCCTTTTAGGGGCGTGGCAACCATATAAGAAAAAAAGGGGGCGGGGTTTTCATTATGCCCACCCTGGAAATATTGTTCCCACACTCATAGAGAAATGGAACTTTCCACAAACATTGACATTCATGAGAAAAAAAATTCCAGATGTGGAGCCATCTCGAACACACCCTTTTAGGGGCGTGGCAACCATATCAGAAAAAAGGGGGGCGGGGTTTTCATTATTCCCACCCTGGAAATATTGTTCCGACACTCAGAGAGAAATGGAACTTTCCATAAACATTGACATTCATGAGAAAAACAATTTCAGATGTGAAGCCATCGCGAACACACCCTTTTAGGGGCGTGGCAGCCATATTGAAAAAAAGGGGGCGGGGTTCTCATTATGCCCAACATGGGAAAAATGTGCCAACATCTCGTAAACGAATGAAGCTAATTCCCACAGACATTAATACTCACGAGAAAAAAATCACACATGGAGCCATCGTAAACACACTCTTTTAGGGGCGTGGCAGCCATAATGAAATGGGGGGGTAGTGATGATGCCCCTATAAAAGAGAGTTGTGCCTACCTTTCATAAATGGATTTAATTCCACTAGGACAATATATTCATAAAAATCTTCTTTTTTTTTAATGTGAAGCCATCACATCACAAACCTACCCTTTTAGAGGCGCCGCGTCCATTTTTAAAATGGGGGGGGGTACTCAATATGCACAACGTGGAAAATTTTGACCGCGTTTCATATAATAAAATCCACCCCATATAGCTGTTTAATGTGTTGGAGTAGGGCCGCCTTTATAGTTGGAAGTTACTGTTGGCAAACCCTTTGTTTTCTTTCACTATGCATTCTTGCCTCATCTATATTAACCCAGTTACTGTTAACCTTTCAACTGCAGCAATATCTGAATTGGGGTATAAACTGGGGTGCCTCAGTTAGTCCTGGAATGACTAGTGTTACTTCTCCAAATACATTGTTTCCCCTGCCTTTTTTTCTGACAGACCAAAAGGGGTTGTGTGGTGGGGGTACACAGATTCATTGAATGTGAAGTCATAGTGGACGTGGGCCACCACTTTGTGAGGCGAGTACATCGTGTTGTTACCCAATCTGCTGTCAATGCGGCGCAATGGGTAGGGGGTAGGGGGATTTTACACTCCCCCCCCCCATAAAAAAAGGATTTCCATGGCCCGTAAATGTTAAATGTTAGAGTTTAGGGCTGCCATTGTGTGCTGTGTATTTGTAATTATGAAATCACTCTGGAATTTAGATGTGCATGATAATATAGGTGCAAGTACACACATTGAACCCTACAACACGGGTTAGCCTACCGGTACTTACCCATGCTCTTTGGTGTAAGTCATTGTATTACCAAATAATATAGGTTATGGGTCAGTCAACATTATAAGAAATCAACAACAAAATATAAAAATTGCAATTGTGGGCACAGTGAGTAGGCCCCTCACACCTCTGAAAGGATGAGTTTGCTGTGGCTCTACATGTGAATTTATTATCTTGCACCAAGTTGGTGTGAAGTTTAGTCATTTATGAAAGTTCGATGGTGAAAAAAGTATTAGTAGCACCCCCCCCCCCCATTTAAAAAAAAATAGATGCCATGCATCTAAAAGGATAAGTTTGTGATGGCTTCAAATTACAAAAAAAAGGAAAGATTTTCATGAATATATTGTCCGTGTGGAGTTTAATCCATTAATGATAGGTAGGCATGACTTTCTTTTATAGGGGCATCATGACTAACCCCCTCCCCCCCATTTTACTATGGCTGCCACGCCCCTAAAACGGTGCATTTACGATGGCTTCACGTGTGACTTTTTTTTTCTCGTGAATATTAATGTCTGTGGGAATTAGCTTCATTCGTTTATGAGATGTGGGCACATTTTTTTCCATGTTGGGCATAATGAGAACCCCCCTTTTTTCAATATGGCTGCCACGCCCATAAAAGGGTGTGTTCACAATGGCTCCACATCTGGAATTGTTTTTCTCATGAATGTCAATGTTTCTGGAAAGTTCCATTTCTCTATGAGTGTGGGAACAATATTTCCAGGGTGGGCATAATGAAAACCCCGCCCCCTTTTTTTCTTATATGGTTGCCACGCCCCTAAAAGGGTGTGTTCGAGATGGCTCCACATCTGAATTTTTTTTCTTATGAATGTCAATGTTTCTGGAAAGTTCCATTTCTCTATGAGTGTGGGAACAATATTTCCAGGGTGGGCATAATGAAAACCCCGCCCCCTTTTTTTTCTTATATGGTTGCCACGCCCCTAAAAGGGTGTGTTCGAGATGGCTGCACATCTGGAATTTTTTTTCTCATGAATGTAAACGTCTGTGGGACGTTTTATTCGTTCATGAAATATGGGCACAATGTTTTCCAAAGTGGGCATAATAATTAACCCCCCCCCTTTTCTTTTAATGGCTGCCACGCCCCCAAAAAGGTACTTTGTGGTGGCTCCGAATCTGGGAAACACTAATAGTCTATATAATTATGTCTTTGTGAAGTTTCCTACTTTTGTAACAAGTGGGAAAAACCATTTTCACTGCGGGCACGACAAGTCCCGCCCCCTTTTTTTAAATTAATGCCACGCCCCCAAAAAGGGTAAATTTGCGATGGCTCCACATCTAAAACATTTTCTCGCATGAATATAAACATCTGTGCCAAGTTTCACGCTTTTATGCAAAAGTGCACAATTCATCGATATTTTGTCACATATCCGCTGGACTAGAAATCCATTGGTAACATTTTTTTCCATCTACCATGTGGCGGCCATCTTGGATTTCAAAATGGCCGCCATTTCGAACCTTATGTGTATCATAACTTCGGACCTGATTGTCATATGAAGTCCATTTTGGTGGCAAACCCTATGTTTTTAATACCAAGGAACCCACATAAATCATTGTTGATGGGATACTCCAAATGGATGGCAGCCATCTTGGATATTTCAAAATGGCCGCCATTTAGTACCTAATTTGTATCATAACTTCAGACCTGATTGTCATATGAAGTCCATTTTGGTGGCAAACCCCATGTTTTTGATGCAAAGGAACCCAGGTACATCATTGTTGATGAGGTACTCCCAATGGATGGCAGCCATCTTGGATATTTCAAAATGGCCGCCATTTAGTACCTAATTTGTATAATAACTTCGGACCTGATTGTCATATGAAGTCCATTTTAGTGGCAAACCCATGTTTTTGATGCAAAGGAACCCACGTAAATCATTGTTGATGGGGTACTCCCAATGGATGGCAGCCATCTTGGATATTTCAAATTGGCCGCTATTTATTAGTACCTAATTTGTATCATAACTTCGGACCTGATTGTCATATGAAGTTAATTTTGGTGGCAAATCCCATGTTTTTGATACAAAGGAACCCACGTAAATCAGTGTTGACAGGGTACTCCCAATGGAAAGCAGCATCTTGGATATTTCAAAATAGCCGCCATCTAGGGTTTCATTCAAATAATAACGTTGCACCTGAATGTGATACGAAGTCCATTTTGGTGGCAAACGTCATATTTTTGATACCTAGGAACCCGAGTAAATCATTGTTGACGGAGTACTCCCCATGGATGGCAGCCATCTTGGATATTGTGGTGGCACACCCCACAAATTTGATACCAAGGAATCTACACATTGTTACCCCAATGGAAGGCAGGTTTCTCTGGGAAGAATGTTTCAAACCACTTGGAACAATACTTGGAGTGTTATTACCACATTATGATCAACAGCACAATAATAATGACTGCTGGATATGATTGGACTGACTATAACCTGACTGTACAGATCAGAAGCAACCCATGCAGACTTGGTCTAAACCACTGTGTTCAACCGTTTTTCCCAGGCACCTGATAGCACTGAAATTGGTGTGAATCAGAGTTGTAAAGAGCCACTAATATTTGTGACTCGAGTCGAGTCAAGTCATTTTAAAGAAGTGAGTTGAGTCCAGTCGAGTCATCAATTTAAGAAATTTGAGTCAAGTCGGGTTGAGTCAAATATTTACCTCGAGTCAATTCGAGTTACGAATATTTGAAAACCACATAACAACGACAAGAGGGAAAGTCATTAGTATCACTAACAGTTAACAAGAAGTGAAACTTCGATCTTATCAAGGCTATCTGGTTTGGCTTCGGGTCTTGATTTTATTTCGCTGATACGCTGACATCAAAATCAAATTGCAATATACAAAACTGTTTCTGATTATTTAAAAAGTCGGTATGTTTCTGTTTAATTTTTAAAAGGAGGGCATCAATTTAGCCGGCGTTTGAATCCGAGAACTTCATAAGAAACCGCCCAAAGCCAATGATGAAACAAAAAATTGGAAAATGTGTTTAAAATCCGTCTACTCGGTGGATAGTATTTTGTGCGTTCCATAATGATGATATGATGTGTTATGGGAGTCTGTGACACGTGGCCATTACAAGCGACCGCTGTAACTGTATTCGCAAAGCGGCATGAACATAAATGTTGCACTTTTTGTACGTCATTGCAATCACTTTTCGCAAAGTTTTGCTTATATTTTTGAGACTTGAGCCTAATTATCCTTCGCTTGAGTCGATTCGAGTCTTCTGATGAGGACTCGAGTCGAGCCGATTCATTTGCTTGCCGTGACTCGAGTCCAGTCATTTACCCTTAGGGACTTGAGTCGAGTCGAGTCACCAAAAGTTGTGACTCTGCTTTCATATCTAGCCTAGCCACGACAGGACCAGGGTTGTCTGGGCATGTGATGCAGTTGATGCAGAGAGCCACTTACGAACAAACAGAAACCCAGGCATACAAACAACCTGAAGTGGACTTACTAATTGCTAACTATAGACAGCATTCACGCAGACTTGTAGTGGAGCGGCATAGCCCCAATAATACCAAGAATTGCGCAATCTGCGATACAATTATGAATTAAACTATACATGTTGGTTTTTCATGCCTTGAATAACATTTTTTTTAAATATAAGAGGCATTTCATATTTGACTTCTGGTTACCTTTGAGAGTCAATAACATTGAACAATTATTCTTCAAAGCTTCACTTTCCTATGTCCCAAGTCTTCATGCAGGTCATGTAGGTCTTCATGCAATGCAATCAATGATCAGATTTGGGAACAACTCATGTCTGACCTTCAGTGACCTTTGAAAGTCCAATAACCTTCGTAAACCTTATTTATAGCCATTTGTAAGGTTTACTATTTAAACCCCAAGTTTTTCACGATCTAAGTCTATTTTTTGGGCTATGAAAAGAAAATATTCATTTATACATGTAAGACAAATCATATTTAACCTCTGGTTACCTTTTGAGAGGTCATGACCTATCTTTAGATATTTATAAGATTTTCTCAGGTGAATGCCACCTTTTTATGACGTGAGGGCATCATATCTGACGCCTGATACCTTTGAGAGGTCAACGAACTTTGCATGTGTCGATATGTATCATATTTATTCCATAGTCATGTATTGAATTCAGACCCCATGCACAAACAATTTCGAGGTGACCTCTGAACTCAATCTTCTTTTCTTTTTTAATTAATGACAGACTCAACATGCCCCAATTGGAATGCAATGGAATATATA
This sequence comes from Patiria miniata, assembly GCF_015706575.1. Taxonomy (NCBI): domain Eukaryota; kingdom Metazoa; phylum Echinodermata; class Asteroidea; order Valvatida; family Asterinidae; genus Patiria; species Patiria miniata. Next base: position 7,174,154 of record NW_024037056.1, on the reverse strand, counting down.
TACAAATGTCAAGCAGTACTCATTATTGTGTTCTTATTACACTCTGTTATATCCAGATGGACTTGAGTAACCACATTTTTAACCTTTTTACAGAGTGTGATGCTTGTCCAATGTACCTCTTATATTCTTAAAGCAGGGAAATGGAGATCAGAAGTCATGACAAAATTGTCTTTGGGTCTGAATCGTTACACACTATAGAATAATTGTTAAAAAAACACTTCTTTTTCACTATTTAGACTTAGGTAATGAAAAGTGGCATTTGGAAGATTATATAAATAGCGGCAATTAGGGTATACACAGTTCATTGGGAAAAGATGTTGCATCTTGACATCAATTTTTTTCATAATATATCATTTCCAATTTTGTTAAGAAAATACTTTAAAAACGTTCTTGACTCTCCATAGATTTGTACACAACCGCTGAAGTGGCATGTGGATTCTACATTCTTCCCCTTCATTGACCCTTCACAAAGGTCACCAGGGGTCAGATATGAAATGCCTCCATTTCTCAAAAATTCTTGTCAAGGCATGAAGACGTGATATGCCACGTTTAACCACAAAGTGCACAATTCTGTCACTATGCCTCTCTACTATAGCCAATAATAAACAATCCAGTCCAGGAATGGTCAACACTTGTCACCGTGCTATAGAGACCCTTTAAAAACTGAACTGCAAAATGGCGCTCATTCTGAAATATCCAAGATTGGCTGCAAGCCAGATGTAAAACTTTGGTTCACACCGCCCGAACTATCATAGTCGGGGCCACTGCTGTATTTGAACCGTTACACATTTAAATAGGAAAGGTACCCTGTTCACAAACGGTCCTGAAACAGCAATGGGCTTATTTAACTGTATATTTCTCTTTAGCATAACCAGTTTCCCATAGATTCGGCTTTCTGCTAGATGTATTATTATATCTATGAATATCAACTTTCACGTGTGAGAGAAAACCTTGATCCAAGACCATATTTTGTTAATGCCCCATTTTATGCTAGCGCGTAACAACATGTGAGGCCATTCAGATCGCTGTCTGCTAGAAAAGATTTGTCTTTGTTTTCATCATTTAATCTTCGACCTCGCAGTCACTGATCATATAACTCCAGTTATTAAATCAGTATATTAGTCCCTATTTGTCCGTACCTAACTCGCAAATCGATTCCTTGGGTCTGTTAATCTGTTTATTATGCTTAACGTATCAGTCAACAAAAAGTTCATTATATTCTTCTCTGATCGAGGTCAGAGTTTGAAAGAACTGTATTCATCATCCGCCTGCCCAGCCCTAGTCGTCGTCAGTTACTCACCTTTACACCAGCGGAGAGGACGTGAACACATATATATATACCACAGTTAGAAGCACCAGGTATGTATTTCCTTGTTATCGTCTTACAAAGAAGCTTGTATTTTGTAAATACAAAGTTGAATATTAAGTGAAAATGCACGGAGGTAACTGAAGGAATAGGTTGTTTTTATCAGGCTGTAATGGTTAAGGCTGCATATCCTTTGTTGATGGTCGTCCTTTATGGGAATCAGACAGTATAAACTGCATCAGTGGTGCTGTGAATGTGACGATGCCTAGCTATGACCAAACTGAAATAAAAATCACACCTTCACATAGAGTCATTCGTAAGATAAGGAAAAGCCTGGAGAAAATTAGATAAGTCATTACACAGCGTGTCCCCCCCCCCCGCAAAAAAAAGAACCATCAAAGCGCACCCATTTTCACTGCTTTAAAAAAGAATATACATATGTGCATCGAAATATCGATACATATTTGGGCAGCATAGTTCATTAGCTTTTCAACAACGAAAAACCTTTTCAGTCGGATCAACATTCATTGAGTAATGGCCATTTCGTTACAGATGGCGGCAGGAAATCATCGAAATGCAAGCTTTTGGTACTTTGACGTGACCTTCCCAAGGAATGTCTTCGATTTGAGGGTAAGTGGTTTCTGACAAATATTGAAATCATTTACAGCAATGCGGTTATTTATAAAATGACAAATTACTTTCGTTCTGCTTTGAGTCGTCACTTGTTCTTTCTTAACTTGTTATAATTAAGCACCGTAAATACCATGAATACTTGCTGTCGAAGCCAGCTAATTATATTTTTGAATATTCATGAGTCTACTTTTTGGTCTGTTTTTTTTTGAATTCTGATAAGGGATAACTACATAACCATGTTAACGCCGAGCACAATATCTTTAGCTTTAAAATGAACCATGACATTTCGCATTTGTTTTATCGGTTCGGGACCGAGCCTAATTGACAACGACATTTGGGTAAATGGTGTGCTCCTTGAAATTTGACATTTATTTCCCGGGTAAATACTTCATGTATGACGACAAACACTGCACAATACCATCTGTTACATTCTGAAGTATTTATTCTTAACAATTTTGGAACAATTATATATAAAGGAGTTTTGCTCACAGTTTTATAAATATTCTTGTTAAAGATGTCATGCAGAAACCCGACACAATGACACACCTGGAACGTTCGCGATTAACATGCCAACGGGTATGAATGCCCGTGATCACGCGTCTAACCAATTAAGGCAAGTCCGCTAAGTGAATTTTGTACAGGAGCGGAACAGTCGTTTATCCTTGTGTGTAGGATCAGTGTATTAAGTGGACCCCGGAACCCACGCCGTAAGGGTTCAGCGTTTGCATTGGGGTTTGTAAAGGCAGGTAAGACTTGCCCCCGCCCCTCCAAATTCCTGGCTACACCTCACAGTGTGTCGTGCCTGCGCTGACATTCAATTACGCTCAATTTAGGCCATACTAAAACTACACTTTTTTGACTGGAGAGTAAACAATACTACATTGGAACATCGTGACGCAACTGCGTAATTTGATCTAAATGTTGGAACGAGTCTTTACTAAGGATTATTACAGACAACTGACGCTGTGGCAAAGGTTGGGACGGAGAATCACCGGTCGTATCGCTTCGCCGACCTACCCTGGAGTAGAGTCGCTCAGGATGGGGACGTGAAGGAGGTCTTGTTCTATGCCAAGACTTGGAGAAAGGTCCGCGGTCTGAATCCCAGCGTCACAGCGACCAAGGCATTGCCACAAGACCGGTGTTTCCGGCAGTGCGCCTACGGTCCCTTTACAACAGTGTCATTTGCCGGATGAAATGTGTAGCCTATCTTGAACGGCCTGTTCTTGACACCGACAATTATGTATTCGACGATCACACAACAATAGCAGTCCTTAGCAGATCAAAGTCTCCGACTAGTGGATACGGTTTCGTAAGTACACGAGAGGATATATGCGAGATAGTAAAATGAACCCATGAAGGGTCGATGGAGTAAGGTTTGCTGGGAAGCTGATTTCGGAGAATAATAAATGAGGGCGCTAAGCGATGACGTCAATTACCTCTCAACAGAGCATGATAGATAGCGGGAGATTATTTTGCTGTCTTGACCAGAGTTCGATTTCCAAACCCATGACGTAACAATTGGCCAAACAATAAACATTATGTATCCATTGTTTCGTTACGTATCCCCTCCTTACTTTAATTACCTCCCACGCGTTTGGACTTGTCTGCTGCCATTTTATTATAAGATGGAATTTTGAGTCGGGGTGATATAAATCAAATTAGGTTTTGCCCTTCACCAACGTTTAAACACTGTATACTCAGTGTGTTACCTCCCGAGTGAAAGTTGGAAAAAATCACTCGGGTGGGACTCGAACCCACGACCTCCTGCTTTCTAGTGCAGATGTCTTACCACTCGACCACCGAGCTAATGGGATCGGTTGGCTGGTTCGAATCTGATGTACATAGCAGCGGGTACCGCAAGTTCGTTTTTATGAGATATATTTTTCCCAAAGTTCGTTTTTGTGAGATACATTTGGTCGAAGTTCGTTTTTATGAGATACATATTCTCGAAGTTCGTTTTTATGAGATACATTTTCTCGAAGTTCGTTTTTATGAGATACATTTTCTCGAAGTTCGTTTTTATGAGATACATTTTCTCGAAGTTCGTTTTTATGAGATACATTTTGTCGAAGTTCGTTTTTATGAGATACATTTTGTCGAAGTTCGTTTTTATGAGATATATTTTTCCCAAAGTTCGTTTTTATGAGATACATTTTGTCGAAATTCGTTTTTATGAGATACATTTTGTCGAAGTTCGTTTTTATGAGATACATTTTGTCGAAGTTCGTTTTTATGAGATACATTTTCTCGAAGTTCGTTTTTATGAGATACATTTTCTCGAAGTTCGTTTTTATGAGATACATTTTGTCGAAGTTCGTTTTTATGAGATACATTTTGTCGAAGTTCGTTTTTATGAGATACATTTTCTCGAAGTTCGTTTTTATGAGATACATTTTTCCCAAAGTTCGTTTTTATGAGATACATTTTCTCGAAGTTCGTTTTTATGAGATACATTTTTCCCAAAGTTCGTTTTTACGAGATACATTTTGTCGAAGTTCGTTTTTATGAGATATATTTTCTCGAAGTTCGTTTTTATGAGATGCATTTTGTCGAATTTCGTTTTTATGAGATACATTTTGTCGAAGTTCGTTTTTGAGAGATATATTTTCTCGAAGTTCGTTTTTATGAGATATATTTTCTCGAAGTTCGTTTTTATGAGATACATTTTGTCGAAGTTCGTTTTTATGAGATATATTTTACGGAGTTACGGAGTTTTATGAAGGTACGGAGCCCGTAAAGGGACATCAATTTTTTTTTTATCTCGTGCGCACGACATAATATCTCGTGCGCACGACATAATTATCTCGTGCGCATGAGATATATGTCGTGCGCACGAGATAATTATCTCGTGCGCACGAGATATATGTCGTGCGCACGTGATAATTATGTCGTGCGCACGAGATATTATGTCGTGCGCACGAGATAGTAGGGAGGTTTCGCAAGCGAACGGATACGCTTACACTTACGTTTAGCTATCCGTATCCGTTTTTTAATTACGTGTAGCGAGCGAGATATGCATGTCGTCTGCACGTATGACGTCATACGCCACTCACTATCCGCTAAACGTGCAGACGACACGCATATATCTCGCTCGCTACACGTAAGTAGAAAACGGATACGGATAGCTAAGCGTAAGTGTAAGTGTATCCGTTCGCTTGCGAAACCTCCCTATTATGTCGTGCGCACGAGATAAAAAAAATAATTAAGTCTCGAGACCCCTTTTTGCCGGTCTCGGTCTCGGTCTCGGTCTCGGGAGCTGTGGTCTCGGTCTTGGTCTCGGTCTCGGTCCCCTTTGGTCTCGATATTTTGGCTGGTCTCGAGCCGAGACCAGCCAAAAAGTGAGGGGGGGGGCGGATTCCGCCCCCGGCCCTTTTAGGGTTAAGTAAAGAATCAGTTTAGGGCAAATGTGACTGCAGTGTGATGCTAATGGACATGTCTCTCTTCACTTTCTAGTGAGTGAGGCATAGTCCAATAACCATGAGATACATTTTCTCGAAGTTCGTTTTTATGAGATACATTTTGTCGAAGCTCGAGTCGAGACCAGCCAAAAAGTGAGGGGGGCGGATTCCGCCCCTGGCCCTTTTAGGGTTAAGTAAAGAATCAGTTTAGGGCAAATGTGACTGCAGTGTGATGCTAATGGACATGTCTCTCTTCACTTTCTAGTGAGTGAGGCATAGTCCAATAACCATTGCTCCTTTTCTTATTTCTCGTTTTTATTGTGGGATGATCTGATGAAACAAGCACTTTATAGCCATCCTCATTGATTCCAAATACAACTGAGATTTAAATCTTATGAATCAAGACTGAAACATTATTTTTTACCGTCAGATTGTGTATTTCGAATATGGGGAACAATTCAACTCTTTTTCCCTAGAAATATTGGTGAAGTTTTTTTGTATTTTCCTTTTCAATTTTTCTTTTAATCGTGGAGGCGGGAAAACGTTTTTTTTTATTATATTTATTAACGGATATTCATCAATTCGTAGACCGTTAAATTGGTATTAGTGGTGGACTGCTGAATTTTGTGATCTCTTTATTAAAATAGACACGACTTGGGAATAGAGTATGAAAATTACGTGGAATGTTCACAGTTACTTCTCAATAACATGTTCTTTATCCCATTTTTTTTTATCATACGGTCACTTTCTTTTTGACTCGCCATGTATTCATCTGTGATAAACACAAATTGAGCTACTGCCATGGTCACACAAAAATAGAGTCTAATTACATGCCTCGTCTCCTTCCTAAATGTCAATTGCATTTGCATGAGTCGAGAAGAATTGTGTTCCATTAATCGCTATATGCTGTTTACGGCCGTCACAATAAACCATTAATATATTGGCTATGTCGTACTTGTTAATCACTAAAATATTCAAGTAAATCGCCCAGCAAAGTAGCCGATGCGGGCGATACGATGGCACGGTACAAAACACCGAGAGGCGTGGGCACTGAGCCATGAATCCTAAAAGTGCATCTCACCCACCACATTCAGTTTGTGACAGCGCCCTTCTATTGTGTCGGCCATATTCTCAAATAGGCTAATGATGATGATGACGGCGGGCAGATTAACAGAAGACAGATCAGGCAAATATGGTTCATCAATCTTCTATAGTATATGTAACGTTATTGACATTAAACAAAAATAAAGTGGCATTACATTTCAGCCTTAGCCAGGCCTTCTTCAGAGGTAAATGACAGAGGAGCAAGAAACAAACGTGTAGGGGACACACAAACATGCAGGGTTGGAAGGAGAATCACAAAGAGGGAGGGGGGGGGGGCAGACCAATCCATATCTGGCTACCATCTCTCAATTTTTTGGTCTACATGTACAAATCTATATTCCATGACTGAAAATTTAAAAAATAAATCAATATTTTCTTGCTCCAAATTGTTTTCGAATCAGGTTTACAAGGAGGTCCAATGTAAAATTAAAGTTGCATTTAAATATCCGTTAGTGGTCATTGCTGAAACCAAGGGGTGGCTGTGGAGTTTAGGGTCCGATATCGAGTTCCTATAACAGATGAAACATCCACCTTTAGCTTTTTACTTTTGTCAAGTCTCAACATGTTCAAGTTTTGCAAAAACTAGTACAAATTGTCGTACTCCTAAGTTAGAGTTTCTTCATCAGATTAACACTTTATAGTAGATAAACATTATTAAAAAAAATAACAATATTTAAAAAAAATTGGCAAAATATATGGAGTTCATCAAATAAGGTTTCCCCCTTCTATAAATTAGGTTGTTTCCATATTTTAAAAATTGATTGTGACAATAACAAATTCTGTTGCCATGTTGTATTTTATGGCATGAAGCAAACACGAAGAGCACTCGCATGACACAATTAAGCAGGTACAAGTGATTCCTAACTTTCAATCACTTCCTTCACATCCCCATGAACATCAACATCTCAAGGACAGACTGTTCAGCTGTAATTAGTGTCTTGTTGTTTATTTAGATTATTGTTATTTATTATCCGCGGTCTCGGTCTCGGTCTCGGTCTCGGTCTCGGACCCTTTCGGTCTCGGTCTCGGTCCGTCTTGAAGGGGCTGGTCTCGGTCTCGGTCTCGGTCTCGCAACTTCAGGTCTCGGTCTCGGTCTCGGTCTCGGACTATCCGGTCTCGACTACAACACTGGTAGGCACGTCATTGGAACGTACGTAGCGATTCATGCAGCACACCGGGTGGGCTCTCAACTGTGTGAAAGGAAATCAGAAGACGATCACCACAGAGGTTCGTCAAAATGAAACAGGTTTACATTTGGCTTACTTTCACTGCGTAAGAATTTCTTGAATTTCAAGTTTCAGCCGGGTTTTGGTGACGATGAAACGTTACAAACTAATTTTGAGAGCTTTGAGAGCACCAGCTGCGTTCATTATCAGACAAATAGAATTATATGCCAGTGAGCAACTGATCATGGGTATATGCATTGTAACTTCATCTAACATGCAGTTGGCAGTGTACCCTGCGCAGAGTGACCTGATGGCCTTTTGGGCATCAGTTTTTTCAATGTTTTGAATAAAAAAAAAATAGGGCCAATAACGTTCACCTCCTATCTAATCCTCATTTAACCCTTGCCAAATCAGCTGGTTCAATGAACTTTGCAGCCAGGACTACACCCGAGCCGTGTCAACAAACGTTCGACCAGGCCTCCTGCCAAGTCTCATTGACACAGCCATCTCCCTTCTTAACAGAATACCACAGCCGCCAGTCAATTATCTTTCCAGCGCAACTGTCTGGACACTGTCTGGCACATGGCTTTTTGTTGCATTGCGTTTAATAGGCTCTTGCGTTGCGTGGGAAAGTACCTGCTTCCAAAAGGGAAGCCGTTGATGGGTTAATGGCTGGATTTTTTGTACACGCTGCGAAGGGTTAATTAGGCACATTACACTCTGGACGATATAGCGCGGGTGATTTTCGGCTGGCGTTCTTTGCCTCGCCTTGATTTTCAAGATGGCATTGCATTAGAAAGTTATATCACGTCCAGTGGAGAACTCTATGTAGGCCAGTAGCATGGTGTTTGGTCAGTATCAAATCAGGGCATAAATGGTTGTAATGCGCATGCGTAAGGTATACCGCCCCTATAGAGTGGGAACAAGCATTTTGATCGACATTTTGGAAAAACAAAAGGTGATAACACCCAAAAAGCTGCCACCGCTGCAATGCTATCACATATTTTCCAGCTCTGTAGGTGTATAACTTGCCAAAAATCGCTAGGACGATTATTTCCCTCATTTGATACCGGTGGCCATCATTTTGGACCGAGGCTGATGGCCTAATATAGTAACCGATTCAATTTGCATTCTGAACAAAAACAATTAACACGTATGCCCTAACTAATCCTATAAGAACCATATACGTTTACACGAACATTGGTGATTGGTTTCAATTTGCTTTTGAAATAGTATTTTGTGAAAATACATGTAGTTTGATAATTAGGCCTAATTCGGAGGAAATCTGATGCTGAAGAAGTATTTTAACTTAACCAGATTTAGTAATTTATTAACTGAAGATGTTTGTGCTCTAACAAGTTTTTTACTGATTTCTTTTTTGTCACAAAGTAAACAAAAACTGTGTTACAGATATGGAATCTTTGAGTATTTTTTAGATTCTTTTGAGTATTTTTTCGATTACCTGCAACACAGTCCGTGTACAGAAAAATCATCTACTGGAACAAATGCGTCAAGTTGGAATGCGATTTCTTGTTCGGGCTTGGTTGGAATTCGTTAAATGTGCTTTTGTAAAAAAAAAAAAACTAAAAAAACCCCACCATATTTTGTAACAAGACTGAAACATTTAAAATCTAATGATGAAAGGGTAGAGGGTTTATACACTTCACAGTGGTTTAAGACCCAGACATCGGGTCCAATTTTTTTTTTTAATTTTAGTAAAAAAAACCTTCGATTGGAGTCTGAAAATCAAGTTTTTAGTATAAAAAAAACTATTTTCAAATTTAATGCGCTGTTTTAGAGATATAACAATTGTTATGTACATTGATGTGTGAGTTAAATGAAATAAAGGATTCATATCTTGTTTAAATATAACGTGTTTGCCAAAGCATATAAAGGCTCGTTTTCAATTTTAATATTGCTTTTAATATTGCCCATCTCATACCCATTCGAATGGTGTATAGTATGGTATGGACCAATTATTGGATGACACTGAAACAAAACATTGAAAAAATCGACTAAAATTGAACAAAATGTAATACTTTCATACATTTACGATCGCACATTTTGAAGAGTACCTTCTAGTACCCACCGTAAAATGTCATAAATTGGTAATATTTTGAATGAGTAAACATTCCTTGTCAATATTAAATCGCGGAAAATTATCGGAAATGTTCCTTTTGGCCGTACAAGACGAATTTCGGAACGGTGTTTTCGACAGAAATTCGAAAGAAATATCGCCTCGTGCGCGAAATAGCGCCCTCTGTTGATACGCATGGTCAGCAAAATCGCGCAATACTTCCCAGTTAGTTTGTACGTCCGCATCGCGTCGTGTTTGCATACAGAGAGGAGACTTTTGCGACGAAAGCGAAGTATTTCGTGCATTTACAATAAAGTACGTATATTTACTATCGATTGCATGGATTGTAGGGTAGGTTATTTAAGAAAATTTCGCAAAAACAATGACAGAGAAACGTGGTTTTCGATTTTTTTTTTCTTGGACAATCGACACGGGTTGCAATTTATTTTTCGGGCAAAGGAAAACACAGGGGAAAAGTAAAGACCATCTCAGCCAACCAGACGTGTTTTCCCGACCCAGGGAAACCCGATATTCAAGGACTCTGCAACCAACTCCAGACCGGAGCTGTCATTGTGATTTAAACCAGACTTCTTCAGGATTAATTGAAACTAGAGATCTTAATAATTCTTAGAATATTTTTGTTGACATCGACGGCCGTCCATTCCTTTTTGTCCTGATGGAATGTGTACCGGAAAGAGGTCAAGACAGAGCAAAACTTTCACAGATCGTGTCGAATATGTCGATAATTCTCCGTCTGGTGTCATCTACAGAATTTGTCACGCTTTGCAAAGACACAAGCAGGATGCTCCTAGAGAAGTTTCCAAGCTTCAGATTTACGTGCTCAGTGCACCAGCTTCTCGCACATAGTGCGAGTTGGTCGCAGCGAACAAAAGCCATGGCCTGGGAACATTTTCCGAAGAGGCGCTTGAAAATAACAAAAAAAAACATTCGGAAGTACAGGGAACAGCTATCCAGGAAAACAACACAAGAGGACAATCTAAGTGACGTATTTCATCGTCTATGGTTAAAAGCAGATCCAGTACTCCTCAAGTTTCCTGTCCAAAGAGTGAACACCGAAGATGACCTGTTTAATTTCTCCTTCAATAAGTCACAAATAGTACCAGCAGGTATTCCATTCAATTCACGAAGATTGAATCAATCTAATACTCAACAACTGATTACTACATTCAGCATTTTATTATGAAAGGTTTTTAAAGGACGGTAGAAATATCTTGGTGAAAATTGATTACTATTTAAGTAGTATTTTGGGTCACAAACCAACACATAATGTAAAATAATACCACAAAATCACTACATTAGAACCGTAAATTTGCAACCTGGTATAATCTTTATTTCATCCAGTAAAACAAAAATTAACGAGAAAAAAAATGTGTCAATACCGCGCCGGTAATAAGCCGTATGAACGTGGGAAAAATATGAATGCAGAAATTGTCGCAAGAGGGGGCTATGCATAAGTAGCGCCCTCTTTTTGAATTTTGCTCCGGATTTTTGACAAAATTGGCGAGTTACGTTTATATAATTTCCAACCTAGTTTTCTAAACCCAGAGATGGCTTTTGAACATGCTTCGTGTGTTTTATATGAATTTTGACCGTTTATTATCCTTAAATGTACCGATGTCTGGGTCACATATGGTTTTAAACCACTGTGCACTTGTAATGCTCAACACAGTCTGAGCTCCGAGTAATATAATAGCATATTTAAACGAATTTGTCATAATTGGAATTGTTCGGGCCTGACTCATATGCTGCTGTGGGGGGATCGCCACACCTCCTCCACAGCGAGTCTGTTACCTTCCCAGCACTGAATAATGCTGGTACCCATTTAACACCTGGGTTGAGAGGAGTAATTGAGGTAAAGCGCCTTACACAAGGGCACAACACGCATGGCCATGGCGGAGCTCGAACCCACAAATTAATATGAATGTAGTTTAAAGACATTTTAAATCATGCCCAAATGATTGTAGTAATAATTGCCGATTGGTTACAATGTGTCTTTGAAGAGTCTGGATTTAATGACGGGTATGAGTCTGCCTAGTGGTCGGTGTTGCTGTATAGTCAGAGGGGGAAGGATAGATCAGTGCACAAGTTATTAAGGACAGGTTTTTACTAGTGTTTGAAGGCTAGCCTTTCATTCCGTTGCGTAAGTGCATGTCTAATCTTTAAAAAAAATACAAATTTCAGCGTTTTCGGGACGATGGGCCCCGGCCCTGTAAGAATTGCCACTCATTCTAGCAAAGCCCAAGCTCCACAGGTCTGTGTAAAATACAAACAGATTTAAGCGCGTAAAATAAATGGGGAAAGTTTCCACTTTATCAGCTGATGTGAGCATTCATAGCTAAAGACTACAGAGCATTTATTGAAAATGTACTCAGAAAAGCAGTGCTGAGCATAAACGTGCAAACAAACCAACGTTAATAAAAGACTGGCACACAACACGCTATTTGAACCTATAGCTAAAAACCACATGGGGTACACTTTGTTCAAAAACAACTGCCCACTACATAACAACTCATGCACATATTTCCTTGAGTTTTCTAAACAAAGTAAATATGTTGTACACTTCAATGAGTAAGAATGTACACCAGCTAAGCTTCATTATTCTAAAATCATGAAGGCCTTAAGAAAAACCTTGGCTCTGATTAACGCTTATTATAATTAAGCGTAGATCAATTCCATTTTTGTTTAACAGTGCCTCAGCAGGACTGAAGTACGCCTCCATCCTGTCTACGACGCCATTGTCTTCTCTGTACCGGTCGGCCCTGCTGTATTAATCAGAGGCGGAGATCCGCCCACCAATTAAGGAGAATGACAGGCTCATTCGTTAGTGAAGCTGCAATCATCGGACTTCACAGACTTCTCCTTTTTCATTATGGAAATGATTATGACTAAAAAGCCCCTCCCCGAAAAAAATCCAGAAAACATAAAAAAAATAATGGTTGTACAGTACGCAAAAGCACATGTTCAAGTTCAGAGTCTATACAGTACAAACTGATATGAATTAACTTTCTTACCCTGAGGCATCTTAATGTTGGAGCAAAATTATATCACAAAGATTAGACATCCAGGCGATTCCAAGCGTAACCATCACAGCAAATACGAGGCCTAGCTTACAATTTTTTATAGGAGTCAAGTGTGCGAACTGTCCCCGAAGACAGGTGCTCAATGCCAATACAATGTAGAGCGTAAGCCACCTCCTGCCGACGGGAGTATAAAACAAGTGCATTACACTTTATGACACACAGTCTCCTGTGGTATGAAAAACATACAAATCGCGTATCCGCTCCGTTCACAAGTACCTCCTCACCGGCAAAGGAAGTACAGTTGGGGGTGTGCGGCCACTACGTGTACATAGAACAAATCCCCTGGTGTACGCACGTCACACACAAGGAACGGTGCGCGTCAACCAGCGAAATGTACCGCCCATGGGACGTCGTTGCTAGGTAAAAGGGCGCCTTCTTTTGGTAGCGCACGAAGCTCATAGGCAAGATATGATACATGTACTAGATTCCGGGCGCATGCTGAGTACGCTGTACAGCGTACATCTACCAGTATAATCCCAAAAGATGAGGATGTTGCCTCTCATCAAAGGCGTCCTTTGTACACCTTAACTGGTATGTCATGGCTGCCACTACTGCCAAAACATTACACTATAGTGAGCTGATTGGTGCAGATAACATTTCAGTCAACTACATCTTGCCCAATAATTATTCAGGGGCGTGGCAAGTTCATTTTGGTTGGGGGTGGGAATAAAGATATCCTGAAAAGGGCACTTGCACATCCGCGCTGAAATGTAGACATGTGTTCATCCTCCGTAAAAGTCCAAACTGACGTTTATGCACACTAACGGCAATATATATGTATGGTGCTTTTCAGTGCAAAACATGCGCGAAATTCATAAAAAGGCCCCAGTGACGGCCGATGGCACAAAGAAAGGGCACGATATTTTTTTAAGGGTACTTGTTATGAAAAAAAACCCACTTATTAATGTGATGTGGCTCTCGGAGAAACTGCGGTTGGTGGATGAGTGGGGCGCCACCGTGCGGTGGTGGTATTCCCGAAATCTTCCGTCACCGCATGGTTGCGTCCTACAAAATCTTCCAACTCAGGTACATTTTTATCGTGTTTTCTGCCATTGATGTTTCTTTTAACAATGCATGTCTGATTTAATAAGCATTGGAGTTTATGATATAAAGAAGTAAAGTTATTGACATTGTGTAAAAGTAATTAATTTCAAGAAACGAAGATATGTTGATTTTGCAAACATGGCGACTTCGTTTATCGATGTTTACTTGTGGGCGTTGTGCCAAGCTGGATAACGTGGGGCATAAATCTCCTCTTGATCTTTACCCCTGGATGTAATATTCTGGATAAACATAAGGAGTGACTTTAAGCTTAAGTGCATGTACAAGTGTAGTTGTTTTTGCCACAAATTAAGCCTTATCCTGGTGAAAACTTACTGTGAAATTTGCACCCATGCAGATGTTGAATAGCGCCCTCTTGTGTTTGAATAATCTGCTCATATGTTGACATGCACAAGTAGGAGGTCACTAATTGAACAGGTAATTATGTACTGTGTTTTGGACCATTAATCAGAAAGTTTAGGTGGAATCTGTTAAATATTCATGCAACTAATTTTATTGGAACTTGACTGTAATTTAGTTTCTGCAAAGTCTCTGTGAATTAGCTGCATTTGTGTATCTGGGAATTTAATGACATGTTTCTCGTATACAACCAAGTGGACTGTTAACAATTTTAATTCAGGTTAACAATCTATAATATTTTCAGTGGAAACATCAGGGTATAATTCTAGTGTGCTCTCACGGTTTGTAGTGTGGAACTGGGGGACGCAACCTCTCTACATGTTCACATTAATTTTATTGAATAATTATTTAATAAGTGTTTTTTTTATCTTTTCTTCCTTTATGGTGTTTCCCGAAATCTTCCGTCACCGCATGATTGCGTCCTACAAAATCTGCCAACTAAGAACCCAAATTGGAGGGAAATTAAAGGGACAGTTCAGAATTATACCGCCTCCTGACTCTCTTCCTTCCTCATTCCAGATCCATCAGCACCCCTGCTTCCTGTAGTAGTCCTAGCCCCATCACCATCATTTACTACCCGTCAACTGTTCTCGCCGTAGCTCACTTCCCCCCCCCCCTCCACCTCCCTCCACCCCCCCCCCCCCACATTAACAAAAGAAGAACACTTTTTACGAATATTGGTGGGGGTGGTGAGCGCTGCTGAAAAAAAGGGAATTTGACTGGAAAGGAGCAGTCTTTACATATCCAGCTTTATATAAACCTCCTGCTAGCTACACCTATGCTAGCCGGTGGTCAACTCATGATAAACTCACTGCAAGAATAAAACTAGAGACGATACGCACTTGGAATCATCAAATTAAGCCATCTATACAGCTGCAACTGTATTTTTTTGAACATTGTTTTTTTGTCCGACCGACTACTGTAAAGGCAACAAAAATATAAGAAACCATTGAAATGAAGAACACCGTTATGAAAAGCGCATAAGACGGTCAGGCACACACACACACGCACCCAGGCTTACATAGGCATAGGAGCGGGGTACTTCCTTTGTTCTCGTGTACTAACATTTTGCAACGTCGAACACTTTTGTCAAAATGCTCTCAAAATGGGCTGAAATTCGGACTTAATATCCCTTTAAGGGATGTTAAGTCCGAATTTAAGCCCAGGAAATTAACTATGGTTAAAATAAGAGCATTTTGACATAAGTGTGCGACGTTGCAAAATTTTAGTACACGAGAACAAAGGAAGTACCCCACTTCTATGCCTATGTAAGTGGGTGTATTAGTGAGTTTGTCTTACATTCCCTATGTGGACTTGTGAACAAAAGATGTCCACATAATGCAGGTTGTGTTAACGTTATGTGGACTAAGCCGTGTCCAGATAACGTTTTGCCCTTTCTGGAAAACAGGTTTAGAGGCATTTTTGGGTTAGGTTTATCCGTAGCAGAATGAAGAGAAACACTATAGGGAATCATAGAAAAAAAAATTGGGTTAAAAGAGTTTTCACAGTTTAAGTAAAGTTATTTTGTGTACCGAGTTTTCTTAACTACACGAAAACAAAAGAATGTCCACACAAGGTATGTAACGTAAGCCTGGGTGTATGTGCGTGTGTGTGCTAAATAAGTGATAAGAGCATGCACTCTCACTAGCCTGGCCGTCTGGGATCAGCACAGATTTTAGTCCTGGAGATACACGAGTCCATGACACACCTTAACGAAATCACTGAAAGTAATACATTGTATAGAGACAACAGAACACTGCACGCTTACACAGGTGCTCTCTTACACTCTCAATATCTTAAGTGCTTTATAAATGAGAAAAGATATGCCGAACTTTCTTGATCATGTCTCTTTCTGCCTATTCATTTAATTTAAATAGGCTTGAAGGTATTGGCCACTTTTTGCCCCCAAAAAATGATTTTGCTGTTTAAAAAAAAAAAATCAGTAATGCAATAAATGTGAGGCATGTTATTAATAAAAAAGAAGTCGAAATTATAGATGTTATAACTGTGATAATGCATCTTCAAATTCTCAATCACATAAAGCATGCTTTTGTTGACAGGTTGAAGGTTTGGTCCCAGGAAATGATGGTCAATTCCTCTTGCATGGAAACGAAGCATACTAGGCACAGTAATTTCACCGGCTGCTTAATCATATTATTTACTTCCGATCAAGTATGATTTGTCACGATATTTGAAAATTTCATTTTTGAATGTTTTCGAAATGATGTCATTACCTATAACCACTTAACAATTTAAGGCAAAAAAAAGGGAACAGGCGCAGATCCAGAGGGGGGGGGGGGGGGGTAAATTCCCCCCCCCCAGCTCTGTCATTTTTTTATTTTTTTTTCATAAAAATTCCAAAAAAATAAGTCGACCCCCCCCCCCCCCCCCCCCCGCTGTGTCACCCCAAACAATTATACTGGTATAATGTTTGCCTGTTCAAAATACGGTACTAGTGTTAATAATTGTCGGATCTGAACAGCGCCCGCTATTGAAATACGGTACCAGCCTCCCCCCCCCCCCTTGGGCGGTTTCTACTTCGCCCAGCTGCAGCTGTAGATCATATCAGTGAGCTGAGCTGTTACGTTGCGTACGCGTGAGTGAAATAAATAGCGCCCTCAATATTTCATAATTGACAAGCAAGCATTGCGGCTTCTAGCGGTGTTGTTCCAAGGTGGGGAGTTTTGCATAACGATATTACAATTCAACTGCAGCAAGTAAAAGGTCTCCTGTTTGTAAAATCTGTGGATCCACTGTCCAGTGGCGCAGCCAGGAATTTTGCAGTGGGGGGGGGGGGGGGGGGGGCTGGGGGGGCTGGAAAATTTCATGTGGGGCGTCATGTAGATCACTGATAATTTTGTTAGAAACTCAAAATCTCAGTGGGAGGGGTTGCAAGGGGGGGCGGGCTGTCTCCCCCACGCCCCCCCCCCCCCCCCGTGGATACGCCACTGGTGGCACTGATGGCCCAAACACAACGAGCAATTTCGTGCGGCACCTTAAAACCCACGATGAGCGGTGAGTAGTCGCGCTGTGACTTTTTTTTCGGGGGGGGGGGTCTTAACCGCGAATAGATTTTCGGTCATTCTGGGCTGCGTACAAACTCTTGCTTCATATGGCTAATGAATCTAAATAACTTCTAGCCTCTAGTACTTGAAGGAATTGTTCAGTGGGGGGGTGTCCGCTGGGGGGGGGGGGGCTACAACATTGTAATGGGGGGGCGTCATGTAGATCAATGATATTTGTTTTAGAAACTCAAAATCTCAGTGGGGGGGGGGGGCGACGGGGGGAGGGGCGACAAGGTTTCATGGGGGGCTGCCCCCCCCCCCCCCCCATGACTACGCCACTGCCTAGACCGAATGTAAATTTTCCCTAATTCCAGATCGGGCATGTCTGCATGTAAAGCTCCATGGTAACAATACAAATGTATAATTTTAAAAAGAGGAACCTTTCATAAAAAAAGCAGGCCTTTGTTATTTGCTTGTAAAATACCGGATAGCCTAACCCATTGCTAGGCGTTTAGTATACACGAAAATTGAACAATAAAGTGTTAATATACTACATGTAATCGAATGAGTGAAGTCTTTTTTTCATGTCATCTCAACATTTATTTCTACAATGTAAAGTAAATTTATTGAAGTATACAAAGGGCTAATATCCGACAGATATGTGATAAACTACAAGAATAGTAATTGCAACACATTGAAAAAGGGGAATTAAGGAGGCATGTTCAAAATAACTCGTAAGTTGACGCCAGGTTCTTTTAGCTTATTACAGCTGGACAAAATAATGTGCAACTTGACGTGTTCTTGGACAAAGAAACTTGTGACTTGACTTGTTTTTAGACCAAATGACTTGTGACTTGACTTGTGACTGGACCTAATGACTTGTGACTTGACTTGTGACTTGACCTAATGACTTGTGACTTGACTTGTGACTGGACATAATGACTTGTGACTTGACTTGTGACTGGACCTAATGACTTGTGACTTGACTTGTGACTGGACCTAATAACTTGTGACGTGACTTGGACTTGCAAACAATGACTTGTGACTTGACTTGGACTTGCAAAAAATGACTTGCTGCCACCCCTGAAGTTCAGGTGCACTTTCATCTGGAGATTGTCAAAACGTAGTGCTTTTTGGGTACACGAAAATCCCCTAAAATGCCTGACATTTCCAGAGAAAATGTTAAAAACGCCCGTTATATGTGGCGCGTCAACTATTTTTTTCCCCTAGCCTTTAACTATCTTTAGCAATGAAAAAAAAAAACACATTAAATTTCAACCCAGTTTTCAAGATATAGTTGTGTGCACGTTTATATTCCACTTGCCATCATTTGTTTCCTATGATTATTTTTTTTCGTGAGAAATGCGTTTTTAGAGCTCAAAAGAGTATTGTAATAATATTGTAAAGAGTAATCATAGTCTAGCTGGTCTTCCAAAAATTCCTTTTTACCATTATTTTACTACATGCAAAAATGATATTACGGTATGTAAATACATGCCGTTGTATTTTCACTGATTGTGCCACTAACAATCTAAATAAATTTGAACCAAAAAATAGAAAAAGGTAAATATTAATTTTAACCATGAGCTTGTTTTTTTTCCAACTTATTTTTCCCGGCATCACTGTAGCATGAGAAACTCCGCCTTTAATGCTAATAGGATATTTGACAGTTCAAACTGTGGAAAAGTTTGTGTCATTAATTGTTGTCTACTATTAGATAGGTTCCGGGTCCTTCCATCGTATCCCTCACTCAGAATGTAGGAGGCGGAAACACGTCTGAACGGTGCGCTCTGGAAAAGCACATGAAGTGCAAATGCCTTTTTTTGGGGGGGGGGGGGGGTTGCATGTTTAAAGGTGCAGCGGAACATTTTCCCCATCGTTTGAGCAAGAAAATAACTCTAACTCTTATGAATGGTGCATGACAACTAACTTGTTGAAGTTTCAACTCAGGGGATACTATACATTTTGGGAGAGAGAGAAAAAAGAGAAATACACATTTTTATTGCCCACTTTCAATTATTTTTTTTTCATTCCGAATGATACCATTTCAGGCAGAGAATTTGTTACCAGTCCTTCATTTTGAGTGAGGATTTCTTGTTTTTTTTGTGCGTTTCGTGTATCTGCAAAATGTTCCTATGTGCCTCTGTGTTTTGACTGAAGCATTCTGAAAATGTTACGCCACATATCTATGACACATGCATCCCCGCATGTCAAATGTCTGTCAAATGTCCAGCAAGCACTAGAGCTAGGTTTTCCCAAGCTATACGGCGGAATTACTCATGACTTTTGCAGCCGAGGACCTCTAAGCGCATGCTGCAGTGTGCGCTCCACTCAGTAGGCAGGATACGCAGGAACCTGGTCTGTAAGGCCTTCGGGAAAGTGGTGGTCACAGGATTGCTTCTGTCCGAGTTTCCAGGGAACTGTTGAATACACAATATGGATGGGATTTACAAATTAGCCCTGAAAGTTGGGAGGTTTTCAATTGTTTAACCGACGTTTTGTCTGCAGCATCTTCTGTAGGAATTTGTTTATATTAAATAGCTGAGATAGCCTAAGGACGTTTTTTGTTTAACTTTCCTTGCTGTTTTTCTGTTGGTGTTGGGTCGGCCCCTGACATCAGGTAACCCGACAAACATGTTTTGTTTTGTTTTATACAGCAGCGATTAAGAATATGACACACCTAATCTCGTCCCCAAGGCTTACTTCAATGTTCAACCTCGTTTCAAATGAGAGAGCAGGTGGAGGTAGTGGTAGCGTACTGCTTTAAATCATGATACCGGGGTTTGGGCTCGCCCCCGATGACCAACTGTTAATTTGACCTCAATGTTTGATAAATGGCCGTGTATTTTATGCTTTTTTGTGCAAATCTGGGTGTGGGTACAGTTTGGCTTATTGAAGCAGAATGACAACATTACCTCGATCTAAAACATAAAAGATTGTGAAAATACATATATTTAAAATTGTAGCAACATAAATATTGATATATCATCGTCAGTAACCTTGGGCTCACATCTGATTAGGTTTGTACTCCATAAATATTGTCGTTCCACCGCCGTAATTCACTCATAAATATGACCATTGCGTTCTTTATTAACAACAGTGCAATTTGTTACTGACCTTTGTCGGTGCACTTTCTCCTTCCGCGGTGACGTCGGTCCATTGCTGGCCGTCGTTGCTATAGGCAACCTGGAACTCAGTCACCCATTGATTATAATTGTCAGGACGCCCCTGAGTGATGACACCAGTGATGATGACACGGCCACCGAAGTCGACTTGGATCCACGGATTGGGGTCACTAGATCCGGCATAAAGCCAGGCAGCACCTAGTAAGCAGATATAAGCATACAGTGACTCTTGCTATTAGCAAGTGTGCTACAAGCACTATACCGGGCAGCGGCCGTACTTGCAGAGTGAGATAATATTTCTAGGGGAAGAAACCCCCCTCACCCCCGGAAAAATATATGTATTAGTGCTTCTTCAACTTTTCACTTTTTTGGTCACCTTTGACGCACATCCTACCATTTCGTTTAAGTTGTCTTAATTACGGTTCGTTCCATGTGATGTTTCGTGAATGAAAATAAAATCAACAATTTACCTTCTAAGTTAAGACGACCCCTGTAGGGCGCCCAGGCTGCACTGTTGCTCCAGAACGTCGAAGCTGTGATGTTTGCATCTGGGATGCGTCCATCTTCCATACCAAGGGGTCCAGCCTCAGAGCACTCCAAATCTGTTGGATATTTTGCTGTAAATAAGTTCATTCAGGGTCGGACGGGGGTATTTAATACTCGCATCAGCCTTTTCCTACTTGAACCGTTTTATGGACTTTACAGCCGGGCAGATTCCGCACTCTGCTAATCGAGGAAATGCGTTATGAAACTTGGCTTGTTTTATAGAACTTGTTTTGTACATCGACGCTAATAACTCAAGTGGGCAGATATGATCAGCGCGCGTCCTTCGGTGAATGAGTATAATGAGTACGTTTTTTTATACGATATATGGATATTGTTTTGGTAGCCCACCTCGAAAATTGTGACATTTGGTGCCAATTTTCAGAAACTTGGTGTCTAAAAGCTCAAGTTCGATCGACACAAAAAAATGGACAAAATGAAAAGCTGTCTTCGCCCGACAAAAATATACAGAAACGTCGCACCTACCTTTCTTACAGGGGACATGGACAAACACTTTGACCGCATCAAGTTGGTCTCGAAAAACGTCCAGTTGGCTATACAACGGACGGAGAGCTGCTTCGAGAACCGAGTCGGAATCACCATGAGCATGTTCGTGTGCGGCTGCTGCAAACAGGCAGCACTGGGCCACCACGGCAAAGATAGCTACCAGAGGGTACTTCATCTTGATCATCAGAGACACAAAATGATCTTGAATCAGTTCTAAAATCGCACTTATATAGATTTACAACTGACCTAGAATCCTTGACACCAAGATGCGCACAAGATGCTCTGACCCTGCGCAGCACACAAATGTCGCAGGACCGTGACAACGTACGTGGGTCAATCAGTTTCCTCCGGTTTCCAGGGTCCACGTTTTTGTTTCGTCCAAAATATTGTTCCCCTATGTAGCAAACAAGTGTTCACGCTTCTTGCTATTTCCGATGAGTGTTGCACACCATTGTATTGATAAGTCTGGCTGTGAACGTTTCAATCAGTTTAGGCGGGCATAGCCTACCACTCGCTCAGCGTAAATGTAAGGGGTACACAACGTTTAAAGTGTCCATGAAATATATTTTTAAGGCAGTTCTTGAAAATGCGCCTTTATGACCTATCTAACGTTAATTTCAATTTTCATTTTGCCGTTTTCAAGGGTATTTTGGTCCCTTTTTATTTATTTTTTTAATGCAAATTCCCATATTCTTGAGAAAAAAAGTGTGATTCTTCTATCAGGCAGAAACCTCAGTGTTGCAATTGGTTTGTGCATAAAAAGTTGCCAGAATTTTGGATATTTCGCTGACGTAAACTTTATTTTCTTTAGAGATTCGTTGATGTGTCAGTTCATGGCAGTAAGCCAGTGAGCAAAACTTCCTCACAAATGTTTTCAATGAGCAAATTTTGGGTTCACAGTTTCAATAGAAAAACATAGAACAGTGTCTTGCTGAAGTGACTCACGGCAACTGCGCCCCCGGTTGTCTGGAAAAGGATGGATTTTTTTTTAAGTTGAAAGAAGTGCACTTTTCGGGATGTCAGTTACTCTGCATACACTTACGAGGATTAGAAAATAGCACAAAATAAGTTCCTAGGAAATATTTACATCACGAGCCCTTTAATAAACCGCAGCCTGTTTGTTTGTTTTTGTGATTTCAGACAAAGACGGCTCTAGATTTCATATGCAATATACCAACGCAATTGGCTGATTAAACGTAGCGTCCATCATTTGTAATTATGTATGAGGCAAAAAAGATTTCAAAATCTAAACAGTTGACGTTAATGATTTTGTGCCTATTGGCGTGCAGTAGAACAATTGGCCTCCTGTTCTTCTCAAAGTCACGATTTTACAAAGATGAAATATCATCGCTTGTTTTTACTTCCAGATTCAATGGGTCGCACAGGGTTTATACAAGCGACATAAACTTCTGGATTTACTGGGTCGAACAAATATTGTAAGTTGTATCTGGGTTCAGGTTTGTCGGAGCTGCTCCAAAAGGATGTTGTTTTGATCTTCCAACTAGAACAATGGACCATTAGGAAGCAGGGTTTCCAATTTATTATCCAGGGCAAGTGTCAAGGCTTGAACAACATTTTTTGGTAAAAGTTGGTTGACACGTTCATAATCCTTTTGGAATATGCTAGAACCCCACACTTTCCACTGTATGTCATGTCAAACTTCCACAAGATATTTCAACAAGTTTAGGACATGAACGTCTCCAGGATTTTTTTCGAGAGGGGGAAAAGCACATTATTTCCAAAATCCGTATACTTTCTCTAGCTGATTGTATCATTTTTTTTCGACGGGTTGGGCGGGGGAACATTTGCCCCCCCCCCCCCCTCTACCCTCATTAAAACCCCTGTGGCCGGCCATGTTGTTTAAAGTGCATCAAATTAACAGCAATGACTTTGCACCTCTTTTGTTGTCTTTTTTTGCTCTCCCTTTTTGTGTGCTTTTTCTGGAAGGGGAGCACCCATCGTTGCCCCCCTCCCCTCCCCCTCGCAACACCCATGTACGTGTCTATGATGAAAAAACGAACAAGCGATAAAATACACGTCTTAAACCAGAAGACTTTTGTCACTGTTGAAGCAAATCCCTTTATCACCTATACGTTTCACTCCCATAGGGCGTGCGGGATTTATGAGCTGAGAGTAGGTGAAACGGGAACCTGGCAGCAATATTTTTTTCCACACCACATATTCGCAATGGGCGTATATTGAAGCACTTTGAGAAGTACAGCCCAATGTAGTTTTTACTGTTTATTTTTACGGGTGTTATTTAAATACAAAATAATGTACTTTACATCAATGTTCTGTATTAAACAAGCCCTGGAAATAGTATAGAGAAATTCGTTTCGAGGGAAAGCTACGAAGTAGTCATTTCTCCCCCCCCCCCCCTTCCCGTAAACAAGTTGCTATTAGCAACTTGCTAAGATTGCTAGACAATCAAGGTTTTCAGAGCTAGGGAATGCAACATAAAAAATCATGTGGCAATCTTTTACACACTTTAGATTCCCTTCTCCTAGAATTTTTGTGTCAAAAAAACAGACCTTTACTCACTGATTGTGTCTGTACACATGCAACACTGTTGATTCCTTATCCAGAACAAACCAATTACGACATTGCACCAATTCAGATTGTCAGGGCCGCGTTTTGGCGCTGTGACTGCAAACATTTTTTGCTGGTTCGGGTCCGTTTGGGCGTTTCGGTTACACCGAAAAAATGACGTCATTGCTCCGATCAATGTTGAACCGAGACTTGCGATCGGTTCATTTTACGTTTCAACTAAGATGGCGGAAAGGGGCGGTCCAAAAAGTGCGTACCCACGAAGGGGGCGTTTTTTTTTATAATTTCCAAAACAACTTCTACAACCCAAAGCTATAACGCGCGAGCTTATATAGGGCGCGTAGTCTTCAAAATACGCGCGCAGTATGCTCTGAATAGCTGGTCAGCCAGCCTCGACTCCATGGGCGCGTGCGCGTTCCTTACACTAACCCCTGGCCTTGATGATTACGTAAATGACGCTGATTGGCTATTCACAGCGTACTGCGCGCGCATTCGAAGATTGCACGCCGGGCGCGCCAATAATAATGTGCTCGCGTGCTTTGCACGTTAACGTCTCGCGTCACGTACGAACAAAAAATTGTTATTCAAAAGTCGCGATGCCTGTACTGTACGATAGGGATTATGGCAGCCTCGTTTTTCGCTACAGAAACCCCCTGCATCTTTGGTTGTAAAGGGACGAAAGGGGTACGTACATTTAATATAAATCTTTGCTAAATAACGCAACGTCCAAACGTTATGTTTAAAAAGATTGATTCTTCAAAATCACAACTTTTAACATTTTAAAGATGGCGTCGGCACGTAAAACGGATAAAGTGCAGCCTAATTATTATGTGCCATATTTTGACACATTTAAATTACACAATTTCAGTGGTTAAGATTGCGCAAGGCATGATGGAAAACAACATGGCGCAGCAAGATCATACCCATGGGGAACGATGTTGCCGGTCAGCATCGCCCAACCTCGTCCCCAGTGCTTACTTTATTTCCAACGTTGTTTCCAATAGTAAACCCTGGATAGGAAACTTCCTTCCTGCATCCTGATTCGATACCGCAATTGGCAAAATAAATTGATTTATATCGTGTACTTGGTGTTGTTATTCACCGTCGTGCAGTACGTGTTTTCGCGATCATTCGTCCACGCCTTCTCGAAAATGCCTATTCATTTCCTTTCCAGTGTGTTAATATTAATATGAAATGTGATACTGCATGTTGTCTCGTTAAGATCGTAACAGTTTATTTAAAATGAAATCATGTTTTCGTAACTCACGCCATGCTCGCGCTGCGACGAATTGATTCTGTTTTTACCCCAGACACCGCATACAAAAACAAACGCAAATATAACGCACAGGCAGGCACCACCCTACTCTTAATTTGCATACGTGTTCAAAAATTTTGCACATGCAAATGATCCAATACCAGGGTGAGAGAGCAGGTAGTGGTGGGCGCGTACTGCTCGACACCCTGGGGACGAGGTTGAGCATCGCCGTTTACGTATACCCCACGGCCAGGGGTTAATGGAGGAACGCGAACGCGCTCATGGAGACGAGGCTGGTAGCAATGGCAGCGACGCATCGCGATCGCCCTCGTGTGGTATAGTTATGTTGGGGAAACAGTCCCCTCTATTTCTAATTTGTGCAAACGATGTGGCAAGCAAATTGTAAAATATCAATTAACATGTTCCAAACCGCTTATAACTGATAAATAAAGTTGCCACTAAAACGTTAAGACGAAATTGCATGTTACAGGCTTTGGCCCACGGCCTACAAGCAGCACTGGGCCACCACGGCAAAAATAGCTGCCAAAAGGCACTTCATCTTCATCAGCAGAGATGCAAAAATGTTCTCGATTCAATTCAAGAATCGCATTTATATAGGTTTGCAACTGAACTAGAATCCTTGAGCCCAAGATGCGCGCAAAGGGTATTGCTCACGTATATAGGGTCAGCTTCCTCCATGTCCAAGGTCCACTTCATTGTTGATTTACCCAAACAAGGTTATTATACTGTTCTGGTGATAAAAATGCTCACAAACATTGTAAACCTTTGACTGTCAGAAACCGCTTCAATTTGGCTCAGTTACTGGGCTACGAATAATTGACTTTTTTCGCGACCCAAGCTTTTTTGACATTTTAGCCTCGAGCCTTGCGCATCTTTTGTTATCAAAAACATAAAAATCGGACCACGGGTTGCTACGCGCCATGAAAACTGAATTTTCCCCAATACGTCGTGTACACAGAGCAGAATTACCATTTGTACATATGAATAATTAATTAGCCATAATCCAAAAACCCTTTGACTTATAGTCATAAAGTTTCTTGGGTATGTTTATGATGGGTTCCTCTATGCATGTACCGAGTTTCAAAATGTTTCGTCACTCGATGGCCGACATCTGTGGGGGGGGGGGGGGGGGGGCGGAATCCCCCCCCCCCACCCCGGCTGAGAGATGGTGAAAATAACCAGGCCCTTTTAGGGTTAAGAGGTACCAACGTTAAAGCAAAATGAATAAACTGCAGCCAGTTTTGTTGTAACCAATATACAGAGCTTTTTCCCGCTTCGATGCCGTCCATGGCCGTTATTTACTAGCTTAATACAGCAAAGTGCGTTATTATGACCCTTTCATTTTTAACAGTAGCTATCTTTCGACGCGCTTTAATAAATCACTAGTATATTGTATTGCTGCCCAAGAGCTGACGAGAAAGGTGCATACGTTTTCTTTGGTGGGACTCGAACCCATGCCTACTCCCGCTGCAGACGCGCTCATAGCTATACAAGTGCACGAATGTAGGACATTTATCACAGCTGTGATTGGTCAAAACGTCATAGGGCGGGGCTCAGAAGATCGATCTATTCTCACCTTCGGTGCTCATTTAACTTTTTTTCTGCAACCATTATCCACACGCGTCAGTTGGTAATGAAGTAGTTCTCGAACATCTCTTTATAAAAATCCTCCAGAGCCACGATCCATGAAGAAAAAAAGTGGAAGTTATTTCATCCATCAGTACAGGGTGAGTAAAAAAATGTCCTTTTGGATAACTTTGTTGTCTCCCATAAAAACGGGAAAGGTTACCAGGAGACGAAAACGTATCCAAAGGGATTTTTTTTTAACTCACACTGTATAGGACTTGATTAATCACAATTTAAAAGAAAAAAACCCACAGTAACTTGATAATATTCCACGCTTGCGTTTTAAGGTATATGACTTTACTAACGTGCAGAAGAACAATAATTGCTTCGTGTCCTTTTCGAAGTCACAATTCTTCAGAGATTATAATACATCATCGCTTGTTTTTACTTGTGGATTTAATGGGTCATCCAGGGTTTTATACAAGCGATACAAACTTCTGGATTTATTGGGTCGACCAAACATTGTAAGTTTTATCTGGGTTCAGGGTTGTCGGAGCTGTGCCAACAGGAAGCCGATTACATCTTCATACTAGAACATCGGACCATTAGCAAACGGGGTTTCCGATTTAAATCCAGGGTTAGTCTTAAGGCCTGAACATGTTTGGTAAAAGTAGGTTAACACGTTCATAGCCCTTTTGGAATATGCTAGAAACCCCAAACTTTTCCACCGTATCATGTCAATCCTCCACAGGTCAAGATCGTCGGTAATGGAACTCAGTTTAATTAAGATATATTTCACAGTGGATGCGGCGTTGTAAAACGATTACTGACTGTTTACCTAGCCTCCCTTGGTGATCCACGGGGCGTTTTTCTCTTGGCTTCGTCTCGGGGAAACAAAATGCTGTATGGATTATTTAGACCTTAGCTTTCACTACCCAGTCGAAGCGGTCAATATTGGAGAACTATTACACAATGCATTTCATTATCCTATTCCAGGGAAGGGTGGAGGGGGGTGGCAAAGCCGAGTGCGAACGGCCGTCCACGCGTCTCTTCAATTCGTAAACAGGAATGTTTAAAATGGTTGAAAAAAAGATACCCGTGTTAAAGTCTTAACTTTAATGCTTTTTGGTTTCCTCAGACATTATTCAAGCTTTTGGTTTGATACCAAGTATCGAAAGACCAATTCCAGATAAGAATCTGTATTTCGCGTTTGTCTATCATGCAGTGAATGCTGCACGCGACTACGTGCTCGAATGCACAGTAGCGCGCTCACCCAGGATTTGGTTGGTGGGGGCTCAAAAAAAAAAATCTTCACAAATTTGTTAAAAGTTGAATTGATTTTTTTTTTTCTTTTAGGGGCGGCCTATTTTGACGCCACTTACACATATATTATACTACTCGAAGGCCAAATCGTGGGACTAAAAAAAAATCCCAAAATAAAGAAAAATTGACAACCTGCGAATGCACTTACCATGTAGTAGCACCTTCGACGATGCCCCAATAATTCCCTCACACAAAAAAATATTTATTTTGTGCATTTTTTTTTTGGGGGGGGGGTTACATTTCACTTGTATTGCTTT
Organism: Patiria miniata; assembly: GCF_015706575.1. Lineage (NCBI taxonomy): Eukaryota > Metazoa > Echinodermata > Asteroidea > Valvatida > Asterinidae > Patiria > Patiria miniata. The sequence goes on along the minus strand of NW_024037056.1, from coordinate 7,145,759 downwards.
GTAAGGACCATCAAAGGTGCATCTTTACTCCGTAGTCGTTTAAAGGAAATCCCTTAATATGGCCGTTTTTGCCCAATGTATGAACATGCCGAAAGTCAAAATATTTTATCTCAAACGATATTTTCGCTGTCACAGTTGGGTGCCTGGCGCCATGGCTCAACGAGTGGGCCATAACGTTGATCGTAGACGGGCCCAGCACGGTGTGAAGACGGTTGCGTTCCTTTAGCTCACCCGGATCGACCCGGTAAAGACAGATGGGTTTACAGCAACCACAACAGCGGGGCTAATGGAATGCTAGTCTCGGCCCAGGAAATCAGTGAAGAGTGATAGTTGTATTGTTGTGTGGCGCCCTAGTCTAGGTGCAAGACGTTGTTATGGTTTGATACGCGTAAACCCGCCGCCGCGATAACCCGAGAAGGCGCTATCACGATCAACCAATATCGCCCACGGACTTGTCAGGAACAACGTGCAGCTAGGAATCTCGTATTGGTTATGTAATGCGCGCGCACCTGTTTGGCCTAATATGTGCAGCGCGCAATTCCAAAAAAAATATAGTAGTTACGAAGCAAACTCTCATATTTCTTCCAGCGCAATAAAAGATGCAGCAAGACCTTCGTGAAACTTCACTGGTCAGCTCTTTTGCTGTGTGTAGTATATGTGGGACTGAAAATGGACCGTAATTACCTGCAGAATTCGCGCATGCGCACTAGTTTCCCCCATTTTTTTTCGGCGGGAGATTTTAGCAGATTCTATAGACGTTGTTTCTGACAGGTCCGTGGGCGGTATTGGTTGGTCGTAACGCCAAGTTGCGCCCTTGCATAATTTTTTTTTTTTTTTTACTTTGTCTCACTAACGTCATGGTCATTTCGTAGCAATGGGGCGGGTCCAAAAATAAGACTGTCTGTAAAAATTCGAACAAACACAGTTCCTTTGTATAGCTCCATACAAGTTGATCACCGCACGTATAGCGTGTATGTTTACAACCGTCGGGTGAGCCATTGAACCTTTTCTCGATCGCTGGTTGGTTCCATAGGAAAGCGATGATTTATTGATTTATTTATTACATTTGTTTTCCCAGGGCATGCCCAGTTTATATACAAATACAAAACAATTCAATACAATGGGATAAAAGCATTATTTGACCAATGCATAATTGTTAAGCAAATATTATAAATACATCATTATAAATGATGTAGTTTTGTTTCAAGAAATGCATCCCCCGTCATGTTCATGAAAGTTCGAAAATGTACAAGTATGCACGTCATTGGAACGTACGTAGCGTTTTAGGCAGTGCACCGGGTAGGCTCTCATCAGTGTGAAAGGAAATCAGAAGATGATCACCACAGAGGTTCGTCAAAATGAAACAGGTTTACATTTGGCTTACATTTCACTGCGTAGGAATTTCTTGAATTTCAAGTTTCAGCCGGGTTTTGGTGACGATGAAACGTTACAAACTATTTTTGAGAGCTTTCAGAGCACCAGCTGCGTTCATCATCAGACAAATATAATGATATGTCAGTGAGCAACTGATCATGGGTATATGCATTGTACCTTCATCTTACATGCAGTTGGCAGTGTTTAAGGCACATTACACTCTGGACGATTTAGCGCGGGTGATATTCAGCTGACGTTCTTTGCCTCGCTTTGATTTTCAAGATGGCATCGCATAAGAAAGTTCTATCACGTCCAGTGGAGAACTCTATATAGACAATCAGCCTGGTGTTTGGTCAGTATCAAATCAGGGCATAAATGGTTATAGTGCGCATGCGTAATGTATACCGCCCCTAGAGTGGGAACAAGCATTTTGATCGACATTTTGGGTGGAAAAAGGTGATAACACCCAAAAAGCTGCCACCGCTGCAATGCTATCACATATTTTCCAGCTCTGTAGGTGTACACCTTGCCAAAAATCACTAGGACGATTATTTCCCTCATTTGATACCAGTGGCCATCATTTTGGACCGAGGCTGATCGCCGAATATAGTAACCGATTCAATTTGCATTCTGAACAAAAACAATTAGCACGTATGCCCTAACTAATCCTATAAGAAACATATACGTTTACACGAACATTGGTGATTGGTTTCAATTCTCTTTTGTAATAGTATTTTGTGAAAATACATGTAGTTTGATAATTAGGCCTAATTCGGAGGAAATCTGATGCTGAAGAAGTATTTTAATGGAACCAGATTTAGTAATTTAATTACTGAAGATGTTTGTGCTCTAACAAGTTTTTTACTGAATTCTTTTTTGTCACATAGTAAACAAAAACTGTGTTACAGATATTGAATCTGTGAGTATTTTTAGATTCTTTTGAGTATTTGTTTCGATTACCTGCAACACAGTCCGTGTAGAGAATAATAATTTACTGTAACAAATTCGTCAAGTTGGAATTCGATTTCTTGTTCGGGCTTGGTTAGAATTCGTTAAATGTACTTTTGTAAAAAACAAAAAAAAAAAAAACCCGTATTTTGAGGCTTAACACAGTCCGAGCTCCGAGTAATATAATAGCATACTTAGACGAATTTGTCATAATTGGAATTCGATTTCTTGTTCAGGCAAGACTCATATGCTGTTGTGGGGCGATCGCCACACCTCCTCCACAGCGAGTCTGTTACCTTCCCAGCACTGATTAATGCCGGTACCGTTTTAACACCTGGGTTGAGAGGAGTAATTGAGGTAAAATGCCTTACACAAGGGCACAACAGGCATGGCCACGGCGGGGCTCGAACCAACAAATTAATATGAATGTAGTTTAAAGACATTTTTAATCATGCCCAAATATTTGTAGTTATCATTGCCGATTGGTTACAATGTGCCTTTGAAGAGTCTGGATTTAATGACGGGTGTAGGCTGCGTAGTGGTCGGTGCTGCTGTATAGTCAAAAGGGGGAGGATAGATCAGTGCACAAGTTATTAAGGACAGGTTTTTACTAGTGTTTGAAGGCTAGCCTTTCATTCCGTTGCGTAAGTGCATCTCTAATCTTTAAAAAATACACATTTCAGCGTTTTCGGGACGATGGGCCCCGGCCCTGTAAGAATTGCCACTCATTCTAGCAAAGCCAAAGCTACATAGGTCTGTGTAAAATACAAACAGATCTGAGCGCGTAAAATACATGGGGAAAGTTTCCACTTTATCAGCTGATGTGAGCATTCATAGCTAAAGACTACAAAGCATTTATTGAAAATGCACTCAGAAAAGCAGTGCTGAGCATAAACATGCAAACAAACCAACGTTAATAAAAGACTGGCACACAACACGCTATTTGAACCTATAGCTAAAAACCACATGGGTTACACTTTGTGCAAAAACAACTGCCCACTTCATAAAAACTCATGCACATATTTCCTTGCGTTTTCTAAACTATTAAGGAAATATAAGTAAATATGCTGTACACTTTAATGAGTAAGAATTTACACCAGCTGAGCCTCATTAATTTAAAATCATGAAGGCCTTGAGAAAAACCTTGGCTCTGATTAACGCTTATTTATAATTAAGCGTTGATCAATTCCATTTTTTTAACAGTGCATCAGCAGGACTGGAGTACGCCTCCATCCTGTCTACGACGCCATTGTCTTTTCTGTACCGGTCGGCCCTGCTGTATTAATCAGAGGCGGAGATCTGCCCATCAATTAAGGAGAATGACATGCTTTTTCGTTAGTGAACCTGCAATCATCGGACTTCACAGACTTCTCCTTTTTCATTATGGAAATGATTATGACTAAAAAGCCCCGCCCCGAAAAAAATCCAGAAAACATAAAAAGAATAATGGTTCTACAGTTGCAAAAGCACATGTTCAAGTTCAGAGTCTATACAGTACAAACTAATATGAATTAACTTTCTTACCCTGAGGCATCTTAAAGTTGGAGCAAAATTATATCACAAAGATGAGACATCCAGGCGATTCCAAGCGTAACCATCATAGCAAATACGAGGCCTAGCTTACAAATTTTATAGGAGTCAAGTGTGCGGACTGTCCCCGAAGACAGGTGCTCAATGCCAATACAATGTACAACGGAAGCCACCTCCAGCCGACGGGAGTATAAAACAAGTGCATTACACTTTATGACACAGCCTCCTGTGGTATGAAAAGCATACAAATCGCGTATCCGCTCCGTTCACAAGTACCCTCACCGGCAAAGGAAGTACAGTTGGGGGTGTGCGGCCACTGCGTGTACATAGAACAAATCCCCTGGTGTACGCACGTCGCACACAAGGAACGGTGCGCGTCAACCAGCGAAATGTACCGCCCATGGGACGTCGTTGCTAGGTAAAAGGGCGACCTCTTTTGGTAGCGCACGAAGCTCATAGGCAAGATACGATACATGTACTAGATTCCGGGCGCATGCCGAGTACGCTGTACAGCGTACATCTACCAGTAGAATCCCAAAAGATGAGGATGTTGCCTCTCATCAAAGGCGTCCTTTGTACACCTTTACTGGTATGTCATGGCTGCCACTACTGCCAAAACATTACACTAAAGTGAGCTGATTGGTGCAGATACAATTTCAGTCGACTACATCTTGCCTAGTAATTATTCAGGGGCGTGGCAAGTTCATTTTGGTTGGGGGTGGGAATAAAGATATCCTGAAAAGGGCACTTGCACATCTGCGCTGAAATGTGTTCTTCCTCCGTAAAAGTTCAAACTGACGTTTATGCACACTAACGGCAATATATATGTGTGGTGCTTTTCAGTGCAAAACATGTGCGAAATTCATAAAAAGGCCCCAGTGACGGCCGATGGCACAAAGAAAGGGCACGATATTTTTTTCAAGGGTACTTGAAAAAAAAAACTTATTAAGGCCAAAAAAAAAAGTCTCCGGTTTCTGGTATGGAGCTTGCCCCAAAAGTGGTGCGGCGACGCGGCTTTTTTTTTTTTTTTTACCTTTTTTTTTTTTTTTTTTTTTTTGGGGGGGGGCTTCAAATGTCAGCTGATTACTGCAAATGGTGCCCGACTAAACTTAGTGCAAATATATGGGAGTCCAGAGAGGCCACATAAAGCTTATTCTCGATCATAACCCCATCTAAAAACACGTTAAAATTGTGCAGCAGCAGGATACCAGTCAAACCAGTGAGTTTGGCGGTTTTGAGACATCATCTTGTATTGAATAAAAAACTTTTTCATTTTGCCGACGCGCATGGCTACGGCGACGCGCGCACATACCAGAAACCGGAGACTTTTTTTTTTTGCCTAATGTGGTGTGGCTCTCGGAGAAACTGCGGTTGGTGGATGAGTGGGGCGCCACCGTGCGGTGGTGGTATTCCCGAAATCTTCCGTCACCGCATGGTTGCGTCCTACAAAATCTGCCAACTCAGGTACATTTTTATCGTGTTGTCTGCCATTGATGTCTCTTTTAACAATGCTTGTCTGATTTAATAAGCATTGGAGTTTATGATATAAAGAAGTAGAGTTATTGACATTGTGTAAAAGTAATTAAAGGGAAAATACAACATTTGCAAACATCAAAAAATAAAAATACCAAATCATTTTAAAATACCTTACTGGACTGTTAGTGAATGACAGTGTAAAGCATCCTGTAAAATCATGGCACCTGGTATACTGTCATTTTCAAGAAAAGTGGTATTTTTGTATCAATTTCCAACGCTGACTGGCTTTTCCCCCCAAATACTGGCCCAATTGACTATCGCACTTGTTTGCAATCGATTACAAACCTACGAACGGGTACGAGCCAGCTAGACTGGTTCCCTGACCTTACAATTCCCCAATGTATGTAAACTGCTCTGTTTCTTTTGATATGGAGTCAGGAAACCAGACTACAGGAAAATGATCGTTTTTCTTGGTTTTTATAGCATATTCGAACCCAAAACCTCAAAAAAGTCAGTGTAACTATATTTGCTATATATTTCCAACCCCCCAATTCCATCCATTTCTGAAAATTACAGCAAAAGCAAACGATGTATATTCCCTTTAATTTCAAGAAACGAAGATATGTTGATTTTGCAAACATTGCGACTTCGTCGATGTATACTTGTGGGCGTTGTGCCAAGCTGGATAACGTGGGGCATAAATCTCCTCTTGATCTTTACCCCTGGATGTAATATTCTGGATAAACATAAGGAGTGACTATTAGCTTAAGTGCATGTACAAGTGTAGTTGTTTTTGCCACAAATTAAGCCTTATTCTGGTGAAAACTTACTGTGAAATTTGCACCCATGCAGATGTTGAATAGCGCCCTCTTGTGTTTGAATGATCTGTTCATATGTTGACATGCACAAGTAGGAGGTCACTAATTGAACAGGAAATTATGTACTGTGTTTTGGACCATTAATCAGAAAGTTTAGGTGGAATCTGTTAAATATTCGTGCAACTAATTTTATTGGGACTTGACTGTAATTTAGTTTCTGCAAAGTCTCTGTGAATTAGCTGCATTTGTGTATCTGGGAAATTAATGACATGTTTCTCGTCTACAACCAAGTGGACTGTTAACAATTTTAATTCAGGTTTACAATCTTATAATATTTTCAGTGGAAACATCAGAGTATAATTCTAGTGTGCTCTCACGGTTTGTAGTGGAACTGGGGGACGCAACCTCTCTACATGTTCACATTAATTTTATTGAATAATTATTTAATAAGTGTTTTTTAAAGTTCTTGGTCTTTAAAGTTACAGAGGTATATGAAAAGTGACAATTTGAAAGGTAAAGTAAGGCATGTGAAAAGGAAAATGAATAAAGAGTAATAATCGATATGATATTGCTCATGTCTAATAAGTAAATACTGTATACCACCTTTGCTAAGCTTGGGCGTCGCCAGGATATATTCTAGAAGAGGGGCAAAGCACATCCCCCCCCCGAAATCCCTGTTCTTTTCCAGCATGCATCTTCTCGATTCATCATTTTTCGAGGGTGGGCAGGGACGTGTGCCCCCCTCCCATTAATAGCAATATGACTTCGCGCCTCTCTTTTCTTCTTTTTTCCCCCGTTTCTCCCTCCTTTATTTTTTTAATAGTTTCCGCCCCTCCCCGCCTCTCGCGTCGCCCATCTTGGCAAGATTATACAGAGTAAGCTATATTGGAAATTTGAAAAGTTTCATGCAGTATTCATTGCAATTGTACAGTGTTGTAGAGCAAAATAGTTTGCGGTGCATACTGAATAATATTCATTCCATGGGTTTACGAAGCGATTTTGAGTGGGTAAACTCTTTTGTATTGACTCAAATTCAACCACTTCCGATAGCGTCCTGTCATTGTGTCTGCAATACTTCAACAAGGATAATAGTTTGCGACGCTTGAAGTAATTATTATCGAAGTTAGGTGCACTTTTACCTGGATATTATCAAAACGTAGTGCTTTTTGGGTCCACGAAAATCCCCTAAAATGCCTGACATTTCCAGAGAAAAATGTTGAAAACGCCCGTTTTATGTGGCGCGTCAACGATTTTTCCCCTCACCTTTAAGTATTTCTAGCAGTGAAAAAAGAAACATTGAATTTTAACCCAAAAATGAAACCGTCAGTTTGCAAGCTATAGTTGTGTGCACGTTTATATTCCACTTGCCATCAATTTTTCCAATGATTATAATTTCGTGAGAAATGCGTTTTTAGAGCTCAAAAGAGTATTGTATTTTGAGTGAAACAAAATCATATTCTAGCTGGTCTTCCCAATATTCCTTTTTACTATTATTTTACTACATGCAAAAAAAATATTACATATGTAAATACATGCCGTTGTATTTTGTTTACTGATTGTGCCACTAACAATCTAAATAAATTTGAACCAAATAAATAGAAAAAGGGAAATGTTAATGATTTTAACCATAAGCTTGTTTTTATCCAACTTATTTTTCCCGGCATCACTGTAGCATGAGAAACCCCGCCTTTAATGCTTATAGGACTTTTGACAGTTCAAACTGTGAAAAAGTCTGTGTCATTAACCTTTGTCAACTGTTAGATTGGTTCCGGGTCCTTCCATCGTATTCCTCACTCAGAATGTAGGAGGCGGAAACAAGTCCAAACGGTAAATCGTGACGTAATAAACAGGACTCCAAATGCAGCGTAGTATAAACGAGTCCTGTTTATTACGTCACGATTTACTATGTTTTGTTTGCTGCCCACAACGACGACTTTTACACAAATTGCACGTTCGGGTCGAAACAGGACCTAAAAACAGCTATTAAAAGTACCTTTTGTACTCATTTCATGACAGACACAATAGTCGTTTTTATTTCATCACACCTTAGGCTACATATACCCGCAAAATTAAGGAAATGTCTTCGAGCATTCCACAACCTCTAAAAATGTTACACCACATTTCTATGACACATGCATCCCCGCATGTCAAATGTCCAGCAAGCACTAGAGCTAGGTTTTCCCAAGCTATACGGCGAAATTACTCATGACTTTTGCAGCCGAGGACCTCCAAGCGCATGCTGCAGTGTGCGCTCCACTGAGTAGGCAGGATACGCAGGAGCCTGGCCCGGAAGGCCTTCGGGAAAGTGGTGGTCACAGGAGTGCTTCTGTCCGAGTTTCCAGGGAACTGTTGAATAAACAATATGGATGGGATTTACAAATTAGCCCTGAAAGTTGGGAGGTTTTCAATTGTTTAACCGACTTTTTGTCTGGAGCATCTTCTGTAGGAATTTGCTTATATTAAATAGCTGAAATAGCCTAAGGGTTTTTTTTTTGTTTAAGTTTCCTTGCTGTTTTTCTGTTGGTGTTGGGTCGGCCCCTGACATCAGGTAATTCGACAAACATGTTTTTTTTGTTTAAACTGCAGCGATTAAGAATATGACACACCTAATCTCGTCCCCAAGGCTTACTTCAATGTTCAATCTCGTTTCAAATGAGAGAGCAGGTGGAGGTAGTGGTAGCGTACTGCTTTAAATCATGATACCGGGGTTTGGGCTCGCCCCCGATGACCGACAGTTAATCTGACCTCAATGTTTGATAAATAGCCGTGTAATTTATGTTTTTTTGTGTGCAAATCTGGGTCTGGGTACAGTTTGGCTTATTGAAGCAGAATGACAACATTACCTCGATCTAAAACATAAAAGATTGTGAAAATACATATATTTAAAATTGTAGCAACATATATGCTGATATATCATCGTCAGTAACCTTGGGCTCACATCTGCTTAGGCCTATACTCCATAACTATTGTCGTTGCACCTCCAATATGACCATTGTGTCCTTCATGAACAGCAATGTAATTTATTACTGACCTTTGTCGGTGCACTTTCTCCTTCCGCGGTGACGTCGGTCCATTGCTGGCCGTCGTTGCTATAGGCAACCTGGAACTCAGTCACCCATTGATAATAATTGTCAGGACGCCCCTGAGTGATGACACCAGTGATGATGACACGGCCACCGAAGTCGACTTGGATCCACGGATTGGGGTCACTAAATCCGGCATTCACCCAGGCAGCACCTAGTAAGCAGATATATGCATACAATGACTCTTAGCAAGTGTGCCACAGAGTGAGATAACCAGGCAGCGGCCGTGCTTGCAGAGTGAGATAATATTTCTAGGGGAAGAAACCCCCCTCACCCCCGGAACAATATCTGTAGTAGTGCTTCTTCAACTTTTCACTTTTTTGGTCACCTTTGACGCACATCCTACCATTTCGTTTGAGTTTTCTTAATAGTGTTCATTCGTTTTGAACGTACGCAGGACGGGCATTTACGTTTCAGCCAATGAAAAGCTTTGCTTGCCACGCTCCACCCACAGTTACCGCCCACCATGATCGTCTACTGCCTTACTTTTATTATTAAAATTGTTTGCTGCTTGTATTAATCATGATAACAATGCAAGAGGATTCCAACAAGTCGTTGAGCAGTACAAAAATCTGAATAACAAAAGAGGATATCTCTTACAAACAAAGCTGTCTGGCACAATGCCTGCTGAATCTCTCTATCGAAGCAATTTGGCAAGTACATGTTCATTGTACATGATGTGTTTTGAACAAAATCTAGTCGGTAAAGCAAACAGAATTACGCACGTAATTAGTTTAGTGCAGGTATATGAATTCCAACTGCAGAGAGTCCTCTCAGCATTTAAGCCTACTGTACATAATGGCTTCAGTCATGGATCCCGTGGCCACAATCATGTTCCTTTCTGTATGTTATTACTTTCTGTTATTGATAAGTGTACACCCTGTTGATTTTTTTCTCGACGAAGAGCTGGCATTTCTTTGGAATTATTTTAACACTCTGTTTATGGGTTTTCTCTGCACGGGCATGTTTTGTTTGCCTGCACCTTTGCCAAGATTGCGCTACAATAGAAACTATTCTGAAGGCTTACGTAGGGTACAGCATACAGTCAGTATTCAGATTAACAATACACTTGCAAAGTAAGGAAAGAAAAAGGCTACGGCAGGGAACGAGCGCTATATAGACACTATTATAAAGGCTTACGTAGGGTACAGTCAGTATTCAAATTAACAATACACTTGGAACGTAAGGAAATAATCAGGCTAAGGCAGGGTGTGAGCGCTACAATAGAAACTATTATAAGGGTTTACGTAGGGTACAGTCAGTATTGAGATTTACAATACACTTGGAACGTAAGGAAAGAATAAGGCTAAGGCAGGGTACGAGCGCTACAATAGAAACTATGTAGGATTCAAAAGGCTTACGTAGGGAACAGTCAGTATTCAGATTATTTAGAAGTAACAGTAAAAACGGTACGTAGGATTATAAATGCTTACGCAGGGTACATTCAGTATTCAGATTAACAAGACATACACATTCTATGCCTGTAAAAGCTAAAGGCCACCGTCGGGTACTGTCACTCTGAAAGCAAGACGAACGTGAGGCACAAAATGGGGAACGTTCGACAAAATATATGTGCCCGTGTGAATATCAATGATGAGGAGAGGGCACTTGTTTTAAATGCATATCGCCATAAGTTTATAAACACAGAAGAGGTTTATGGAGTAAATCGTAAGTCTATGGAGTAAATCACCAATGTTTTACGACGCTGAGAAAAAAGTTTGGGTCATTACGTTTAAAATTCCAATAAAAAGAAATATTCGTATGTTCCGTATTTTTATTATATTCTTTTCATAACTAAAGACGAATAAAACTGCTGCAAACTGTTAAAAGAGTATAATGCCCTGAAACTACTAATCAACAAACTTAGCTGACCCAAGTTTCGGCAAGCCCTTCCAATTTTTATTTATAATTATTTATTTATAATACATGGGATATAACTGATAACAAGTCTTTTATTTTGTTAATTTCAGTTTTTATGTATCGGAGATTATACGATAGAGCTTCAAAGAAACAGATATTTGTTTGTGTTTACTTTTATTGACAGGAAAATGTTGACAAACTTTGTCGAAAGATTTCAACATGAGTTTGAGTTGTGCACTACAGTGTCCTATACATGTATACGCGTACATGTACAACATTTCCAGTGCATTTCTTCATCACGTCAATATGTTGCCTATAGGTACAACACTATACAACTCCACTTTATTGTTCCCGATCCTGCCACTTAGAATGTTCTTTTGTTATGTTGATATTTGTACCGCTCAACGACTTGGAATCTTCTTGCATTGTTACAATGATTAATACAAGCAGCGAACAATTTAAATAATAAAAGTAAGGCAGTAGACGGTCATGGTGGGCGGTAACTGTGGGTGGAGCGTGGCAAGCAAAGCTTTTCATTGGCTGAGACCTAAATGCCCGTCCTGCGTACGTTCAAAACGAATGAACACTAATTAGGCCCTACGGTTCGTCCCATGTGATGTTTCGTGAATGAAAATAAAATCAACAATTTACCTTCTAAGTTAAGACGACCCCTGTAGGGCGCCCAGCCTGCCTGGTTGCCCCAGAACGTCGAAGCTGTAATGTTTGCATCTAGGATGCGTCTATCTTCCATACCAAGGGGTCCAGCCTCGGAGCACTCCAAATCTGTCGTATAGGTTGCTGTAAAATAAGTTCATTCAGGGTCGGACGGGGGTCTTTAATACTCGCATCAGTCTTTCCCTACTTGAACCGTTTTATGGACTTTACAGCCGGGAAGATTCCGCCCTCTGCTGATCGTGGAAATGCGTTATGAAACTTGGCTTGTTTTATAGAACTTGTTTTGTACATTGACGCTAATAACTCAAGTGGGCAGATATGATCAGCGCGCGTCCTTCCGTGAATGAGTATAATGAGTACGTTTTTTTTATATGATATATGGATATTGTTTTAGTGGCCCACCTCGAATATTGTGACATTTGGCGCGAATTTTCAGGAACTTGGTGTTAAGACGTCTGCAATACAACAGTCTAAAAGCTAAATTTCGATCGACACAATAAAAATGGACAAAGTGAAAAGCTGTCTTCGCCCGACAAAAATATACAGAAACGTCGCACCTACCTTTCTTACAGGGGACATGGACAGACACTTTGACCGCATCAAGTTGGTCTCGAAAAATGTCCAGTTGGCTATACAACGGAAGGAGAGCTGCTTCGAGAACCGAGTCGGAATCACCATGAGCATGTTCGTGTGCGGTTGCAGCAAACAGGCAGCACTGGGCCACCACGGCAAAGATAGCTACCAGGGGGTACTTCATCTTGATCATCAGAGACACAGAATGATCTCGAATCAGTTCTAAAATCGCACTTATATAGATTTACAACTGACCTAGAATCCTCGACACCAAGATGCGCACAACAGGCTGTGACCCTGCGCAGCACACAAAAGACGAAGGACCGTCACGTAAGTGGGTCAATCAGTTTCCTCCGGTGTCCAGGGCCATAAACTTTTCCGTCGTAAAGTCAGTGCAGAATTTTATTATGCCCATGCAAAAGAAAAAACACATAAAAGCCATTAAGGTATGATTAGCATATGTTGCATAAACTCCAACGACGTTAGAGGCTTCGTCAAGTCTACCAATAGTCCCAACTGGTTGTATGCTTGAGTAGCCATCCATGCAGCACCAGATGTGCGCTTCCTGATAGGCTTACAAGTCTTGTTGAGGTAGCAACAAGTTCAACTGCAGGTTGTGTGATTTTCTTTGTGAAAAACACAGGGTAGTGGGTGCAGGGTAATGGGAGGGGTATTGTGAAGTTCAATTGTGATTAAGTCACTGTAAACACACGAAAATACGCCAGCCCGACCACTCTGCGTTTGTAACTCAACAAACGCGAACCTCTAGTTGAGTGGTCGGGCACAACCCGACCACTGTCTGGATTTGTTCTCATAAATCTTCTTTGTTTGGTTCTTTTTTTTGTTTTTTTTTCCGGACAATATTTCTCCGCGGGTTTTCTCCTAAAACGGTTTATGGTATGAACTTGTAACTTTTAATATAAATCAACCCTCATCGGAATTGGTGCATATTACTCTGACGTCATGATTACGTCTTCAGGTGTCAAATTACAATTGATTTTATCTGAAAAAGTGACCAATTACTTTCACCTATAACTCTTGAACTAAACAATCAATGATGTTGGTATTCTGTAATCAGATAGACCATTAATTGCTAAACATTTTTTGTCACGTACGTTAACTCGCTTAACCTTTGCTTCCGGGTCTACCGGAAGGTCAAAGTAAGAAGAATTCAAAATGAAGACGTTAGCTGGAAATTAAAAAAAAAGCAAAATTTCTTCCGAACAGTTTACGGTATGATCACTAAACCTTGTGTGAACTTGTACCATGTTACGAAGATGTTATAAATTTTGTTACGTCATCATGACGTCATCAAATTACAAGCGATTTAAGGGCAAATTTTGACAAAATAGTTTGCGTTATATCTTTTGAACTAAATGGAGTATCGTGTTTATTTTTTCGTGAGGTTGTAGACTATGCCATGAGAAACATTTTGTGTTCCCAGACACAAAACCGTTTGACCTTTACTTTCGGTGTTACCGGAAGTGCAATAAAAACTTAATATAAATCAAAAGCAGAAGCATTTTACTACAAACATATATATTATGAAAGTGTTTAGTGAAGAATGCAAGATGCAAAAACAGTGTGATTACGTCATCATCCGAAAGGGCGCCCCCTCTCGGCACATAAAATAGAGTTTCCCTTCATTTAATTTTAAAACCATCCGTCCAAATTTTACCAAACCGCCCCTTGATATTCTCTGATTAACCACAGAAAACTTGGCAAGGTTTCAAATTCATGACGTCATGAGACCGGAAGTTACTTTAAGGAGAATTTGAAAAGGATCATAGTTTAAATTTAATTCTATCATTTGTTCCCTGTCATATCTTCGAAGTCCAAATAATGATATTCATTACAATGTTCGCCTTTGGATCTCTAATGCTGTAACGTCATCAAACCGGAAGTTAGGTGTTATTAATACGTCATCAAACCGGAAGTTAGGTGTTATTAATACAATTATATTTCCCATATTTTCATACGTTGTTTTAGCTTTGCAATGAAATATTATCCTCTCCGAACTTTATCAGTATTCACTAACCGTTTTTGACTGATGACGTCATCAAACCAGAAAGAACTTTTTTGTGCACATAGAACGTTTGCTGAAATTTATCACACCGTTAAAGATACCTTAGTTTTTGAAACATCCATTGTACTTGAAGGGATTTAATTTCGTGATCCTTTTTATTCTACATAAACATATATTCCTAACTTAAGTGGGCCGTGTATAATGAAAAGGCTGTCCGCCAGACCACTATGCGTTTCAACAAACGCGAAACTCTAGTTGAGTGGTCGGGCACAACCCGACACACTCTTTGGATCTGTTACGATTAATCTTTCTTTCTTTTTTCTTTTTTTTCCCGGTCAATACTAATCCGCGGGTTTTCTCTTAAACGGTATATGGTATGAACTTTTAACTTTCAATATATATCGACCCTCATCCGAAGTGGTGCATGTAACTCTGACGTCATGATTACGTCATCAGGTGTCAAATTACAAGTGATTTTAGGTGGAAAAGTGACCAATTACTTTCCCTTATAACTCTTGAACTAAATAATCAATGATGTTTGTATTCTGTATTAATGACATAGACCATTAATTGCTCAACAGTTTTTGTCGTGTACGTTAACTCGCTTGACCTTTGCTTCCGGGTCTACCGGAAGGTCAAAGTAAGAAGAATTCAAAATAAAGACGTTAGCTGGAAATTAAAAAAAGCAAAATTTCTTCCGAACAGTTTACGGTATGATCACTAAACCTTGTGTGAACTTGTACCATGTTACGATGTTATAAATTTTGTTACGTCATCATGATGTCATCAGATATCAAATTACTAGCGATTTAAGGGCAAATTTTGACAAAATAGTTTGCGTTATATCTTTTGAACTAAATGAAGTATCGTGTTCATTTTTTTCGTGAGGTTGTAGACTATGCCGTTAGAAACATTTCTTGTCCCCAGACACAAAACCGCTTGACCTTTACTTCCGGTGCTACCGGAAGTGCAATAAAAACCGAGAATAACTCAAAAGCATTTTACTGCACACATATAAATTATGAAAGTGTTAAGTGAGAAATGCCAGTCACAAAAAAGTGTAATGACGTCATCATTCAAAAGGACGCCCCCTAGCGGCACATTTAATATTGTTTGCTTTCTTTAATTTGAAAACCATCCGTTCAAATTTTACCAAATCGCCCCTTGATATTCTCTGATTAACCACAGATAATTTGGCAAGGTTTCAAATTCATGACGTAATCAGACCGGAAGTTACTTCTATGAGAATTTGAAAATGAACATATTTTAAATTAAATTCTATCATTTGATCCATGTTGTATATCTTCGTAGTCCAAATAACGATATCCATCACAAATTTACAATGTTCACCTTTTGCTTCCAAAATACTGTAACGTCATCAAACCGGAAGTAAGGTGTTATGAATACTACACTTATATTTTCCAGATTTTCATGCGTTAATTAACTTCACAATGGATATTGATCCACAAATCAGTATCACTTCCCGTTTGTGAATAATGACGTCATCAAGCAAGAAACTAGAGGTTCGCGTTTGTTGAGTTACAAACGCAGAGTGGTCGGGCTGGCATATTATCTTGTGTTTACAGTGACTTAATCATAATTGAACTGCACAATACCCCTCCCTTTACCATGCACCCATTACCCTGTGTTTTTTACAAAGAAAATCACACAACCTGCAGTTGAACTTGTTGCTACCTCGACAAGACTTGTATGCCTATCAGGAAGCGAACATCTGGTGCTGCATGGATGGCTACTCAAGCATACAACCAGTTGGGACTATTGGTAGAGTTAACGAAGCCTGTAACGTCGTTAGAGTTTATGCCACAGAATTATGCTAATCTTAAAATAAAATGGCTTTTTTGTTTTGTTTTGTTTTTGTCTTTTGCATGGGCATAATAATTTTGCACTAAGGGTACGACATTGGAAGAATTGACAGAGCGTCTTACGTCGTTAAAGTTTATGAAACATAATTATGCTAATTTTAAGATAAGATGGCTTTTATATTGTTTTTTTTGTTGTTGGTCTTTTGCATGGGTATAATAAAATTCTGCACTGAATTTATGACAACGGTAGTACTGCTACCACATAATTTCATCATTTGTTCATCATGGACTGCAAAATCACAGCTCTTATAAGAATAAACAAAGGGGAGGATCCAGGAATTTGTACAAAATCACACAAAGCATTCAATACTAATATTCTAGTCTTTTTTCTGATTGTTTTCGGCGTAACTCGCAAATCAACACTGATTCTTTAATTCGTACCTTTATGCAGAAATTTAATATTTCGACAGTGTAGCCACAAACTTTTTTTTCGTTATCTCAGTGCAGAAGCCATTTTATTTTTGATATTGAGATAATCAAATGTTGCATATATTAAGCTCCAAACTCGTCATAGAGGCTCCCTCAAGTCTACCGATTCCGATTCTGACCATGAATTCAATTCTAATATTCTCGACCATTTTCTGATATTTTTCGCCATATTGAAATCGCGCCTCGCCAGTTTTCCTCTCATATCTGAATGCTGAAAATTTATATTTCTACAGCGTGTAGCCACAAACTTGTCGGTCGTAAACTCAGTGCAGAATTTTATTATGCCCATGCAAAAGAAAGAAATAACATAAAAGCCATTTTATGATAACATTAGCATATAATGCATGAACTCCAACGACGTTAGAGGCTCTGTCAAGTCTACCGTTGTCATAAATTCAGTGCAGAATTTTATTATACCCGTGCAAAAGACCAAAAAAAAAAAAAATATAAAAGCCATTTTATCTTAAAATTAGCATAATTATTTTTCATAAACTTTAACGACCAGACGCTCTGTCAATTCTACCAATGTCGTAACCTTAGTGCAGAACTTTATTATGCCCATGCAAAAGACAAAAACAAAACAAAACAAAAAAGCCATTTTATTTTAAGATTAGCATAATTCTGTTGCATAAACTCTAACGACGTTACAGGCTTCGTTAACTCTACCAATAGTCCCAACTGGTTGTATGCTTGAGTAGCCATCCATGCAGCACCAGATGTGCGCTTCCTGATAGGCCTACAAGTCTTGTCGAGGTAGCAACAAGTTCAACTGCAGGTTGTGTGATTTTCTTTGTGAAAAACACAGGGTAATGGGTGCAGGGTAAAGGGAGGGGTAATGTGCAGTTCAATTATGATTAAGTCACTGTAAAAACAAGAAAATATGCCAACCCGACCACTCAAGCCTCACAAATATTAATAATGTTCCTATCCATTATGGTGTGCAGTAAAAATTTTGAGAAAAGCCTCCTTCACGAGTTAATAATTGATAAATATCAACCTTTTTGCCGGCTTCCACTGGTCGATACCGAGACCCACGCCAAATCACGCCGAGTGACGCTAATGAATATGCTAATCTACAATATGATATTGTGTGGCTTGGCTGAAATCGGTAAACCGTAGCGCCTGAGGCGCTTTGCTGAACAATGCATGTGACTTGGATTGGCAGAAATCATCGTCGAAATTTTCCATGGAGATCGTTCAAATTGTAACAATAGCGTTTGCAACAACATATTAAGCTGAAATTCGGACTACACTTGGATGATATAAGTGTTCAACTGCTCGTGAAATAACAAGTTTTTGAACGATTTCTTCCAGACTTGAAGGTATACCAGTAACCAGTATTGATGTTTCGGCATCGATGACGGCGATTTTTTTTCCACTAACATGAAGCTAAGAATGTCTTCTTCCGTTATAATTTAACTTTTCAATCATACAGGCATATATTGTGAGAAACACAACGTTCAAAAGGCCATGTTTTTTGTTGTGCCCGAATTTCACTGCTCTGCTATTGCGTCTAATTAGTACGTAATCGGATTAGCTTTGCTTAACTACGGCAGACGCTTTGCCTTAGTAACCACATGACTGCGTAAGTACAGAATAAGGCTAAGGCAGGGTACGAGCGCTATATGGACACTATTATAAAGGCTTACGTAGGGTACAGTCAGTATTCATATTAACAATACACTTGAAACGTAAGGAAAAAATAAGGCTAAGACAGGGTACGAGCGCTACGATAGACACTATTATAAGGGCTTACGTAGGGTACAGGTTCAGGTTTCAGGTTCAGGTTTATTTATTTCCACAGTATTAATCCAACAAAAGTTAACCATAGAAAGTAATATATAAATAAATAAATAAATAAATAAATAAATGGATATATAAAGATGCAATTAACGAGCAAGTGATACTGCAGAGGGATCCATTAAGAAGCAAAGCTTGTAAGCAATGGTCCCTATATTAAGCAAACACGTGCATTGAGCCTACAGAAAGAAGATACAAGAGAGGGCATGAGATTGGGAGACAAAAAATACCAACAGGGCTCAGTGCACATGTTGCTTACAAAAGCTAAGTTTAACTTACAGATGTGAACAAACAAAAACCGACAAGAACCTAATGGCATGGGCTATATACAATGTAGGCTCGCTAACTGGATTAAAATGAACAATTGCATTGCAGGGATTCAGCTATAAGCTTCTAACAAAATAGATTTGTAAATACGTTTAAAGGTCGAAATGTTTTTGGAGGCTTTAAGTTTATCAGGAACTGAATTCCAAAGCATGGGTCCCTCGTGTTTAACCTTTTTATGGGCAAAAGAAGTACGGGTGTATGGAATGTGAAAATTAGAGGCTTGACGAGTAAAGTAAGAATGAATTTCGAGATTCCGAGAAAAAAATACTTTTAAAGGAGGAAGGTATATTGTTACTGGCGACCTTGTACATGAGGGACCCAAGCTGATAATGATAAATATCATGGAGTTTTAAAGTTTCATGTTTTAAGAACAGGGGATCTGTATGTGCATTAAAATCTGAGAAGTTTATTATTCAAAGGGCCCGTTTCTGCAGGAGGAGAAGTCTGTTTAAATATTTGTCAGCGGCACCTCCCCATGCGATTATCCCATAATTAATGTATGATACAACCAGGGTATTGTACAGAGAATCAAGAACGGGTCCGGGAAAGAAATGTTTAATCTTATTAAACAACACCAATATTCCTAGCGATAATTTTACAAATATGATCGATATGAATTACCAATTCGCAGCAGACTTAAGCTCCTTGTTAACTGTGTGCACAAGGTGATTAATGTCACTATATGAAAAAAGTAAATTGGAGTCATCAGCAAACAATATAAATGATAGCACACTAGAAGAATTTGTAAAGTCGTTAATATATAATATAAAACGCAATGGCCCAAGGATGGATCCCTGAGGTACGCCATGGGTAAGAATACCAGAACTTGAATTTATACCATTAATTGATACATACTGCGATCTATTCGAAAGATAGCTCCTAAACCATTCAAGAGGAATTCCTCTGATACCATAAAATGACAGTTTATGCAATAATATGTTATGGTCAATAGTATCAAATGCCTTAGAGAGGTCAAGAAATATTCCCATAGTGTGTTTCGAGTCATCAATCGCATTAGAAACTTTATCACAGTCACTATTCAGATATTTACAATACACTTGGAACGTAAGGAAAGAATCAGGCTAAGGCAGGGTGTGAGCGCTACAATAGAAACTATTATAAGGGTTTACGTAGGGTACAGTCAGTATTGAGATTTACAATACACTTGGAACGTAAGGAAAGAATAAGGCTAAGGCAGGGTACGAGCACTACAATAGAAACTATGTAGGATTAAAAAGGCTTACGTATAGGGAACAGTCAGTATTCAGATTAACAATACACTCGGAACGCAAGAAAATAACAAGGCTAAGGCAGGGTACGAGCGCTACTTAGAAGAGTAATAAAAACGGTACGTAGGATTATAAATGCTTACGCAGGGTACAGTCAGTATTCAGATTAACAAGACATACACATTGTATGCCTGTAAAAGCTAAAGGCCACCGTCGGGTACTGTCACTCTGAAAGCAAGACGAAAGTGAGGCACGAAATGGGGAACGTTCGACAAAATATATGTGCCCGTGTGAATATCAATGATGAGGAGAGGGCACTTGTTTTAAATGCATATGGCCATCAGTTTATAAACAAAGAAGAGGTTTATGGAGTAAATCATAAGTTTATGAAGTAAATCACCAATGTTTTACGACGCTGAGAAAAAAGTTTGGGTCATTACGTTTAGAATTCCAATAAAACTAACAAACTTAGCTGACCCAAGTTTCGGCAAGTCCTTCCAATTTGTATTTATAATTATTTATTTATAATACATGGGATATAATTGATAACAAGTCTTTTATTTTGTTAATTTCAGTTTTTATGTATCGGAGATTATACGATAGAGCTTCAAAGAAACAGAGATTTGTCTGTGTTTACTTTTATTGACAGGAAAATGGTTGACAAACTTTGTCGAAAGATTTCAACATGAGTTTGAGTTGTGCACTACAGTGTCCTATACATGTATACGCGTACATGTACAACATTTCCAGTGCATTTCTTCATCACTTCATTATGTCGCCTATAGGTACAACACTATACAACTCCACTCTATTGTTCCCAATCCTGCCACTTAGAATGTTCTTTTGTTATGTTGATATTTGTACCGTTCAACGACTTGGAATCCTCTTGCATTGTTACCATGATTAATACAAGCAGCGAACAATTTAAATAATTAAAGTAAGGCAGTAGACGGTCATGGTGGGCGGTAACTGTGTGTGGAGCGTGGCAAGCAAAGCTTTTCATTGACTGAGACCAAAATGCCCGTCCTGCGTACGTTATAAACGAATGAACACTAATTAGGCCCTACGGTTCGTCCCATGTGATGTTTCGTGAATGAAAATAAAATCAACAATTTACCTTCTAAGTTAAGACGACCCCTGTAGGGCGCCCAGCCTGCCTGGTTGCCCCAGAACGTTGAAGCTGTAATGTTTGCATCTAGGATGCGTCTATCTTCCATACCAAGGGGTCCAGCCTCAGAGCACTCCAAATATGTCGTATAGGTATCTGTATCTGTAGCGTACTGCAAGCAAACTCCACTATGGGATATACGGTTGTAGGCGCGTGGTGGCTAGCAGCATCCCTAAACAATGTTGTTAGTAGGCCCCCTTAGTGTTGAAGACAACTGCATCTCATGGAGTCTTGACTTAAAGGACTCCACTGAAGTAGCTTCCCTGACTTCTGTAGGAAGTAGGTTCCACTGAGCTGTTGTTCTTGGTAGGAAAGAGTATCTGTAGCAGTCCTTCTTAGATGTAGGGTGAACAAAGGATAATGAAGATGATTTTCTAGTTGACATTTTGTCCCGTGTGGAATCAACTTGGTACTGATCAACATCAATTGCGATTTTGTGGTGAATGGATTTGTAGAGCAAGGTTAGTCTGGATATGGTTCTGCGTTCCTCCAATGATTTCCATCCGAGGTGGGTGATCATGGATGAGACACTACTTGTGCGCCTGAAGTCCTTACAGACGAACCTGGCGCGTAATACACGACCTAATTGTGGCAAGAGACCAGTTTATTGTGTGACCTTTGCGCGCGTGCGGATCGAGACTTGACCTCATCGATAGACGGCGCGAAATCGAAAGTGAAACATTTTCACTTTCAGTTTCAGAAGTGGACTGGTGGAGGGCCTCGCTAAACTCGGCCTTGTCTTGCATCCAGTGAGTATTTAAACAAATCATACCTACATTTATTATGTTTAATACAAAATCTTTCAATCTTGAATCATGAATGGTCTTGAATCGGACCATTAGTAGTATAGTATAGTAGTTTAGTATAGTAGTAAAATATAGTAGTTACGAAGCAAACTCTCATATTTCTTCCAGCGCAATAAAAGATGCAGCAAAACCTTTGTGAAACTTCACTGGTCAGCTCTTTCGTTGTGAGTAGTATGTGTGGGACTGAAAATGGACCGTAATTGCCTGCAGAAGTCGCGCATGCGCACTAGTTTCCCCCATTTTTCGGCGGGAGATTTTAGCAGATTCTCTAGACGTTGTTCCTGACAAGTCGCGCTCTTGCATAAATGTTGTTTGTTTGTTGTTGTTTTTTTACTTTGTCTCACTAACGTGGGGGCAGGGCCAAAAATAAGACCGTCTGTATAAATTCGAACAAACACAGTTCCTTTGTATAGCTCCATACAAGTTGATCACCGCACGTTTAGCGCGTATGTTTACAACCGTCGGGTGAGCCATTGAACCTTTCTTCGATCGCTGGTTGGCTCCATAGGAAAGCGATGATTTATTTATTTATTATTACATTTCTTTACCCAGGGTATGCCCAAACAGTTTAAAACTGGTTTCGATGGGGGCCCTGCATACACTAAAAATGATTACAAACATGTACATATACAAAAACAATACAATTCAATACAATGGGATAAAAGCATTATTTGACATGCATAATTGTTAAGCAAATGTTATAAATACAATATTATTGCAAAACTATTATAACTGCATGTAGAGTGTGAAACAACATCGCTAACAGGCTTAACTATAAGGTGAATTCAGTGAACACGTACAATTTGGAACTATCTTGTAACATCAAGAACAAATATAATTATATTCGCTGATTACGGGAGGGGCGAAAAACTCGCGAAAACCCCTTTTGGGAAAAACACGGGGAAATTCCCATCCGGCTCCTTATTGTTATTGCAACCAAGTTTGTTAACTCCGTAGATCAGCACATATTTAGATTTGTATAATCAGAGAAGAATAATGCTGGTAGAGATACGGGCAAAACCTTTCAACATAACCATCTTACAGGCGTACGCACCAACACAAGATTATTCTGACGACGAGATCGAAGACTTCTATGGAAAAATAGAGAATACCATCAGACAAGTAAAATCAAGGGATGTACTTATAGTCATGGGAGATTTCAACGCCAAAGTTGGCGGATCACACCAACCACCCACAACAGACAAATATGGCCTAGGAGAACAAAATGACAGGGGAGAAAGACTAATACAATTCTGCGAGGAGCACAATCTAGTTATTGGGAATACCTTTTTCCAACACCCACAAAGAAGATTATACACCGGGTCAAGTCCAGGAGACATGTACCGGAACCAGATAGACTTCATCATGATCAGAGGCAGATTTAAAAACAGCTTCAAACAGGTAAAGACATACCCTGGAGCAGACATCTACTCAGACCACAAGCCAGTAGTGGCGACAATTGCATTGAAAGTGAAGAAAACACAAAATCCAAACTATGGAACAAAGAAATATGATCTATCTACTCTTCAACAACCAGACATGCGGCATTCATACGCAGTTGAGGTGCAGAACAGATTTGAGACACTGCTAAAGGAAGACACCGAACAACATGAAAGCGACGTAGACAGGATAGAGGCACAATGGAAAAACATAAAAGAAAGTATACAACATGCCAACGAGGAAACTCTTCACCGGAAGGAAAGAAAGGCCAAGCATCCATGGATGACGGATCATATCCTAAAACTCATGACCGAAAGGAAAAAGAAGAAAAACACAGCGGAATATCACTCAATTAACAAACAGATTCAGAAAGAGTGCCGAAAGAGAAAGGAGGCATGGCTACAAAGGAAATGCGAGGAGATCGAAACCCTGGATAGAAAACATCAAACAAAAGAAATGTATGACAGGATCAAAGAGCTGACAAACACAAAACCAACAAACAAAGGAACTGGCTGCATAAGAAGTAAAGAGGGAAGCATCATCTTTGACCAACAAGAAATATCAAGCAGATGGGTTGAATATGTGACTGAGCTGTTCGGTGATGAGAGAGAACCAAAACCCACCATCAATAATGAGGATGGCCCACCGATCCTCCTACAGGAGGTCAAATATGCCATAAATCAACTCAGATGTGGAAAAGCTCCTGGACCTGACAGCATCACTGCTGAGATGCTAAAAGCACTTGAGAAAGAAAGTCTAGAAACATTTACAGAACTGTGTAAAAACATCTACAATACGGTCCATATCCCAGAAGACTTTAGACAATCAATTTTTGTGACAATCCCGAAGAAAATGAAAGACATGGACAAGGGATGATCCAGAACACAATTTTTTGGGGGGCCAAAAAAATTGTTGGTCCCCCAAAAAAGTGGGTCAAAAAATGACGGCGTGGCGTTCGGGGCCCGCTTAAGGGCCCCGACATTTTTTTGGATGCTAGATGCTCTGTGGTGCGATCTGAGGCAATTTCTGACCATCTTAACCAATGTTTTTTGAGGAAAAGATGGTGGTGTACTCATTGCCTGCCTTTATTGCGATGTCACATAAAAAAAAATTGGTTTCGTTTTTTTTTTTTTTTTTTTTTTTGGGGGGGGGGGCATGGCCCCCTTTGCCCCCCCCCGGATCCCCCCTTGGACATGGATTGCACAGACTTCAGAACCATCAGTCTGATGATTCACGTGGTCAAAATGTTACTCCGGATCATCTTGGAGCGTATTAAAAACAAGATCAACAGAGAAGTTGGGAAGGAGCAATGTGGATTTAGACCTTCTAGCGGAACAAGGGAAGCAATCATCAATATGAGATCAATAAGCGAAAGACACATAGAACTAGACACTGAGGTACATGTATGCTTCATTGACTATGCAAAAGCATTTGACAAAGTTCACCACAAAGCAATGATCGACTGCTTGCAAGCAATCGGTTTAGACGGCAAAGACGTCCGCCTGATTGAAAACCTGTACTGGGATCAAGTAGCAGCAATACAGATTGGCAACACACTCTCTCCCACTGTTGAAATCAAGAACGGGGTGAGACAGGGATGTGTACTCTCACCCAGCTTATTCAATATCTACACAGAAGTGATCTTCAGAGAAATTGAAGATTACAGAGGGGTTAATGTGGGAGGATTCAATGTGAATAACCTACGATATGCAGATGACACAGTCCTCATGGCAAAAACAGAAAGGGATCTACAAAACATTGTGGACAAAATCAAAGAAGAAAGCGAAAAACACGGGCTTAAAATGAACGTCAAGAAGACAAAAACAATGGTCATCAGTAAGAGGAAGTCTAAAACCAGCGTCCAGGTTGACGGGAAAGAACTGGAACAGGTCGACTCCTTCATCTACTTAGGACAAATGATAACGGAAGATGGGCGATGCCAAGATGAAATCAAACGAAGGATAGCTATTGGCAAATCTGTCTTCAATAAAAGGAAACACATCTTCACATCAAGAAACATCAACATCAAAACACGGCTAAGACTAATAAAATGCTACATCTGGTCAACAGTACTATATGGAGCAGAAACATGGACATTGACGAAAGATTCAATCAACCGACTCGAAGCATTCGAAATGTGGACATACAGAAGAATGCTGCGCATCCCCTGGATAGTTAAAATGACCAACAAACAAGTCCTTCAAATAGCACTGACAAAGAAATCCCTAATAAAAACAGTAAAATACAGGAAGACAAACTACTTTGGACACATGATGAGAAACCAAATGCTGCAGAAGACTCTTTTGGAAGGCAAACTAGAGGGGAAAAGACCAAGAGGAAGAAGAAGAACATCGTGGTTTGATAATGTGAGAGACTGGACTGGCCTTAGCTACATGGAATGTGCAAGGGCATCTCAGGACAGAGACAGATGGAAATCCATTGCAGCCAACCTTCTGCGAGAAGACGGCACCTGATTGATTGATTGAATCAGAGAAGACAGCGACAAATACCCACATCATTATTTTCCGCAATATTACTAACTGGACGTTATACGTAGTTCAGATTTGAATGAGGTTAGCGAAGTCATGGTTCTCAACTGCACATGCAAATTATTCCATATGTGTAGCGGTCAAACTCAGATACATTTCTATTTTTCGCCAAGTGAGGGCGCTGTTGCGGGAAGACG
Organism: Patiria miniata; assembly: GCF_015706575.1. Taxonomy (NCBI): domain Eukaryota; kingdom Metazoa; phylum Echinodermata; class Asteroidea; order Valvatida; family Asterinidae; genus Patiria; species Patiria miniata. The sequence continues at coordinate 7,119,628 of NW_024037056.1, read as the reverse complement.
ACAGCTAAGCAAAAAAGCAACATGGCTTCAGCTCGATCTCGCCGAGTTGCATCTCGATAGAGTTGTTCTTCACCCAAAACATTAATCTGGCCAAGGTTTATAAAACGGTTCGTTACTCTTAAATACTTTATATCAATGATTCAGTAATTAATGTGATATTTAGTGATATTTTGTAAGCCTAAAAGTTGTACAAATGTATACATGTATTTTCAACGCATGTTATTTTGGATCATGTTATTAAGCACATGTACAAGTATTATACAGGGTGTACATAAACCCTTCTTGATTTATGTCATGGTCGATAAACTCACATCTGTCCTTGTACATTGTAGGGGCCTACACACATGTGTATGTGTATTTTCATAAACATTGCCTTTAGTTTGGACATTTATAGTACATGTAAATGTAAGTGATATGTAATTCAGTCAGCTGATTCTGTTAATTAGGTTACACAAACTCTGGATTATTTCTTGTAACACATACATTTTATTTTCCATTTTAATTATTATAGTCAATCTGTGCCTGTACTTGAGCCTGACATGTGTACGACTACCAAACTGTAAGAAAAAGTTGTACAAGACAATAAATTGTTCTGGATCTGCGCACAGCATTTTAGTCAGTAATCTTTGGCAGATTCAATATGATTGAACCGGTTACAGGAAAGCTTGAAACATAACATTGTTGTTGTTGTTGTTGTTGCTGTTTTTGGAAAAAGGAATCTTCAGTGCCATATCAGTGGATTGTCTCGTTTCACGAATCTGAATAAGTGATGTAAACATATTTGTCATATACAAAGGAGTAATTTTGTTTATACATTTGTAAACAAGAATAGCCTTTTTTATACTCGACTCTTTCAGCAAATGACAGCTCATTAAGGCTAGGAAACACATTGGTTGAAGGAGTTAAGAATGCACACTTCAGGATTATCCGCGCGGCTCTTTTCAGACATTTATTATGAACATTGTCGTGTGATGTGTACCTTCCTCCCCATACAGTAATATAATAATCTGAAGATGGCATTACTAAGCTAACACAAAGAGAGTGAAGACTGCTTTGGGGAACTTAGTCGCGGATTCTATTTAGCATGCCTAGTTTAGAGGAAACTGTTCTCTTCACGTATTCAACGTGTGGGCCCGTACTTAAAGTTTCATCAATAATAGCACCTAAACATTCACAAGAGTTCACCTTTACAACTTGACTACCAGCAATACTGACGTTAAGGCTAGTTCTGCAGAGTATTATTTTAGTTTCAATAAGCATGGATTTGGTTTTACTGGCGTTTATCACACTTGTTGTATCACACTTGTCTCGCGTGTTGCCACTCATTGGGGTATTGTTCGCATATTATGGAGAGGTTAAAGATGTGCGTTAATGATTTAGTTTATGTACGGAGACGCTATTGTATTCATTTTAACACTAATTCCATCTGGATCTGTTGCTTTTCCGACCAACATTGATGATATTTGCTGTTGAACCTAGTCTTCATTAATCTCAGGCAGTAAGCACTTTTCTTCATGTGAATCTCAGTGTTGTAGTCGAGTGCTTTCTTTTCGAGTACCGAGTACTGCCATGTTTTAGGTTGCCGAGTACCAGTGCTACAACACTGGTGAATCTGTATCGAAAGAGCGGATATTGATGTCCACTTCGAGTTCAAATGGAGGAGCGCGTGTTCCGATTGTTGAGAAATGTTAACGCTATATCATGTACGTTCGCATGGGGATAATTCCTCCTCTACGTCATTATGTACAATCTCAGCAAGAAATTGTTTCCCAGTGTTCTTTCAGCAAAACGAAAACAAATCACATAAGAATGTGTGTGAATTGTTTTCGTTTTGCTGAAAAAAACGCACACTTTGTTTTTGTGATCCGTGAACAGAACTTTAAAACGGTGGTTGTGTTTAGCTCCGTAACTTGAAAAGTATATGAATGATTTGAATGATTTTTGTACTGAAAAAAAAAAGTTTTTGAATTGGGCTTTCATATCCTAGACTTTGAAAGTGCTACATGCAGAAATTCACTAAAACAATGGTCCCGACCTTTGGGTTTCGTTTTTTTTTTACTCACCCTGTATAGCCAGCTATAGCCCTATTTTTTAAAGTCATAATGACACCAAAGTCTCAACGTCAACTCTGTTACCACCCTGCCTTTTGAAGCAGCAGCAGAAAGCTACCTTAAGACCTTGTCTGATTTTTTTGTATTTAAACACATAGATGATTGGATTGATGACTGAATTGAAATAAAACAGTAAATATAAGTGAAAACTCTGGTACAGCAGTAGCCCTTTGATCCACAGAACGAGAACTGAGCCTCGTCTGTTCGATGCAAGCAGAGAAGAGTAACATAATCCAGTGTCCAAATCAAAAGGTCATATGCTGCTGCATTTGCATGCCGCAGGTTCAGGGCTTTTGCTTTTCTTTTGAGAGAAACGTGCATCTTATAATAGTCCAAACTCATCAGTGTTAGGGGCAGCAAGTATATATACAAAGAGAAATCACAATATATTTTTTCAGAATTGGGAATAGCCGGTGAGGATATTTGAATGAGCAAATCTTGTTGGGATCATCGATGGGTTCGATTGTAAAAAGCAAAGGTACATGCACAACAAATGATGTCACCCAAAACCATGACAGTTAAAAGTAATCATCCGTGCTGTTGTGAGTTTCCTCGCGTAGTGTAGAGGGTGTACTATGGCAATGTACCTCTCTAATGTAACCACACAGAGATGTAGGCAGAGGCGCACGACAATGCAAATGCAAATACTTTGATGCTAGATGTCGGCAGAACAAGTCTCTCACGGTGATGCTTACTGTAGAAAAAGCAGTATGATGCTGTATAATAAAAGAATACTTGCAGACACAGCAGCATATCAGTAACAGCCAAATTCACCAGCAGGTAGTTGGTCATGTTGTGTAGGAATTTGATGCGTAGGATGACGTAGCACACCAAGAGGTTCCCTAAGACACCAATATCTCCTTCTGCTACCATGATGTGACACACCCACTTCTGTCCAGTTGGTTGTACAGTGTAATCATCAGAGGCATTCGTTTGTTTTTTTTACAATTTGGTGCATACAGTTCGTTGGTCTAGTAATGGATTAAACTGAAGCATCCCTTTGTAGATCTCAAGTGGGGAGTTAATTTTGCTCACTGCAGATCGAGTCGTTTCACATCAAGGGATCTCGTGATGCTTCTGGCTAGTTTGTTGGTAAACCACATATTTGTATACACTAATGACGACATACACATGCACTAAACATGTACATTGTGTATCAAAATGTCAATTTCTCATAAGTTGGCTCTCTCCCTGTCCAGTTTTTCACCATACTTCTGACGGCGACCTTCGGACAGTGTAGTCGACAAGCTAGCCCACAACTTCGCCCTGGGCCTATTTGTATTTACGTACTAATTTTCTGTTCCTACTGACAGACGACTCTTAATACACACGTATCGACCACGCCAGGTAAACTGCAATTCCTACAGGCATGTAAAGAACACTATACGGCACCGTTTCACCTACACAACTATTGCAATGTCATAGCTGTTAGAAACGTGCCCTCTAATTTACACTAAAGTTGCACAGGATTACGCTCTCAAGATCAGTAGATTATATCAGCTGGCTCAGTACGGACTTGCTGCTTGACCATCTACAACGCGACTCGCTGCCGCACCCGACCGCGAACTCTCTATTCCCAAACTGTATCCGCATGCATGGTTGTTTAGCGCCATCTAAGATACTTTTATGATACGTACGCAGGTGTATAATTATTTTTTCCCTATGTTTTGACGACCAGTGCGATAGCTCAGTCGATACAGGATCGTGATTTTGCAGCGCGAGGTTGCGGTTTGGAATCACCATTTTGTATCGGTTTTTTTTTCTAACTTGAGGCTTCGAGAGATTTTATTTGAAAGCGAAATAAAGTCCGAATTTCATTACGTTCGTGTTTTTTTTTTTCTAATTGTATATTTTTTTCGCATTTTTTTTAGAAAAGCAAAGTCCAAAACGCCATAGCGTACACGAACTCCCATTTTTATGTGGATGTCGTTTGGGAGAAAAAAAATCGCTGCCCGACCATACAACGCGGCTCTCCTTTGACTTATACAATGCCGCTCGCTCACATGGCATGGCGCACGCTAGACAAAACATAAACTTGCATCAGTCTCGCGCTGCCGTCTGCGTGCTCAGCAATTTATATATTAAATAAGAATGTTGTCATCATCTACTGAATTAATTAGACAACTAAATTTGTACCGGCAATATTTGGATACAAAGCACCGTGCGCAGCTTGAGTTGTCCCCAAGTCTATATTACTGCAAAGCATCATCCCTACCCTTACAAGAAAAATAATACATATTAAAATTCATCTTTTAATTATTTGCTTTAACTACTGCTTTACAGCATATTTTTACAACTTGCAAAAGTGCACTTCTCACCCTAGGATTAACCCTCAAAAAGAAAATAGAAATGACATCACCCACATCAGGGCGATCAGAATGTTCATCCGTTTTGTGATTTGTTTCCTTGCATAATACAGCGGTAGCAAAATAGCAACATACATATACCTCGTCTTTAACGCTAACACACTCAGAAGCTGCTGCAATGAACCCATGTAAGAAACACGGTTGCTTCAATTCAGCAGAAAAGAAGGGCCTGTAGTGCTAACAAAGCTGAGTTTGTAATCTGACGAAAGCAGTCACATGAAAACATTACTGAATGTGGACGAAGTAACATTACCGACCACAGAAAAATAGACAATCAGATAGTTCACCTGTTGTGTAGAAACTTGACGCGTAAGAAGACGAAGTACGGTAAGATGTTTTCTAAGACAACGACAATTCTTTCTGATGCGATGATTTGACGGACCCACTTGCAGGAAGAAGTGTTTTAATCGTCAAAGAGTTCCTGGGTTGAACTCATGGTGATTTTTTTTTTTTCAGTGGCTTTTTCAAAGTTTGCTCATGAGCCATTTGAAGTCCTAAAATGGTTAGGGAGGTGTTTGCAACATGAAAGGCAAGCACCCAGGAATCGATTGTTGATGGACATGAAAGGGACACTGCCTCCTGAAACGAGTTCATTTGGGCTACGAAATGATGTCAATCAGATACAAACACAAAAAAAAGTCGGGCAGTTTATGCTACCTGTACTTATGTGGACGTGTAAGAAACCATATTTGTGTATTGGTGTTGTGTGTAATTTATGTGACCACACAACGTGTATCGTACATTGACAGAACACAGGAGAAAAAGTATTTCTTAAAATTCATAATGGTGCCATCTCAACGTCAATTCTGTTACCTCCATGCATTTTGAAGCAGCTGCAGAAAGCTACCTTAAATCCTTGCCTGAATTTCTGTATTTAAACTCATAGATGATTGGATTAATGACTGAATTGAAAACATACAGAAAATCAGCTAAAACTCTGAAATATTGGTAGCCTTTTGACCCACAGAACCAGAACTGAGCCTTGTCTGTTAGTTGCAAGCATAGAAGAGCAGCTATATAATCCAGTGTCCATAAAACAATGAGAGCTCCTAAGACGGTTTTAAGCATGCTGACCAGGTTCTGTCTGGCAATCACAAGGTCATAGGCTGCTGCCCTTGCATGTTGCAGGTTCAGAGCATTTGCTTGTCTTCTGAGAGTGACCTGCATCTTATAATAGTCCAAACTCATTAATGTAAGGGGCAGGAGGTATCCAGAGAGCAATGGAAAAATGCTAACTAAAATTGGAAATACCCGGTGAGGATATTTGATTGAGCAAATCTTTTTGGCGTCATTGCTTGGTTCAATTGTGAAAAGAAAAGGTAAAGATAACAAAAATGATATCACCCACATCAGAGCAACTAAAATAACCATCCGTGCTGTTGTGAGATTTCTCGCATAGTGTAGAGGTTGTACTATGGCAATGTACCTCTCTAATGTAACCACACAGAGATGGTAGGCAGTGGCATAGGACAATGCCAATGCTAAAAACGTCGATGCTAGAAGTCGGCATATTAAGTCTTTCGCGCCCTTGTTTACTAGAGCAAAAACAATAAACTTACAGTCTGATGTTAGATGATAAAGGAATTATTGTAGACACAGCAGCATATCGGCAACAGCCAAATTCACCAGCAGGTAGTTTGTCATGTTGTGTAAGAATTTGACGCGTAGGATGACGTAGCACACTAAGAGGTTCCCTAAGACACCAATAACTCCTTCTGCTGCCATGATCAGACAGACCCATTTCTATTCAGTTGGTTCCTCATTTTGTTCATCAGTTGCATTCATGGTTAATAATTGTGTTGATGCTTATTTTAAAACAATTTGTTATGTACAGTTGTTATGATGCTATATCGATGACCTGAACAGTCTCTCCAGATATATTCCTTCGTAGATCTTTTATGGCGTTCCTCCAAGGTGATCGTTTACAAGAATGCTGATGGTGACTTCAGTGTTTTGCCTTCGCTCTCGAGATGCGCTTATACAAATCCAGCACTGGTGAATCAAGAATTTAAATTGACGTTCGTGAATTCGGGACGAACGTGCCCTTATAGTTAATGTGTAACAAACACAGTTGAGTGGTTATTTTTGCATTCAACGCTTGAATAAATCCCTGCATTGCGAGCCTGGATATCATTTAAACTGTTCGATGTCAATGAAATCGCCGGAAATTCTTCTGGTAGAAAATCGTGGGTGCAGCAGCACAATTACAGTGGCCCTTTGCACAAGTTACATGTCCTACCATTGCAGATAGTCCAATAATGGATTACTTGAACAAAGTCATAATGGTTGCCATTTCAACGGCGACATGTTGTTGCATGCTTTTTCAAACAGCTAAGAAACGCTGTCTTAAACCCTTGTCTGAACATAATCCTCCGCAGTGGGACTGGAACTAAAAGTCGTTGGGAAGTTTACGCGACATCAAAAAAGCCAGTGTTTGGCATCAGTTTGTCATTGTTGTTTCTCCGCCGCTATTAATGAAAGTAGGCTTTCCTCCTCAGAAAGCCGAACATCCTTCAAGCAATGTGAATCCCATGCTTGTTGCAAACTTGTAGCTGATCATGTTCAGTAACTGTAAGCTCATTGTAGGCCTCTGACGCTTAGTGGCGTGTCTTGCATTGAGTTCGCATTTTATATTAAGGATCGGATGCTTTTTGTCGAATGATTAAAACACTTTGATAAATAAGGAGGTGATGGGTCTGGCAATCCATGCATTAATATACATGTCTGGTTTTCACTGTGTCTTAACAGTCCTTTTGGGTAAATGGAGTAAACAAAAATGTGTCCCTTTTATCATCATCACAGTATGTTTTCTGCCGTTAAGCACGTCAACTGTCAATAAATGAAAGCCGATCGTTTCTCTGCACATCCTTGGCGAGTTAACGGTAGTACGTATACGTGCTTCTCCTCTACAGTTTACACAATTTCGCTGTACTGCTGAACCTCTCCGTGAAATTGAAGGAGGATCCATTTGCAAGAAACTGTTTGCCTAGAAGCATCCTTACAAGACAACTATAAATCTTCTACCCAAATTGTCATTTCAGAAATGTAGCCTGATAATCTATTTCTAAAAAGTCATAATGTACAATCTAAATGTCGACTTTGTTACCATCATGCCTTCGAAGCAGTTTGAGAAAACCAATGTTTTCCCGTCGGTCTCAAATGTTAATTTTGTTGCAACCAATAAGTTTGTCTTCTGGGATAAAATAAGTAGAGAACAATTAATGATCTTGCCATTTTTTTAGTATTGTTTTTATGTTATAAAGCTTCAAATGTCACAATTAATCACTAACTTTGAGGCAGAACACCAGTCCCTTGTTATAACATGTAGGTTATTTGTGTTGAAATCGAGCTTGCTTATTGTTAGAATTCATCACACAAAAGTGATAGTCGTAGGTGGATGAGTGATTTTTTTCAAACTTTTGTCAGAAAAGTCTGTTCAAATCCCAATCTCACGGCGCTGCTCCGCACAAAAATGTGCCTAGCACAAAAAGTCCGTCTTATAAAAGCATGTTACCAGCCAAAACTCCAATGTGATTTTTATGCTAAACAACAGCTGAATATTAATTACATCACATGGAGCTTTGGCTGGTAACCTGCTTTTATAAGCCAGATTTGTTTTTGGGCTAAGCATTTTTGTTTTGCTTTGCAGCACCGTGAAATAGCCCCAGCTGGTCTTTTCAAAGTCTATTTAGGAAACTTGGACCGTGTATGTATTGTTCGGCAGGAGATCCCACGCGCAGCTGATGCAAAGGCTTTTTGGATGCCAGATTAAGGACGAGCCGGTGCAGAATAACAACCAGGCAACGTGAGTTGTTACAGGATGCGTATATCTGCGGGGTCTGTATCAATAAATTGTCAGTGTTTGTCTAAATGTTATCTTTCTATTTTCTGTGACACTGGCTAAAGAAAACTATTGTTTTTTTTTTCTCGACATTACAGCTTTGAAGTTGTTTTGTTAAGGCCCAGTGGTCATTCAATCCTGCAAACTTTACCAAGTCATAGGTTGGGCTTTTCATTTCACTCGTCACTTTTCAATTTTGGTTGTGGTGTTTACAGAGACAATAACCAGGGTGGGTTCCTAGGCAACATGATATTGAAAGATCAATGTGGGGAAAAGTCAACATGCCACTGAAAAGTGGCGAATTTGACACTCTGGAAGTTGATCATGTTCATGGATACTGGCTGAAGAAAGTCATGGCATGGCAGACTTGCATGCCATTCACAGGAGTTTCTTGTGGGGATATCCGGAAGTGGATGGCAGGGGAGGACGACACGAAGTGAAATGTTGTAATTAATTATAGACCTATTATATTATTTGTCTTCCCGTGGCGCAAAAGCTCTCGATGGGCCTGATACGCAGAACAATATAAGATAAGCAGAAGGGATGCAAGAAGTGATCATGGAGGGACAAACGATCAGCTGGTACTTGACAAGTCTGTGTTGAAGGACTTGTTAGAACTGATAATGTAGTAGCCAACGGGTAATGTATCACCAACCGATAATATCCCAACAATTAACCGATACTGTATCACAAACCGATAATGTCGCAAAAATTGACCGATAGTGTAGTGAAATTTATTGTTGTTTTATTATCGATCGCACCCAATACGAACAGGTAAGTATTAGAGTTCTTATTCCGTTGTGAGTGAAATAGAGAGAAAGAAGAAGGAGTATAACCCGAGAAGTAGTAAGGGGGGCGGGGGTACGGGACCAAAATCGAAAAAATCTGCGGCGAGCCTGGGCACGCCGCTCTCGGTTTTGGAAAAAAATAGGGGTATCCCCCGATCTCAAAAAAAAAAAAAAAATCTGACGCCGGGAGAGAGAGAGAGAGAAAAAAAAAAATATCTGACGCCGGGAGAGAGAAAAAAAAAAAAAAAAAAAAAATCCTGACGCCGGGAGAGAAAGAAAAAAAAATCCTGACGCCGGGAGAGAGAAAAAAAAAAAAAAATATCTGACGCCGGGAGAGAGAGAAAAAAAAAAAAAAAAAAATCTGTCGTCGCTAAAATGAGGTGATGTCACCACCACGTGACCTTGAAATTCGAGACAAAAAATTAGCTCCTCTACCTGTAAAAAAGGTAGAGGAGCTGTTTTTAATATAAAAATGGAGAGTAATATGTTTAGACCGACGAGTATTTGAAAAATTAATAAAAAATAATATCGGTTTTTATTAAATAGATGGAATACTTTGGGACGTCACAACTTGGGGATCAGTGCGATCATCATATAATTGTCGAGAATGGTTTTTTAGTTTGTGAAACGTGCGGTGAAATAGTCTCACGTTACTTTGATTTTTCGGCAGAAAATGCGCAAGAAGATCGTATCAATTGGTCAATTTTAAAACGAAACAAAAGAAAAACTGTGGAAGAACTTGTTTTGTCTGTGTGCCCAGAGCAAGGCTCAGAAGATGTCCAAGAAACAATCAATAAATATAACGAGCTCGTTAATTACAAAACATTGAGGGGAAATGGTTGCGTCAAACGATCATTAATAGCGGCGTGTTATCATCACGTCGTTGGATTAGACAAAGAACGAGTTAGAGATTTATTTAAAGTGACTCAAAATCAATTTAATAAGGCACTAAAAAGATACGATGACCACTACAATAAAGGCGGGGCCGAGGGTATAGCTCTAAGAGGTGAAATAGAGGTATAACTCGGTGGTTCGCTTTCATAATGTTTATTTACCGTGAATTTGAACTTGTAAGTTTTTCGATAAGAGATTTTTTTTCTTTTGCCAGCCGTTCGTCTACCCGTTTTTTAACTTCTTTTTCAAAGTCTGTATCGTTTTTAATCTTTTGAAGCTTTGTGCTGGTTTTTGTTCTAATTTATTGCTTAAGCTCGTTAAATTTGGCGAGCTCTCTCGTAATCAATATGAACTCTTCGTGCGATATATCTCCGTCGTTGATGGCTTGAGACACGTATTCTTCAATCGTGTTAAGTTTGGAGTCTGCTAATATTTTAATCTGGTCGTGCTTTTTTAGCTTGGCGGATAATCGCCTAGACGCGATTCTAAGCAGAATATCTACACCAAAAGCGCCTATAAACGTTCCTTCTAGCACCAATCCAACGGGGGCTGATATAACACCCAAGAGAGCGGGAATACCGACAGCCCCCGCTATAGCCCCCAATCCTTCTAATCCTATATCTACGTAATTAATAGTGTTGATCACTCTCTTTATTTTTTTATAAGTGTGCTCTCGGTGGTCTCTCTCTTTTAAGATTAAAGATCGAATCTCTTCAATCTTTTTTAGTCTGTATACTTTTGTTTCTTCGTTACTATTTAATCGGAGTACATCTCCAGAAATATCGGGGTATAACGCCTTACCATCTACACTCATGTTTTTAATATAAAAAGATTTTAAAATTAAAAGATCTCCAACTCGATCATGATACTCACACCCTTGTTGTTGATGATCTGTCCTTTTTCACCTATGATTGAAAATGTCAGTTTGTCGATTATACCGTTTTTAAGTTTCTTGAAATCTTCGACTCTATCAGGCTCGGGTTTGCGCGTACCCACGGGTACGATTTTTAAGATGTCAGACGGTCGGCCATCAAAAAAGTTTTCACTCGTACTTAATTGCGGGCAGCGAATAAACAAAAATTTAAACGGATTAACGTCGTAAGACCCCGCATATACCACTTTGGGTATCAGTCTTCCTTTGGGTAAATTGAGTAATCGAGAGACTTCTCTGTTTAAACGCAGTTTGAGATTGACGTCGGTTACCACCAACGTCACCTTTTTAGATTCTCTAAATATTCGAAAACTTACCCCGGGTATATAATTTAAAATAAAATCGAACCAATCGACGTCGTACCACCCAGGTGGGATGGTGACCGAACCGGTGACTCCGGCTGGTAACGGCGCTAAAAGACTCGGAGAAATAAAATCTAAATTATCACCAGACACGACAAGACTCCCCCGTATTGTTATCCCAGCATTTCTAATTACTCTCGCTCTAGGTTCGCTTATTATACCGTCGATATATTCTAGCGCTATCTTTTTACCTTCATCGATGAAGCCTCTTCTTTCAAATAAAGTTGTTATTAAAAATATAATCGTATTGCGTTGTACGTCGGTTAGTGTTCTTTCTTGACTTTTATCGTGTAAATTTCTTTGTCTTTCAATTATTTGTTCTTTTTCTTTTTCGATCGATTCTAAAGCAGAGTCTAGTCTATCTTCTTCATACGCTTCTATAAGATCGTTTATAACTCTATTGAAAGTATTTTCGTCTCTAATTAAAAAGTCGTAGGGGTACTCGGGTACCAATTGCGCAATAAAATCTCTATCTGTTCTTACTGCTATATTTGAGTCAACCCGTTCGTATCTTCTATCATCATCAGGTCTTTCAGCGGGTCTCGCGTCTATATTTGTAAACCAATCAATCTCCGTGGCGCTGGAAATATTAAAATATCCGGGGTTAAACATTACCCTTTTTACGCGTACAGATTTTTGACCGTTTAAATTATCTACGACGTCTTCTAATTTAAACGTCTGCTCATTTTGAAACAAGTGAAACGAATGCATTTATTTTAAAGTCTTTTTATATTAAAACTGAAACTAAAATAATGGCTGCTTTTATGTTGTTAAAAAAGCAGATACAATCGATAGCTGATCAGGTAACGAGACAAGTAAATCAAAATGTAGCTAAACGACAAGCTACCACCCCAGCGCATGTACTAGACAGTCCGTATCTCACTGGCGAACTCGAGATTACGGTCAACGCGTCTAACACGTTTTTAACCCCGTTTCCCGACTTAATCTCGGACTATAAAATATCTCGCCTCAATACCAACGATGCTGTACTTCGTTGGAAAATAGACCCCATGTCTTTTTATCAAAATCAGTTAAACTTTGCGATCTATTGCGCTACAACGGGCTGTGGTGTTGGAATCGATATTTTAAACTCAAACAACCGTTACGTTAAAGCCTTATTTAATTTTCATCTATACTTTAGGGTTAGAAGGATATTAAACGACATGGCCATTGCAATACCGGGAGAAGACTCGTTTGACGCTCTCAGCAACTCCTATGATCGTGGAGCATTTACCAACATCTGTCGGACGTTTGCCATCGATCAAAATAAGTCTTTTAAACAGACGAGAGATCAAAAGACTTATGGCTTAGGTCGGCTTTTTCTTTGGAACGAAAAAACAAAATCGTTTTTACTCTTGCCGTTAGACTATGATAAAAACACGACCACACTCGACGATTTTATCAACCCCACGGGTGATAAAAATTGGGGTTTAGACGATCCAAAAAAACACGATGCTTTTTTTAAGCATTGGAAGGGTTATCTCGAACAAGACGACATCGTCAAAATGGCTTGGTTAGATTTTATACCCGCCAAGAGTTTGTTTACCTCCGTGGGAATCATAAAGATCAACGAATCGATCAGATCTTACGTGTACGCTTTACTCGGTGCGCAGGCTCAAACAAAAACGAGCGTATTATCACCGGGCACCGGATTAGACGCTCAGAGACAATTTAACGTCATCGTTGAAGATATCATCAATGCAGTAGACGACATGGAAACGAGTATCGATCAATTTCAAGACTCTTTGCAGTATGCCAGAACGCCTTTAAATTTTGTCGTGAAACCGGGGTTGTATTTAATTCCATCGGATATGAACTTGAGGGTTGGAACGCACGACGGCTATAACAACAATCTTCAAATCGCTACCCAGAGTATGAAAACTGGTTTGGTGTTAGATTTAAACTCACAACCTCAACCGGACGACTCTTTTGATGACACCGATGATGTCGCGCCACCAACACCCCTAGAGCCTATGACAAACGATGTTGTAGCACCCGCACCAACACCAGCACCAACACCAACACCAGCACCTACACCCTCACCAACACCCACACCAGCACCAACACCAGCACCAACACCTACAGTTTTAACACACGAGCCCACGAAACTACAAACTCACCAAGACGAAAAACTATCGTTGACGGTAGGAATATTAGCTATCGTTGGCATGGGTATTTTAGCTTACGAGGCTACGCGATAAGTCACACTCTAATCACAACACAAAAAAAAGCCTTACCAACTTTGCGCTGGTAAGGCTTATTTTTTGTTGTTGTTTTGTTTTTAAACTTGATTACAACTAGGTACACAATACCGTCGGCGCCAGAGGCGCCTTTACTACCATCGTTTTTGCAGGTACGCAAACACCAAGGCTCCCACACCCAAAAACAAAGCCCACACGTGTTCGGCCAACCACGATACGGACTTACTCAGCGCGTTAAATATCCAACTCAGTACGCTGCCTATGATACCCGGCAGAGCACCCAACGCGCTCACTCCGAGTTTTTGAAGAGCAGATGCAAAATTTGCGAGTTGTTTTGAAATCCACTCTTTGATACCGCCTTTTGGTGTTGGTGTTGGTGTTGGCGAGGGTGGGGCAACCACACCTCTCACGCTAGCGACGATGCTACTCACTATCGTGCTGATGGCTAAACTCAAAGCGGCTAAAATACTCACTACGGTCACACCTTGTTCTCTAAACAGAGTTCTAATCTTTTCCGCCAGAGTCGTGTCGTTGCCCAATATTTTATTAATCGTTTCTTTGATTCTAGCGATCTGACTTTTGAGCCCTCGTTCGTTGGTTTTTGCGGCTTCTAATCTGGCGGATCTTTCAGCGTCTAAGTCGCTCAATTTATCGTTTAACTCTCGTCGTTCTTCTTCGCTGATCCTATGATCACCTAATTCATGTTCGGCATCAAATATCTCTTGGTCTAGTTCTGCGAGACGCGCTAAATTAAGTTCTAGGTTACCTCTCAACGTCTGAAGACTTTTGTCTAAACCCTGGAGTTCTCTGTAATTTAATCCTTCTGTTTGAGCGCCGGTGTCGCGTTGTAAATCGTCTATAATCTCGGTTACCTCATCGGTGGCTCTGGGTAGTTCTGTCAAGGGGATACTCTCGGGTTGTACTTTTTCGAGTTTATCTTTTAGTTTGGCAAGTAGTGTTGGTTTATAGTCAGCGATTTTGAGGGTGTCGCGAATAAATGCGGTACCATATTTACTTTGTAAGGTACTTAATTTGTAATATATTTTTTGACCACCTCGTCTATAAGATAATGGTTCTCGACCTTTATATGTTTTAACGTATAGATTTCTGTCTTTACCAATTTCAAAATCGTTGGGGTCGATAAACGCGGGGTCTATATTATTTTGTTTGTAAAATGAATCAACATCTTCTTTTATTAGTTCTATAGATAAACTGCTTATTGTACCCGTGCCGAGGACGCTTTCTGTGTCTACCGGTGGTGTAGTAGTATCAAAAGTATCGTCCCAATCTAGATTGGTCTCTGCTACATCATCATCATTGTTATCATCGTAATCATCAACGGGGTCAAGGTCAAATCTTCCCTCATCCATTTATTTAATAAACCTATTTAAATTATGCCGTTTTCATTATACTGCCCGGTAGTATACCCTGGGTTACCAACCAATTTTGCGTGGCCAGAGCTCCACTTATAATACCCGTCAATTTAGCCGCATCTTCTACGCTTAGTTTGCTTAAATCCGGCGCTTTCATTTTGAGTAGTTTAGCTCCTGCCATGGCGTATCCCATCGAAAGACCCGATATGACGGCTCCGTGATAAATCGTATTAGCTATTCCGTTGGTGTCAAAGTTACTCATCGTTTTTAATATAACAGTTTTTAAATTGCTGGTTTATTCCATGTCTAGCGTTTTGGGGGCGATGGGTGTAGTGGGTTGCGTGACTATCGGCACTGGCTGTACAACCGGCGCAGTTGCCTTACTTTTTAGTACCAGCAGCCCCACTCCTATTATAGACGCTATAGCCCCCCCACATCGCCCAAGAGTTGTAGTCTGGTGAGCTCGTATCTTCGTCCGATGTTACGTTCATTTTTGCTAATTTTAATTTCATCTGTCTATTGTGCTCGGCTAAAGCTTTACCCTGCTGTATTCGTTTAGGATTTTTAGTCTTGGTCACTCTCGTTACCGTCGGTGACGATGTTGTTTTTATCGGTTGGGGCGTCTCTGTCTCTGCTGGTTGAGCTGTGATCGCTGCTTTCTGATCTTCCATTTATTATATGAGGTTTATTAAATTTCAAATGTTTTGTTGTGATTATCGTAGCAACAAGGGGTGATATTAAAGTTCCGTACTTGTAACAAACGTCGCTCAACATACCAGCCATACTCGCGCTTATAATAGGATCAGAACTCAAGTCGTTGGTGAGTTCTTCTTCAGAATCTATAGTGACGTTATAGCCTAAAACTTGTACGGGTGTAACAACAGCTAACACTCTCGAAAATAGACTTAAAGTGTATTTACCAACGGTTTGAACAATTTCATTTCCAAATTTAGTTTCGTACAGATGATACAGCTTGTCGAGTTCTTTACTGTCAAGAGCTTCGATATGTTTAACGGTGTATTTCTTTCCCAAGTACTTTCTAGAGTTTCCGGCTGCTACGACACCGCACAAACGATCTTTATGTTCTGCGTTGTGATCTTGTTCGTTTGTTAAAGCAAGTTTTAGGTCTTCCATTTAATTAGAAAGGAGTTTAATTTTGTTGTAGCTTTTGCAACTTTGTTACAAAGGCAAAGGTACCCGTAGGTGTAAAACGATAAATTAATCGATATGACGATAATAGCCAAAAACTGCAAATACTCGAATATTGCTATCATTTACTAACAGCAAAATGTATTTTGTTGACGTTTGTTGATTAACAAATTGTAATACCTGTGTAGCTTGTTGAATAGGTTATTACTCAGCTAGGTTATTTTAGTTAAGCAGCTAGGTTATTTTAGTTAAGCAGCTAGGTCATATTTGTTGATGAGCTAGGTCCTATTTGTTGATGAGCTATGTTATTGACCTACTCAAGTAGCTCGTAACTAACTGGAGGTTCGGTGTATACGACCAATTTACTATATTTCACATCTCTTAAACGTCGTTTTATATAATCTCGTTCTTCAATGGGTACGACGTCATTTTCGTCTAACGCTTGATCAAACGATGTTTTATCTTTGCAGTAAAATAACGCCAACCAAGCCGTGTTTTCTCTATAATCTTTTAAAACGCTGTTGTACTTTTGGGTCAGTAACCAACAGCTGTGATTTATGTGTCTTCCGCTAAACGCCATCTTGCTTAGCGCGCACGTCTTTTTACGATATTTAATCTCTTGATCCGAAGAGCAATCGTCCACGATAAACAGCGTGGCAACACCTTCGAATATTTTACTGTAAAAATCGATCGCTTCGTTGAGCGTCATCTTGTACAAATCCGGATCGCAGAGGTATACCTCGGGATCTGCTTGAATCCACTTTCTTTCGATGTACGTTTTGTTTTTAAATATGGTAGGGCAAATGATGACTATCGCTTCAAATGTATTTTTATAGTCTGACTCTAACAGATCCAAAATCCATTTGGTTTTACCCGAATTTGTTTTGCCGACGATTAAAGCGCAATGCGGTTGTGTCATTTTAACTTAACAGAGATTTAAAATTCCCGTCTTCCAAGTTCAATTGAGCATCCATGACCAAAAATACGTACATCGTGAGGTCACCTTGACTTTCGGCTTCTCTGTTAAATTGAATGTTGATGCCTCCTCCGTCTCCGAGTTTCCTACCGGATCCGTGAGCGGAATTGTCGTCGTTACTTCTAAAATCGAGCCACAGACCGTACTTGTCTTTTTGGTAGTCTCCGAGGTCAAAACCCGTCAAATTTAAGTCTTTAGCTACTCCGCGCCCGCTTTCGGTATCGCTGTCTCCAAAGAACTTGTTGATTTCATTCCAGTGTTGATACTGAAACATGCCTTGACTGTAGAGTTGATTGGGTTTACCTTCTACAGTCACCGATGTTTTGGTTATTTTTGGATTGTAAAATCGCTGCGGATTTTTGACCGCGGGATCTTTAAACAAAAACAAAATACCCTTGAGACTCCTGATGGGTTGATTGACGCTGACGTTCCAAAGCGTGTCCGATTTGTTGACGGATCTAACTTCTAACGAGTGGATTTTATCAAACAGATATTGCATTAACCCCTTGTGTTTATTTCTGATGGTGATGGCTAGGTCTCTGTTGGTCACCACTTCGTATTCGAGAGACAAGTCTGAGATACTGTACATCGCCGCCGTATCTGAACTGTTGACTACTTTATCGTGATCGTTAAACTTTATCTCGTACG
Source organism: Patiria miniata (assembly GCF_015706575.1). Classification (NCBI taxonomy): domain Eukaryota; kingdom Metazoa; phylum Echinodermata; class Asteroidea; order Valvatida; family Asterinidae; genus Patiria; species Patiria miniata. The sequence goes on along the minus strand of NW_024037056.1, from coordinate 7,101,988 downwards.
TCAGAGGTTGTTTTAAACCGCTGGGGTAAAAAGGGTGATGCGAAGTCAGTATGTCAATGTCTAGGGGAATACAATATCTGTTACCATAGGCATCCGCGATAGCCTGATCTTTACCGTTGTTGGCACCCGCGTTAGCATCTTGAGCCCCAATTCTTAGTTTAGACACGTTTTCTTTTTCTATGCCCGAGTACGCCATGTTTCGAGTTGCCGAGCTGTTGATCCAATTGTCTTTAAAGTTGTGATACACGTCGGCGTTACGATAACTTATAATTTCGTGACCTTGAAGCCTGACGCTGATTTCACTGACTAAATTTCTGGCCAAATTACCAAAAATGGTTCTATTGTTGTCACCTCCACCTTCGAGTTCTAAATTGAAAGCTAGTTTACAAGTGTCAGGTACGATCACGTCGTCTACACCCAATTGAGGAAACTTAACTCTCAGCGTTTGCCCCGCCGATATACTAGGCCTACTAGGATTGTGGGTAATGACCACCTCTTTTCTCTCACCCTTGATAGATCTGGGTATTTTTAATAGCCTGCTGGGATTGAGCTTTTTTCCGTACGCATTCATTTTATTTATACGAGTTTTAAATTTAAAGATATCTGTAAGCCAAGAAGCCCACCAAAAGCGTTCCTCCCGCGATAAACACCAGTTCTCTTTCTATTTGTTGGTCGCTAGGCTCGTAAAAATCTTCGAGTTTGGGTTCGCGGGGTAACTCGACGTTTTCTCCGGTCATTTCGTTGTAGTAACGCAACGCTTGGTCTACGTTGGAAAATGTTTCTTTAGAGGCATTTTGTTTTCTGATACGTTCGTTGAGAAAATCGAGTCGTTTTGTTCGTTCTCGTTGCCACTGATATTTGGCGGCCGAGAGTTGTTCTGTCGCTAAATCGTGTCTCTTACGCTCTTCGCTGCCATCATCCCTTAGACTTGAAAATAAAAAGTTTGAACCTGTAAAAGCTAAGGCGTTTATGATCGCACCTCCAACCATCATAGCAACAGCTGACGCCATCTATTTAATGTATAAAGCCTTTTAAAATTATTATTATAGTAAATGATGGATAAACTTCAAAAACTGTATTATAGCCCGAGCGGTTATTGGAGAGGTGAAAGCGCCGTCGACCATTTACACGATAAAACCAAATTCGATAAAAAGGTAATCAGAGATTGGCTTAAAAAACAAGCGATCTGGCAAATTTATCTACCGGGTCCCGCGTATGTACCCAGGCCTACGAGTACTTCGCGAGAGTTTGAAACACCAAACGACTTTCACCAAATGGATGTGCTATACCTACCCTGGGATAAAGTAAAACGCAAGACTTATCAATACGCTTTGACGGTTGTCGACGTTGCGAGTCGATACCACGAAGCAGAACCTTTGGTTTCTAAAACGGCGGATTCTACCCAGGATGCTATCGTCAAGATTTACGCGAGATCGCCTTTGAGTTACCCTAAAACGTTGAGAGTAGATGCCGGTACCGAATTTAAAGGTGCATTTAAAAAATGGATGGCTTCAAAAAACGTCGAGATTATCGTAGGTGAACCAGGAAACCACCGATCGCAGGGTATCGTAGAAAGATTTAACCGAACGCTAGCCGAGAGACTGTTTGGTCATCAGTACGCTCAAGAAATGTTAAATCCCGAGAGTAGAAACACGCAATGGGTCGAGCGATTACCCAGCGTGATCAAAGCTATAAACGATGAAACGACGAGATTAATAGCTAAAGCGCCGTCAGAGGCGGTTAAACTAGAACAGGTCTGGCAATCGCCGGCTAACCCCGTTAAAACAAAAGAGCAACAATTACCGCAAGACGCTATGGTTAGATATTTATATTACCCGGGCGAGCAAGAGGGTGGAACCTCGAGAAGAGCCACGGATCCCATTTGGAGCGTAGACATTTATAACGTGGAAAAACGAACGAGTCAATTTAAAATGATTAACGGTAAAAAAGTCACGACGGGTCCTACTCTTTATTACCTTCAAAACGGCCCAAAAAGGAGTTTTGTGAGACAAGAGCTTCAAGTCGTACCCGAGGACACGCAATTACCGCCTAATTAATATCTAGATTGCGGTGACCATAAGCGAGCGTGTGTATTCCATCCGGTAAAATGTACCTCTTTGTGTCCAACGGACTCAAAGATAGTTTATTTTGAGATATTGTATAAAGGATGTGTTTTTCAGATCTAATGTGAGTCATCGTTTCTGTTTTAGATTTATTTTTAAAGATGCAGTCGTAGTAGTGCCGGTGTTTTAATTTTTTGTCAGTGACTGATTTTGTGACCCCCTTGGCTTTTTTAAGAGTGATGTTGTTGTCATCTGCTAAAATCGAGTACATCTTAGGTCTTATGCAAACGGCTTCTTGAATGACCTTACCTCCAAACTCGTCTTTAAATTTACCAATCACTTTCTTATTGGTTGGATCGTACAAAGGATGATCCAGATTGTAATTTGAAAAGTCGTAGTGTTGCCCGTGAGATCGCATGTCTTTGTATATGTCATCCGTGTAAACGACAACCAACAGACTGTCCGTATCCGTATACATCAACCTGATTTTATCTCCGTACTTGTCTTTCAATCGGTTGTAATAAAAATCGTACATCAGCGTCTTTGAGAGATCTAAGATGCTCACTCCGCAGTAAATGGGCTTGTTTAACACGGTTTTAGTCTTGTACGTTTCGACAAACGACAGGTCACATTCTGGAAACGGCGTTGTTGTTTTATAGCTCGGTTTTTGAATTATTTTTTTGTATTTTTCCTGATCGCTCTCGTTATTGTCTCTCAGTAGATAACCGTCTATTCGATTTCTAACGTTTTCCATCGTCTTACCAAACACGCTGTTATTCATCAGTTTAAAAAAGTCTTTCTCAAAATCAGAGGACGCTTTTGTTCGTAGTTGCGTGTTTTTATCGATGTAAGATTTCATCCAAGGCGCTTGTTTAAATTTTAACACGCGATGCACCTTTTTTAATTTCAAACCTAGATTGAGGTATGACTGCAACGTAACGTAGTGCAACACGTATTTTTCTTTTGGATTAAGCGTACACGTTAATTTGTGTACGTCGCTACTAGGTTCGGTATCCAATAAGTCATTTTGATAATCAGACATCCAAGCTTGGGGTACGACCATATTTTCGGGTGCTAGGGGATAATCGTTATGCTTGGCGTGTAGATCGTGCGGGTAATCGAGGTCTACTTCAAAAAAGTAACCGGTGTTGGACGTTTTCTTAAGCGTTAATATTCTTTCTTCGGTAAACGGTTTCGAGGGTGTCCATTTAAAATCGCTGTACGGTAGATATTGACTCATAGCCCAACCGTACAGATTGTTGGCATCCAGATAAGCGATATAACTAGAGGGCTTGTTTGAATCGTAGTCATCGAGATATTGATTATTGGCTTTGTGATGTCTCATTCCACCCACGCTAGATATGCCTCCTCGTTTTGCTTTTTCAAAAAATAAATGTTTGTCTACGTCTTGCAACAGTTCGAGTTTAACTTCCGAGTGTTTTAATAGAGCATCCCAGGACAATCCGGGTGCGGTGTAATAATTGGCTGGATCTAGCCCGTAGTTTGTAATGCACGTTCTTCTGAAGTTTTCAAATACGCCTGCAAGTAATAACGTATCGGTAGTCACGTACAAGTCGTGATATTCTCCTAGATTTTGTATATTAAACTCGTTCCACACGCGTTGAGCTCTGTCATAGTCTTGTTGCGATATATGTTCGTCTTTTAGTCTGCTGTAAAACTTGCCGATGGGTGGTAGGCTGGTCTCTTGAAACTTATCAAACGAGTTCATATATTCGTACGGATAAACTCCTTTTTGTAATAGCAAGTCAGGATGTTTAAAATGCTTTTTGAGTAGCTGAAACGACTCTTTTGGACAAGCTTTCACTAATTTATCCAACGATGATGCCATAAAACTAAACGAGTCTAAAAATCGTAGATTTCCTATCGAAAACGAAATATACTTTTCTGAATTTTTAGCGATCACTTGTATTTCTGTTTGGCTATCGTATTCTGAAATACTCTGCATAATTAAATGAGCGTTGTAATTTTGTAAATTGTGAAAAAAGACCGGTATCGGTGTACAACCGGGTTTAATTTGTAGTTTGAGGTTACAATAAGCGTGTGCAGCACCCCTATATTTACCAGTGACGTGGCAGTGATCTCTCACCTTTCTAAATTTGTTGATTCTCTTTTTACAGTCAAGACATTTAGACTCGGTAAATCCCTTACTATTTTTGTACTGATATTCTTTCTTTTGTTTTATCGTCTTGGGTTCTCTGGGCTTCTGGCACTGACAGTTGCTCGAGTAATTGGGATAAATTGGTTTTTCACAAATCCAACACGCGTTTGTTTTATCATGATGGTCTTTAGCTCGCTCGTTAAATTTCATGGTTTGGGGTTTTTCAAATATGCAATTAATATCGCTTTGTAATTGTAACAACGTCGTTATAAATCTAGTTGAAGCGTCTTTGCCTCTATACGTCTCTTGATACACATTTTTAGCGTCGCATCGAACTACAACTAGCGAATAACCGCTAGCTTTGTGAACGTTAATCTTTTTTGTGTTTGTCTCTTTGTCTGAGTGAGTAGGTTTAGATGTTAGTGTCTGTGTGGGTGTTGTTGTTGTTTGTAGTATGGATTCAAAGTCAGCATAAATGACAAATGGTGCTTTTTGTTTGTGTCTATAGTTTTTAAATTCTAATATCGGTACGTCTCTTTCGCCCGGTTGCCCGTCTATGTATTTTGGTTTACCCAAAGGAAATACAATCTTTGATGGATGCGCATCTATACCCTTACAATCTTCGATATGTCTGTCTAATTTGTTTTGATTGGTAAAATGGCATAGACATCTTCGACAAAAATATTTCTTACATTTATGTTTGGTAACGTCGTACATCAACCTCGTAAAATATTTTATCCAACAATAGTGATGCTTGTCACCTTTAGAAATCAAAAGCAGATCAATCTCTCGTGACCCATAGTTTTTAGACACGTATAATGGATATATCTCACCCTCATAACCGTATACGTTTATCGATAAATTATTTTGTCTTTCTATCTTGGGTATCTGATCGACCGGTGTCGGAAAGTCAACGCCTTTAAAACTGAGTCCGTCGTCTTTGGTGTATACAACGGGTTCTTCTTTATGAATTTTATATTTAGGATTATTTCTTATTTGATTTTTTACTTTATCCGTATACAACTCAAGAGCAGCTCTCAAACACCATCTCAAACACTCGTCGTCTTTGTTTTTGATGTTTATCATCGCCTGTTTAATTTTAAGATGTTCGGGTAGGTTTATGTAAGAACTACCTCTCGCTGGATTATATCTGTTGATGTTGATGTATAACGCCATTATCTTTTTTAAAACCCAACCCGATCCTTGATTCGTATACCTTTCATCCTTTTTGAATAGCTCTTCGATCTCTTCTCTTAAAGCCTGTTTTATTTGACTTTGATTTAAAACGGCTTTTGGCTTGCTATAATGAATAGCTTCGATCGTTTCGATCGTACCATCCGGTTTGGTTTTTTCGTATTTTATTTTGATTGTGAGCTCCATTTTTAAACCTCTCAGCTCTCTCAATTCAGACTTGATTTTATTGACTATCTGTTCCTTGTGCGAATCAAAAAACTTGATCAAATCGTGGTTATAAAGTCTGGGGTTTAATTCCCAGTTTCTGTAGTAATTTCTAAACCTTCTCGTTTCTCTAAAAGCTGACTCTGTAAAGTATTCGGGTTGTCTGTATGTTTTAATCGCCGAGATTAAATCTTTTTTCAAAACTCGTCCTTTATAACCCGTCGGTACGTATTCTAGATTGTGTTCGTCTACAATCTGTTTGAGCTCATAAAGTTTCTTTTTCCTCAAGTTTTTAAATTTACTTTCATAATGTTTTATCCCCTCGATGTAAACTTTACGAGTAAGAGAAACATTTTCATTGTGCGGTATATTATACCGCTGTACGTAATCACGCAGCGTGGCTTTGTTCCATTTAGAATATCCTTTGACGGTCGGTCTAAACATATTACTCTCCATTTTATTATAGAAAATATAATATTTTGTTTTCTCATTTTTTTTTGGAAGACAGACTTTAGATTTATAAGCAATCAGACTCACCTCATTTTTCAAGGTCACGTTGTTTACGCCAAAATTTTATCGTGCCTCAACACGTTTCAAGGTCACGTGGTGGTGACATCACCTCATTTTAGCGACGACAGATTTTTTTTATTTTTTTTTTCTCTCTCTCTCTCTCCCGGCGTCAGGATTTTTTTTTTTTTTTTTTCTCTCTCCCGGCGTCAGATATTTTTTTTTTTTTCTCTCTCTCTCTCTCCCGGCGTCAGATTTTTTTTTTTTTTTTGAGATCGGGGGATACCCCTATTTTTCCAAAACCGAGAGCGGCGTGCCCAGGCTCGCCGCAGATTTTTTCGATTTTGGTCCCGTACCCCCGCCCCCCTTACTACTCGAGAAAAAAAAGAATAATGCTGAGGTAGAACAACAAGAAGAAGGAAAGTGAGAAAGAAGTAAAGGATGAGGGAAAGGGAGACGAGGAAGAAAAGTAGAGGAAGATGAAGCAAAAGCATCATCAGGTCTGAAGGGAATGGGAACTTGAAAAACATCTTTTAAATCGATTTATAATTAAGTTATCAATTAAATGTGCAACTCATGTAAAGTAGCGGCGTCGCGGGGTCGGAAGGGGCTGCATGCCCCCCCCCCCCCATTATTGTCTACTTCCTCCCCCATTGCCCCACTGGAAATTTTGCCAAACGTTTGAACGTGTGTTATTACAACGAAACACGTGTTAGCCCATATAATTGACCATTTTTAACATGTTTCACAAATTGGGCACCTCTTTCCTCGACATTTGTACATTTTGGCATAACAGTATTTTGCCGGCACATGTTCAATCAGTCAGATTGAAGAAAGATGTTTCAAACACAGCAGAACTGCACCAATTGCAAAATTCACCAGTAGGCAGTTCGTCATGTTTTATTATTTCTTATTTGATATAATGTTTGTTTGCACCATGAGCGTCATTTATGGCGGATAATGGCGCGGTATAAATTTCCGTTATTACTACTATTACTGTAATAGGGCGACAGGTTTTGCGAACTCCGTCCACAATAGTGCGATACACCTTATTGAGGCGACAAAATAACTGTCGCCCTTTTATGAAAACGACCCTTAGGACAAGGAATTTTGCTGTCGAAAACCATCTAGATCGATTCCTTATGGTCCAATTAGTATAAATACTAAATTTCGTGGAAAAAAACATAAGGTAAACTTGGGTTAGGTGACAGTTTAGGTTTGTGCACAAGTCTATGGGAAAGTCACCCTATTGGGGCGAAAAGAGTAATTATTATTATTATTATTATTATTATTATCATGATGTGTATGACGAAAGACACAAAGAGGCAATACGACACCGACAATTGTGACAATTGTCGGTGTCTGCTACCATGATCTGACAGCCAACTTTCAGGTAGTTTTCTCGCCATTGCTAACGATTGTCTGAGTTGAATTCATGGTTGACATTTGCAAACTGTTTTAGTTAAGCAAAATATTATGCGCATCAATAGGGCAGGGCGGTTAAGGGATTCGTTGTAACAAATAATGCGCACAGCCTCAGTGATGGAAAGTAATAAAAAATACAACTGTTTATTACCAGATATTGTTGGGGGAAACCGATTGAAATCAGTTGTGAATTACAAGCTACAAGAAGTATACCTAACAATAACGTAGTCTATGTTTGTCAGTATTTCATAAGAGAAAGTTTTTCTCCAGTGGCTGCAAGTAAAACAATCCTTTAAGAAATAAAGAAGAGCATCCATCGAACATTGTAAATTAAGTGCTTTTGTAGCAAGCTCGTTCCCTGATGTTATAAATAGCATTATGTGTTCGCTAAACATCATATACGCTCCTTGGCAGATCCTGCTCTGAATTTGTGTATTTTGTTACGGATCAGATGATATATGCGGTTGCTAGAAACCTATGATTAAGGATTGATGAGTGTGACAAAGATGTCAATAAAGTACATGTCTGGTTGTCACTTAGAAAGCTGCCGCAGCGCCTTCTTTGATAAATTGAGTAAAGGAATATTAGTCTATTTCATCATTACTCCCAATATATAATTAAAGCATGTCGGTTAATTTAGGGAAAGAAAGTCAGCCTGCCGGAGAAAAAAGTCATTAGAGGCCGTTTTGCGCAGCCTAAATATCACCGTGTGCGGGCAATTTTGCTGGGTTTCTACCTCTTGAGGAGATGAGGCAATTGTTTTTTTTTTCGGATTTCGTTCGCCTCGCCACCCGAAAACTCACCGTGTGCGGGCAGCGAATTGTTTTTCCCAAAACGAAATCCCCATGGGATGTACGCTATGACGTTTTGGACTTTACTTCTCTTAAAAACATGAGGAAAAAACAACAACAATAAAATTCGAACGTAATAAAATTCGGAATTTGTTTCCCTATTTTTTTTAATACCTCCGATCAGAAAAGAAAAACAAAAAACGGTACTCCAGAAATGAATTCTAAAGAAAAGTGATAAAAAGACAACAATGCAAGTACCCCAGAACTCCAATCTGCTGTAACGACCGTACTCATGATGATGCACTCGTACTCGTACTCGCGAGAAGAAAAGACATGTACTCGTTCTCATACTCTTTACAAGTGCTGGTGCTCGTACTCGCTCTCATAGTTATTACAAAAGATATTTTATATTTCGTAGAGGTGCATGCAGGAAACCAATTTCCTACAGTTTGGGAGACTGTTACATTTAACCTAATAATAGGCCTACTTGTCAGCAAAAATCTCCAAAGAACACAAAAACCATTTAAATGCACTCGTATACTCTTGGACAATAGACAAACTCGTACTTAAACTCTTGGAAACGTACTCGTCCTCGTACTCGTAGGTCTACAAACAAAATTGTATCGGCACTCTTCCTGAGATATTGAATCGTAATAAGATTCATTCATTTAATTTTTGCAGTGCTGAAATTATATAAGCGTATCAGCATGAGCAAGTCATGGTCTGAACGAGGAATGCCGGTTTACCTTGAAGAAGCGCTTGAGAGTGTCACTGGTACTCTGGAGCGCGTACGCAACATTCTCCCCCTGAAGAGGATGTCGTTTTGCTCACAAACACAATAAAATTTGAAAACCAGTTACACAAGTCCTCTGTCTACATATAGTGAATTACATGGTCTACAATAATAAAGAAATTTCAAGATTTCAATTCAGAAAAGATATAAGAAAAAAGTATGATAGCTAAAAAAATATACAAAATAAATGATGCTGTCAGGTATTAAAGACAACAGTCTTCTATGCGGATGTGATTAACGTCTTTACTTTCACAACCACCAAAAAAAGGAAACAACCAGAAAAAAAAGAAAGCAAAAACAAAAAACGACCAACGAAAAAACAAATTATACGGACCCCAAGCATAGCCACACTGAAGGAAGTCAAAGTGTCTGTGCGCACTATATTAGATTTTCGTCTAAAAGGTAATTAACAACGGTCAATGGCAATGATGAGTTAGAAAACTTGATAAAGAGTCCTAGTCAAAGAAACCAACGGTTTAGTGGACTGTAATAACAAGGAAGTTATATTGTAGCTCAATTATTGACAGTCAGAGGCTTAGATAATAAGCGTCTCCGGAACACTAATTGTCGCCTGACATCTTTCATTGAAAGCTTAGGGGTACGTTTAAAGTTAAATCAGCCACAGAATATTTCCACGGCAAATAAAAGAGGCTGACAACGGGTAGAGTGCCACACGAAGCATCAGTTGAGCACGGTGAGCTAACAGGGACACATTCGCATTGTATCATTGTAGCGAATGTTGACGACTGTAGTTTTTCTTCGTTCAAGAAAATATAGTATAAGGTGTTTCATGATAAGTTGATTGACCATAATATCAGTTATATGGTTACCTGCGCAGAAATGCTGTGACGGTAAACTCTGCATATACACTCTGCAGCGAATTAAGGCCACTTGTTTCCGATTCACAGACTTTTGACAAAATGGACATTTTTATGCAAAATTCACAGACTTTTGAAAAAATGGACGTTTTCATGCAAAATTCACATGTTTAGTACATGTGTAAGTCATCATCATTGCATCAAAAACTGCGGTTTGCACGCTAACTGGACCGGATCTCGAGACCCAATCGAGGTGAAACGACTAACATTTGAGGGAGAAGCAGTCACTGCTTTGAGCTACTCTGAAACCATGAATGGAACTGATGAACACAATGACGAACCAACTGAAGACAAGTGGACTTGTCAGATCATGGCAGCAGAAGGAGTTGGTGGTGTCGTAGGGAACCTCTTAGTGTGCTACGTCATCCTACGCGTCAAATTCTTACACAACATGACGAACTACCTGCTGGTGAATTTGGCTGTTGCTGATATGCTGCTGTGTCTGCAAGTATTCTTAAATGCTCTAACATCAGACTGTAACCTGATTGCCTTTGCTCCACTAAGCAACGGCGTGAGAGACTTGTTCTGCCGACTTTTGGAGTCAAGGTTTTTAGCATGGGCAATGTCCTGTGCCACTGCCTACAATCTCTGTGTGGTTACATTAGAGAGGTACATTGCCATAGTACACCCTCTACACTATGCGCGGAAACTTACAACAGCACGGATGGTTACTTTAATTGCCCTAGTGTGGGTGATATCATTTCTGATACCCTTACCTTTTCTATTCACAATCGAACCAAGCAATGACCCAAATAAGATGTGCTCATTCAAATATCCTCACCTTTTACCCCCAGTTCTACTCGGTATCATTGGATTTCTCTTTATATATTTGTTGCCCTTAACACTGATGAGTGTGGCCTATTATAAGATGCAGGTCACCCTCAAAAGACAAGCCAAAGCCCTGCACCAGCAACATGCACGGGCAGCAGCCTATGATCTTGTGATTGCTAGACAGAACCTGGTCAGCATGCTTAAAACTGTCTTGGGAGCTCTCATTGTCTTATGGACACTGGATTATTTAGCTATTCTTCTCTGCTTGCATCGAACAGACAAGGCTCAGTTCTCATTTTGTGGATCAAAAGTATTCAGCTATATCAGAAATTTCTCCAATTTACTGTACAATTTAAATTCAGTCATCAATCCAATCATCTATGAGTTTAAATACAAGAAATTCAGGCAAGGTTTTAAGGTAGCATTCTGCAACTGCTTTAAAAATCATGGTGGTAACAGTGTTGACGTTGAGATGGTACCATTATGACTTTTGAGAAATACATTATCTGGCTGTATCCATTTCATAGAGAGGATTGGCAGTAAACAAAGCGAAAAAGTGTGTTGACGTACAATCTGTTTTCACTAGTGGCGTGCTTAATGGTAGAAAAGTAATTTGACTGATGATAACGTTGACTTATCTATCTTCTTTTTTCCACTTAATTTGTAAAAGAAAAACATATGACAACTCTGTAGGTGCCAGCTAGACATGTATATTTTGGCATGTATTGCCACACTCACCAAAATGTGTGGTCATGACCTCACGTTTTGGTAAAATTTAGCAGAAATTCTAACCCAAACAATTGGGTAACAGCATTACCCAATTTTGGGTAGTTAAAATTTACCCAGGGTTCATGGGTAAAATTAACCCAGGCAATGTTTCAGTGTACTTCTCCAAGCATTTAATTCTGAGTTGTTTTTTTCATCAATAATCTATATCCGAGTCCAACAGTTTTTCGTTTACAATCAGTGGTTAATATAAAGAAACTTTGTAAAAGTCACTGAGGAAAATCAACCATGAATTCAACTCAGTATCTTGTCGACAACTGGGAGACAACTACCGGCAAGTGAGTCTGTCTGATCATGGCAGCAGAAGAAATGTCTTTGTCTAAGGAAACCTCTTAGTTTAAATGTTAGACTATTATAGTTTATGCGGTACCCGCTGCTATGTACATGAAATTCGAACCAGCCAACCGATCTCGGTGGTCGAGTGGTAAGACATCTGCACTAGAAAGCAGGAGGTCGTGGGTTCGAATCCCACCCGATTGATTTTTTCCAACTTTTACTCGGGAGGCAACGTATACAGTGTTTAAACGTCGGTGAAGGACAAAACCTAATTTGATTTATGTCACTCCGACGCAAACATTTCATCTTGTATTAAAGGATAATGTTGATACATGTTTTGTAATGAAGCGTGAACGAACTATGTTATCGAATTACATTACTGTATGCACGTCAGCCGCAGCAGTGGAACGCATACGGTATACGTATGCGGCTTCCAAACTACATTGTTTGAATTACCACTGTGCGTGTTTTTTTTGTGTGTGTCACACTATGAGCATAGTTTTCGCATCAGAATGTTTAGATGTGTACGTCTTAGTTTACTGAAATAATCACATAAAATGTTGGCATAACAGCTTGTTGTTGTTTTTTCGAGCAGCATATGTATCCCTTTCCTGCACCATTTGTAATGTTCCTAAATAATGGTTCTTTCTGAAGGACAGCCATTCAGCGTATGCAATTGTCGGGTTTTTATCAATATTGATTTCGTGCGTTGAATCATATGTGCTCTATTTTTCAATAATGGTAGTCGAACTGAAAATGGAAGAAAATTTGCATAATTGTTAATTGTTAAAACAAAATGTGTATTGTAAATTATAGGATTGAAAAATATGTTTTGTTTTATTTTGTTTGTTGCCCTGGCTTGACTTCTATTGGATGGTAGGGGGGTAAGGTTGGCTTTGATTCAAAGAGGGCAAGCTGGAAAGGTTTTGGTTAGATTTGGCTTTTATTGATTATTTTTAGTTGAGTTGGGTTTGGTTGGGTTGGTTTTGGGGCTAAGGTTTGGGTTTGGGTGGGTTTGGGTTGGGTTGGGTTGGGTTGGGTTGGGTTTTGGTTGGAGTTGGGTTAGGCTGGGTTTGGGTTGGGTTGGGTTGGGTTGGGCTGGGCTGGTTTGGGCTGGGTTGGGTTGGGTTGGGTTGGGTTTGGGTTTTGGTTGGGTTGGGTTGGGTTGGGTTGCGTTGGGCTGGGTTGGGTTGGGTTGGGGTTGGGGTTGGGGTTGGGTTGGGTTGGGTTGGGTTGGGTTGGGTTGGGTTATCCGTGCTGGGCTGGACTGGGTTGGGTTGGGCTGGACTGGGCTGGGCTTGATTGGATTGGGTTGGGCTGGGTTAGTTTGTGTTCGCTGGGTTGGGTAAGAGTAAAACACCAAAAGGGGGACAATGGGGGTCCCCAATTGCAGGAAAATACACACTTACGTGGGTTTGGTTGGGTTGAGTTTGTTTCAGCACTGGGGATGTTGAACAATTGTGGTGGGTTGGGTTGGGTTGGGTTGGGGTTGGGGTGTGGTGGGGTGGGGTGGGGTGTGGTGGGGTGGGGTGGATTGGGGTGGGTTTTGTTTGGTTTGGGTTGGGTTATGTTGGGTTGGGTTGGGTTGGGCTGGGTCGGGTTCCGTATGGCTGGGTAGGGTTTATCGGGTTGGGTCGGATTTTGTTGGGTTAGGTTGGGTTGGTTGGGGTGGTCGGTGTTGGATTCTGTTGGTGTAACTTTTCGATTTTAAAGTATTGTGAATGTTTAATTGACTTACAGTGTATAACTTTTTCTTGTATGTTTGACGTGTAGCGAAGCAGACCTGAATTTATATCTTGTGTAACTTAATGTGGCTGTATTAAGGGAATTAGACACCCATCCTGAATGTTTAGATGTATTAAAAGTCCACGGAGTTGGAATTGGATTATTTTGTAATGGCTTGACTTCAGTTCAACACTTAGGAATTATAATGTGTTAAGCCCGCCACACTCAAGAGCTACGTGTTAGGCAAAAAGTCATTCGACGCCGTTTGCTTAGCACGTAGCTTACAAAACAATATCACCGCAAGCGGGCATTTTTTGCTGATCGTTCTGCCTGGCGCAGCTGTGAGGCAAATATCCATCCTGTTTGATTTTTTTTTTCTCCTCGCAACGCGAAAAATCATCGTATGCGGTCAACCTGAGCTATTGTGCTGAGCTAATAAATAAGTATCTAATACAAGCACATACTCTGTTGACGCGTTTTCATGATACTGTTTTGCAATTTCTTGTAAAGCCATCTGGCGTTTGTTCCCTCTTTAGAACGTGCAACCGACAAACAAGGATAATCTAGCCAAAACTCAACCAGCTTATCCTGTAAGCCATCAATAGTATAAGTGTTTAGCAATGATGGAATTTTACTGACCATAGTATGCCATTCAGTGGATTAACTTAACTTGTTCTGAGGTTTTGGAATACTTTAACACCATCGGTCTTTGGTATAAAATCCCAAGTAAACCGTCAAACGGCTGATAAAACACCATTTGGATTTGAACACTTATTCAGGCATTTCGCGGTACTATGCGTCCCCGCCAATGTCCATATAAGGAGATTGTTTGCACTGCGCACACGAGGCACATACCATTGCCATGGCAAGAGCGGTGTCTCACAACACAGGTAAAAACGTTCGACAAAATGGATTGAAGTTTGCGGTTTTTTGACATTTTGGCCCAAAGGTATTTATAAATGAGAATAAATGTGCTTGACCATTGTTAAACAAATATGTTTAAAATCCACTCAGGTTTTTATCTGCGACCAGGCCCCTTGCCAGTTTTAAACGTACTTGATTGAAACCGGCCCTTATTCATAAATGCTTGATACAGTTTAGTCATTCTTATTGGTCGAGAGCCCGTCGCGTGGGTGATTTGAAAGGGTTGATAAACCACCTAATGTTTCAAACACGTTTTACCGGTGCCACATGATTTTGGATTCTCACGAAATCTGGTCCCTTTACCAGTTCCATTTTTTATTTATTCTATATTGGTTTAACTGTTTTAGTCTTCACTTTTTGCGTATTTCATTGTCCAAAAGTTCAAACTATTCGCTCCGTTCACAAGTACCCCCACACCGGCAAAGAAAGTGCAGTTGGGGTGACAGAACGACGACATCTTACCTGACTGCGATATTTTGCCGCGAAGTGCAGCCACAGCGTGTACATAGTACAAGTCCCCTGATGTACATGCGTCACACACAAGGAACCAACGCGCGCTAACCAGCGAAATGTATCCGTCACGCCCATGGGACGTCGCTTTACTGTCTCAACAAACATTCGAGATATTCGCATTTAAAGTTGGTCTTAACAACTTGAAACTTAAAGATGCATAAAATATGCAAGACTTAGGTTTCAAAGGAAAGAAGTGATTCTAATCTTCCTAAATGTAGAAAACTTTAAGAGATTTAGGTGATTAGTTCTACAGAATTAATCAATTAAAAGAAAATTGGCTGTTCGTGAAAACGAAAAAAAACGACCAATTAGCAAATTCACCTTTTCTTGAAAACGCTAAATTTATTTTTAAAATGAGTACGCGCAGATCTTGCCCTACTGTGGTTTGAGTCAATGCATACTTTGAACAGTACGCGCAAATTTTGCCCCACTGCGCATGCGCCATCAAATACGCTCCTTTGTGAAACTTTTCTTTGCACGCTCCTGAAATTCACCCCATTTTGATAACGCTTCATTGTATTACAATGTATGTATTTACTGAAAGTTTATTAATACCATAGAGTGCGGAAATTCGCCACTTCTTGAAAGCGCAAAACGGTACTCGTGGCATTCGCCCATTCGTTAAGTTAATAGGGATTCGTTGTAGCTATGATATATTTATTAATTTTCACATTTTGTTTCTCCAAAAACAGACGATTTTTAAAACGGTGACGATTTATTCCCTTGTTTAAATTGACAAAAAGGATTCTTTGTTATTATTCAGCATTGTTACTTGTGACTAGACTTGCAACAGGACTTGTGATTTACTTTTTGACTGGACGTGTGATGGACTCCACTACGACACTGATTGCGAGCTGAATCCCCCACTCAAACACCTGAAAAAAAGGGGTATAAACCAAAGTCGCGACAAATCAAGCTGAATCCCCCACTCAAACACCCGAAAAAGGGGTATAAACCAAAGTCGCGACATTTACCATGAAACCATTAGTAGAGCAGGCTAAAGCCCGGCGCACACCATTCCGATTTTCATCGGGCTATCGTACACAGGTGTACGCTAAAAATTCGGACCGATCTGACCGTACATTTTATTAAAAACTGATAGCTGCATTTTTGTCATCATGTGACTATTTATCATGTGACTGATAAACATGTGACTGGCAATAGATTGGAATTGGTCATGTGTCAGAAATAAACAATGCTGTTTTTTTGTTGAACTACAACTCATTAATATTTAGGAGCCTTTCAGCACAATTCAAGTTCTTCGTAACAGTACATGAAATAGTCAGGTACCAACACTCTCTAGTGTGTCTTTACTGCAGTAGTAACAAGGATTACAACAACAGACTGGTTCTGTGCAGATTACATACCATAAACTATATGTGTACGAGGCGGGTTCCAGAGGGAATTTCTGGTGCTACCAGAAAAACTACCGCACGGCAGCGAGCTGGATACTTAACGGGATGACGTCACCTGGGAGCGTATCATTTTTACTTCCCGGACGCGCTGGGGACTCTGCCAATGACGCGCTCCAATTTAATCATGAATATTTATAGATGTAGTTATTGTACATACAAATGGAGTACAGCATAAGGTAAGCATTTATACGCTTTGTGGAGACAACCAACACGCATTTATAATGTCCAAATTTATGTAATACCCATCCAAACCCATGCTTTAAAGATTGCTTGATGGTTGAATCCGCTCACTCACAAACACACACAAAAGCCTACAACAAAATAATGTCCAAAAGGTAATTAAAGTTTTATTTAAACGTTGTTATGACGATTTTTTTATAATGCGTTAGAAAACTTGATTAATGGTTATAAGCGGAAGTAATGAATGGTTATTGTTTACCGTATTAATAAAGAAGGTTGTCTATTGTAGCTCAATGAGTGACAATCGGAGATGCAGATATTAACTCCGCAGTATTAATCGTCTCCTGACACCTTTCCTTAAAACAGCCTTAATGAACCACAGACTGAATCTTTCCACATCAAATATAACAGGCTGATTACGGGTAGGGTGCCACACGAAGCATCAGTTGAGCACGGTGAGCTACGAGGGACAGATTCGCAGTGCAGCATCGGAGCGATTGTTGACGACTATAGTTTGACCTTCCTACAAGAAATTAGTATATCGTGTTTCCTGATGAGTGCATTGACAACTACCAGTAAAACGTTCCTTGATCTTGATCTTGATCTTGATTGATATAGCTGATGAGCTCCTATAGGAACATCACTCAGCTTCCTGCTAACAGCCGTCTAGAAACGCTCTGACGATAAGCTGATCTCATATACTTTGACGCGGATCCTGGACACTTGTTTCCGATTCACAGCAATTTAGGTAAATGACAATTTGATACAAAAAAGTACATGTTTAGTACATGCGTAAGTCGTCATCAGTGTGTCGACATTAGTGGTTGTAGTACAAATTAAACTAGACGGATTCCGGACTCACATTTGAGAGAGAAACAGTTACAGGTTGTTGTAACGCTCCATACAGTGAGCAACAATATCTCTCTCCCGTTTCAAATTCCTACAAGCTAGAAGTGCTTCTCAAAAGACAGAAGGACTACTAGAGCATCCCAACAAAACCACCAACCGTCAATTTGTACTCATCAGAATCAACACAAACATTAACCATGAATGCAACTGATGAACACAATGAGGAACCAACTGGAGAAAAGTTGGTGTGTCAGATCATGGCAGCAGAAGGAGTAATTGGTGTCTTAGGGAACATATTAGTGTGCTACGTCATCTTGCGTGTCAAATTCTTACACAACATAACGAACTACCTGCTGGTGAATTTAGCTGTTGCTGATATGCTGCTGTGTTTTCAAGTATTCCTATATTATTCAATATCAGACTGTAAGCTTATTGCTTTTGCTCCAGTAAGCAAAGGCGTGAGAGACTTGTTCTGCCGACTTCTAGCATCAAAGTTCTTGGCGTTTGCATTGACCTATGCCTCTGCCTACAATCTCTGTGTGGTTACATTAGAGAGGTACATTGCCATAGTACACCCTCTACACTACGCGAGGAAACTCACAACAGCACGGATGGTTACTTTAATTATTATGGTTTGGGTGACATCATTTGTTGTGCATATAACTTTGCTTTTTACAGTCGAGCCCATCGATGCTCCCAACAAGATTTGCTCATTCAAATATCCTCACCAGGTATTTCCAATTCTAGTCAGCATATATTCATTTTTCTTGGGATATTTGCTGCCCCTATCATTTATGAGTTTGGCTTACTATAAGATGCAGGTCACTCTCAAAAGACAAGCAAAAGCCCTGAACCTGCAACATGCAAGGGCAGCAGCCTATGATCTTGTGATTGCTAGACAGAACCTGATCAGCATGCTTAAAACTGTCTTGGGAGCTCTCATTGTTTTATGGACACTGGATTATGTAGTTACCCTTCCCTGCTTACATCGAACAGACGAGGCTCAGTTCTCGTTCTGTGGATCCAAGCCTTACCACTATGCCAGAGTTTTTGCTAATTTACTATTTAATTTCAATTCAGTCATTAATCCTATCATCTATGAGTTTAAATACAAGAAGTTCAAGCAAGGTTTTAAGCTAGCATTTTGCAGATGCTTTAAAAGGCATAACGGTAACAGAGTCGGCGTTGACATAGCACCATTATGACTTTGATGAAATACATAATCTAGTATAATATATTATGTCGTATATTTTACCAGTGCATTTTATTTTTGCTGAAGGAGAATTTTTTGTCGTTTCGGATAAAGTATACTTTCCTAAAATGGACTTCATACTCCATTCAGGAAAAATGTTATTATAAATGAAATCCAAGATGGCAGCTATTTTGTAAAATCTAAGATGGCTGCCATCCATCGGGGATACCTCAGCAGCAATGTGATATTTAGATTACTTGGTATCGAATGTATGGGGTTTACCACCGAAATGGACTTCTTACGACATTCGATACCAAATTTATTAAATAACTCGTAAATGACCACCATTTTGGGATATTCAAGATGGCTGACATCCAGCTGGCGTACACCATAAACAATAATGTACTCGGGTTCATTGGTATCAAAAACTCTGAGTTAGCCACCAAAATGAACTTCATATGACAATCAGGTCCGAAGTTATGATTATCATACAAAATAGGTCCAAAATGGCGGTCATTTCTGAAATTCAAGATGACTGCCACACGGTAGATGGAAAAAAAATGTGATATGGATTTCTGGTATAGAAGGTATACTCTATCCAAATGTGACAAAAATTCCTTCTTTACTAAAAAAAAAGTAAAAGTACATAACAGCCTATACTGAAGTGGCTCTATCCCTTTTACAGGCGCTTGGCAGGAAACAAAGTGAAAATGTGTGTTGACCGTAGACGGGGAATAATCCCCATGCATACGTACATAATATAGCGTTGACTCGCCAAGTCTATGTAGATGCTTTAATTGAATAACAAGCGCGGAAAAATATTGCGAGTAATGATAAAGGGACAAATTTCTCTTTATTTAATATGTCAAAAAGACAACGCTAGCAACGCTATAAATGCCAGCCAGACGTGTAAGTTATGGCGTTCTTCTCAACATTAGTCAACTCCTAATTTATTGAAGTTTTCGATCGACTGCCAAAAATCATCCACTTCTTACTAAAAAAAAGGCGCCGACTCAGTACAGAATATTGTGATCTACAATGACCATACAGTTAATATGCTCGCTGCATGATTGATTGGCCTTTAACCGTAAAAGGGCCAGGTTATTTTGATTATCTCTCAGCCGGGGGGGGGGGGATTCTACCGCCCCCCCCCCCGGCCAACGAGTGACGAAAAATGTTGAACTCTGTACATGCATAGATCAACTAACCATAAACATACTCAAGAAATGTTATGAAAATTGGTCAACAGGTTTTGGAATTATGGCCAATTTATTATTCATATGTCCGAATGTATTGTGCTCTGTGTACACGACGTTTAATTATGGGAAAGTTCAGTTTTCACGGCGCGTGGCGCCGGAAAATGCTCGCTGCGCGGCAACCCGTCGTCCGATTTTTATGTTTTTGGTATCAAAAGTCATGCGTAAGGCTCGAGGCTAAAAAGTCATACAACTCAGGTCACGAGAAAAAAAATCAAGGCTATTGCGGAAAAACGTTGAGGTGGGGGGGGGGCGGATTCCGCCCCGGCCCTTTTAGGGTTAAAACAAAAGTACAATTGAGGTTTTTGCTCAACCACTTTGCAATGAACTAAAGATATCGTCCGAATTGCTTACTAATTATCGGACATGATTTAAGCAGTTTATGCTGTTTTGTAAATTAAAAAAAAATCTGCTGAAATCATATCCGATAATTACATCAATTACTATTGTTGTGACATACGTACAAATGGTGAAGTTGTTTTTAGCACCATGCGCTTATTCCTGTATATGTTGTTTTGTGTGTGTGTTTGTTTGTTTGTTTGTTTTTTTTTTTTTATTATAAATAAAGTTAGTATTCGTAATAGTTTGATATTGGGCACATTACATTGTCAACAAACCATTGTTACCGTGCTTGGGTATGACTAAATCTCGAGACTTCTCGGAACTGTTATCCAGAAATTAGATGGTATTTTACTTTGGCATGGTATTTTACTTTGGCATTCAAACGAAACGATTTGTTTCGTTTGAAGCAACACAAGTCCTCAAAAGAAGGGCGCTTATCAAATAACCTGTTGAAATTTCAGCTCAGTGAATGTTGTATATTCTAGCTCTATTTCACTTCAAAAGTTGCCAAATCATGATTTGAATTGTGCCCGAAATCTGCGTCCGGGACACGTTCTCATATAGTTGATGGCAGCTACGCGATGTCACGCACTGAGCCGACGGATCAACCGCGCGCGTGTGTGCGCTGTGTCAACGCTTGCGCGTACCCATTCACGGCTTCGCCGAATAAAATAAACCGGACTGCTTAGGCCAAAACAAAAAATCACCGGTTTCTGGTCTGGGCGTGCGGCGCCGTAGCCACGTTTGTCGGCGAAATTAAAATATTGTTTGTTTTTGTTCAATGTCAGATGATGTCTCAAAACCGCCAAACTCATTGCTTTAATTGTAATCCTGCTGCTGCACATTTTTAACGTATTTTTAGATGGGGTTACAATCGAGTATAAGCTGTATGTGGCCTCTCTGGGCTCCCATATATTTTGCTCTAAATTTAGTCGGACACTATTTGCAGGCGGTGTTGTAATTGTTTAATTGTGCGTCTGGAAGCCAGACTGGGGGGGGGGGGTGATAGTCGTGTATCTGGAACCTTTCAACGCTTTTAATTAGCGAAATATGTAAGGGAGCAGACTAATGACCACCTGGCAGCTCATGCACGATGTCGATGTCCATGTATGGTCTTACTCTACCGTTTTCTCTGATTTGTGTCTTGACTGTCAAAATGTCCACAAGAATATTCGCGTCGGTCGAGATCGTATGTGGCTGCAGATTTCTCTAGCCTTATGGCCTTACTGAGGTTGCCTCAAGCTCCACTCTGAAGGATATTTTTGAGAGTTTTAGGGGGATCGAAGCGTTATCTGCAACGTCAGCCGACATTTGAAGAAAATAAAGTTGAGAAAAAAAAAACTGCGTCGCCGCACCATATTTGGGGCAAGCTCCATACCAGAAACTGGAGACTATTTTTTTCTGGCCTAAAGGAAACTTCAAAAAAAAATGCGTGGTTAGACACGTTTTTTGAAAATGACCTTTTTTTAATTGTTTTCTTGAACTTGCCAAACAGAACATTTTCATAGGAAGTTTTAATAGTGCCATTAGTGTATTTTAACCAGGCATGCTTTTGAACAACAATTTTGTCGGTTACTTTTAAATAGCTGCAATTTCAATACTGGTATAGTTAAACTTAGAAGAATATTTGCATGTTTGTTAATGCTTTAAACAACCTGTGTATTGTAAATTGTATATCATAAGAGTAAACATCAGAGCAACCTTTCACACATTTCAATTTGATGCAGTCAAGAGTATAATTAGTCACTGAATGATAATGTTTGGTTTTGGTTTGTTGGATGGCTTTGGGATTGAATAAGGCAGCTTGGATTCACAGAGGGCTGGTCTGGGTTTAGAAAAAGTGGGGAACGTTTTGGTTATATTTTGCATTATTTGGTTGGTCTTCGTGGTCTGGTTGGGCTAAGTTGGGTAAAGTTGTTTTGGGTTTGGGTTGATTTTGGGTTGGGTTTTGTTTGGTTGTTTGGGTTGGGTTGGGTTGGGTTGGGTTGGATTGGGTTGGGTTGGGTTGGATTGGGTTGGGTTGAAGTTGGGTCGGGTTGGGTCGGGTTGGGTCGGGTTGGGTTGGGTTGGGTTGGGGTTTGGGTTGGGATGAATCGGGTTAGGTTGGTTTGGGTTGGGTTAAGTTGGGTTTGGGTTGGGTTTGGTTGGGTTTAGTTTGTTTCTGCATTCAATAGGGACGTTGAACAAAAGAGGACAATAGAGTTTCCGAATCCGAAGGTCCCAAATTTGGCGATGTGTACAAAACATATGGCAGGTCTTCCTAAAACGTTAGTGTAAAAACAAAAGAGGGACAATAGAGGGTCCCCAATTGTCCACTCTGGTATGAGTTCCCTATTGACCACAATGGTATGGGTGTTGTCGCATTTTGATTTTAAAGTATCGTGAATATCTAATGAAATTATATTCATAAATACCTCAGACAGTTTAGCCATTCCTATTGGTCGAGAGCCCGTCACGTGGCCGGTATTAAACGGATGATAAAGACATGGCTAGCTGGTCTTAAACACTTTTCCAGTGTCACAATAAAATGTGGACTCCTAAAAATCCAGTGCCTCTTATCGTTTCATTGGTTGAACGTTCACTATCCTCACGTAGGCATGCGCAACACTACGAGGGAGTTAGAATTTTATAGTTCTAAATTCAAAACGCAACGCGCCAGGTGCGTTCTGCGCGACATCGCATAGAACATGATACGCGCGCGTCAATCTCCATAAAAGGGTTGTTTTCATCTTACTCGCCAGCTGAACACTCCATTATTTTGCAGGAGGGATGATTCAAAAAGCATAAAGTGAATTTGTTGAACAAAATCGGGATGTTTTGAACGAATTATATGACTTTTTTTACCGAAAAGGTATTTATGGATGGGAATAAATATGTACTCCGTCGGTATTTATCACTCTGTTTAATACCACTTAGAGTCTGATAATTTCACAGCGCTGCTGATAATTACCCTCGCCTCCGGCTCGGGTAATTATCAGCACCCAGACTCTAAGTGGTATTAAACAGAGTGATAAAAACCTCCCGAGCACACATTTATTCCCTTAATAATAGGTTTTCTATTAACAGCGTTTAACTCAGATCAAAGCGCTTTACTTTATTATATTGTGTGTATGACGGGTACTTGAATTATATATTGTGTATCTTGCTGTTGCTGTATTAATGGCAAAGACCCAACCTGAGTGTTTAGATGTATTAGACATCCACAAAATTAGAATAGGGTTAATATTATCATAACTTGACTTCAGGTTCAGCACCTAGACATTACAATGTATTAGCCGTCAATCCAAAAATAACAGTCTGTGGATTAACTTAACATGTTCTGAGATTTTGAAATACTTGAACGGTCTCAGTCTTGGGTATACAATCCAAAGTAGGTCGTTGGCTAGGTGCCTGGGGGCGAGATCAGGACAGACACTACGTCAGGGCATGTTGAGCCAGTTATAGTTTAAAGCCGCAGTAGTGGGGAGTTGTGGGTTCCTAGTCAACTGAGTTTCACCATTTGTTAGCGCCGTTGGTAAGAGTCCCACAGAGTCGGTAGGCTTTGGCCGTCTTCGTCTCCTCGTAACCGCGAATTAAATGCAGACCAGGTGCTCTCTAAATTGCAAAGAGTGAAAATTCACTCCATTCGAGTGAAGATTCACTCGGAAACTAGGGACTAGACGTTTTAGAGTGAACATTCTTCAGTCGTAAAGATCGAGTTTTCACTCGAGCTTCGACTGAAGTGGCTCATATTTAGACTATTTCAATCAAAAATGAGAGTGATTTTCACTCTAAAACGTCTAGTCCCTAATTTCACTCTTTGAAATTTAGAGAGTGACTCACCATAACCTGTCAGTATTGATGTTGATTGGTTTGCAGATTTCAATTGAAAATTGAATAGTGAAAATTTGTATTTGGATGACTGTTGTTAAACGTTGCAAATGTGCCATGGTACTTACGCACTTTTTGTGTTTGTGTGTATTAAAATGTACCTTGAATTTTGTGCTATGTATTATAAGCTGCTATGGATAGTGCATGTAGTTATCGTATAAAGAAGTCGCATTCTTGGTGTCAATTTATACTTAAGGAATAACAGTGTGAGGATCCGGTCTTGACTGCGTGATAATGACCGGGTTGGGGGGTGACCGCTGTAACCGGAGCGCTAGCCAGACGTAGTCGAGGTCCAATAACAACAGTCAACCCCAGACCCCGTCATGATCACACATTAAAGCCCGGATCCTAACCATGTTATTCCAATTTTGCAAAAAAAAATTCGGCGTTAGAAAGATTTGTGTTAATGTTCATGGGCCACATTTTAGCTTATGCGTGGTACCCTGTCTCTTCAATATGGGTTGTAACGTCTGGTTTTGCAAACTCCGCAATGAGACAGACATCTTCTGAGGGCCAAACTAACGCCGACCATCGACCAAAAGGATCGTCAGCCAGGTCCCACATTGGCACAGGACCCCACGGATAGCCAGACTATACTGCAGGGCAAGCACCTGTGCATCACAACCATATCCACACACATTCCCCCTTCGCATGGACAAGCAATGAACAGACTGCTGATTTGGGCCCACCTTCGTTTATGGATTTTTAATGTATTTATTAATTAACTCATTTACTTAATTCGTAATGAGTAGTTTCAGTGACTGTTCATAATGTTGGTGAAATTGTGAAGTAAATTAATTGTGTAACTGTACATTTCATTCTTTCTTCTTTCGTTTTGTCTGAGTTGAGTCGGTAATGCTTTTGATTGCTCTCCCGATCATTCCTCCAGCTCTCCCTTTCTTGTCGATGAGGGGGTACTTGTGCAAGGAGCCATACTGTTCATGGACATTGTTCACAGTGGTCGCCAGTCGTTTACGCGATACGCACGAACAATTTAACTGTCAAATGTGACGATTAAACTGTCAAGTGTGGCATTCAAATAAGTATTGCTTCTGCCGAACAAAATATAATTCTCGATTCCAATTGTGTCGCGCTCTTCATTCAGGTAGAATTTTAAAGGATATTTCTCACCCACCAAATTCAATACTGTTATTTAACCCGTTGAATTTTAGGCCGTCCACACTCTGCATATATTTATTATTTCTACTGCTCGAGCAACTCGAGCTCGAGTCAAAACCTGTGGGCACCGTGCCTATCACTACGTTGGGCATACGTGTGTTTGGATATATCAGCCGGGGCAACGCGTGACCTAGGCGGTGTATGACGTAACCATTTTTACAGCTTAATGCGTGATCGACAACAGACCGGCTTTTAACGTTATTTACCCCTCCCTCCTCCGCTATTCAGCAAATGTATTTCCAAAAGACACTGTAACCAAAAAGCCTTGACATTTTATTAAAAATTAACTTCAGATCAGTAACATTTACGGGTGCCTTTTTACGGCCGACTAGCTGATAAGCAAATAAAGCAAAACTATGATATTAAGTTAAGATTTTCTCCACAAGTAATTACTCCATGGAATCTTTGAAAAACGAGAATGTTAATTATAATTGTAATCATGAATGAAAGTGATGATCTGCCATAGTCGGGATTTAAGATATGAACTTATTTTTATGGTAAATTGCATTGTATACTGTGACGTGCACTGTTACTTGTGTTTTACAAAATCCTTTATTTTTCTCTTGTTTTGCACGCACCTCAGTACTAGGAAAGTAGAACACACCTTTCGCATAGTCATAGTCGAGTCGAAAAGTTTTAAACCAATGAGAAACCGGTATTGTCCCCGCCCGTAAAAGCGCGCCACTAAATTTCAAAGCATTTGGCGTTCGGTGCATGCACATAATACACAAGGACATGTTCTTGCATTCCTTGCCATTGTAAGCAATTACGATCGAGTAGTGTTTCCATGATGCTGCTAATTGATTGGTATGCGAATAAGTGTGAAGAATGCAAATGTATAGACAGCGTGTGAGAGAGTGAAAACGACGTTTTATGGCAAAACGATAACTCTCGATTGGGTCCAACTGATTTGCATAAAATAGTGGCCACATGAGGTCGCTGTTCGCGCTGTATTTTTACCTGCACTGCATAGCGCGCGAGGATATGCCGCCGTTAGATTACCGAGTACGGGACAAAGACAAGAGCCTTGACCAAGGCTAATTTCACGGTCGCTGTTTCACATATAATTGTGTATACGAGTTTTATTCTGTGTTCGAGTTGGAGCGCGTACGAAATTGTCCACGTAACCGTTGTGGAAAGAATGTTGCAACCCTACGCTGGTTTTTCTTCATCTCGATGAAGGTCAGTCATTGCAAAAATTATGATAAGACATGAATCTAGGACTGAGAAACAGCTCCAATGTTGTTAGTAAATACTTAGAAAATGTTCTAGACTCTCCATAGACTTTGTATACAACCACTAAAGTGGCGTCAGGTTGCAACTATCCTTCGCGAGTTGTCATCATTGGCGTAGCCACGGGGGGGGGGGGGGGGGGGTGCGTGTGTGTGTGTGGGGGGGGCGACAGCCCCCTCCCCCATGAAACCTTGTCCCCCCCGCAGTCGCCCCCTCTGAGATTTTGAGTTTAAAAAAAGTATAATTGATCTACATGACACCCCCCCCCCATAAAATGTTCCAGGCCCCCCCCCAGCTCCCCCAGCCCCCCCCCCCCAGCTCCCCCCAGCCCCCCCCAGCCCCCCCCCCCCCCAATGTAAAAAATTCCTGGCTACGCAACTGGTTGTCATGTGTACGAGTTGGTCGCGTACGAGTTGGTTCGCGTACGAGTTGACCTGTATTCGGCCTATGTACACGTATACATCCATGCGTGCATGCTCGCCGTTGCCGAGCTGTGGGCCATGAGTTATGCATCTTGTACTGTTGTATCTTATCTTGCAAAGTGTCCAAGAAATGTTATGGATTGGGGACGGTATGACAATAACAAAGAGCTTGAGGAAAATGTTATTGCAAATACCTGTTGTCACAGACATCATGGTTTCTCCAACTTATAGCTATAATGCTGTGATATACTGCACAGTTCGGGAAGGGAATAAATAATATTAAGATGAAACAGGTCGTGTTTTGATGGGCTTCCGTAGTTGTTTACGTTTAGAAAAGACAATTTTACATGATAATATAGTATTGTTTCACCTGAAAGTTATGGAAAATTAACTTAATCCTCTTTTACCTAATAAATGTGTACACATATTTTCACATACATCAAGTAAACTTTCACACAACTTTCAGGAAACTTTTACCCAACACGCATTATGTAACGTTTTACACAATTGCAAGTGAGTTCGTATAGTACATATAAAACATGGTTAAATTTTACACAACTTGTGTATTTTTTTTTTCTGAGAGTGTAACATTTATTTGTTATGCCGCCGAAACTGACTGTATGGAATCCTCCAAATTCCTAAAAGGGTGGATACATATGTTCCCCAATACCTATGTTCCCCAAAACCAAAGTAAACAAAGTGAAAGCACAACACGCCGCCATTGTTCGGTCACGCATTCGTGCACAAACACTGCGCGATGTCCTATCCAGTCTGTGTATATGGAGATCAATGGGTTCAATGCACAAGTACCTCTTCAACGGCCAATAGGAGAGTTGGGGCGGGGAGACCTAGACTGGTTCCCGGTCCATCCACTGCATATTTCGAATGATCCAAAGTTATTGGGGCGGGGAGCAGTCTGGGAATTAGACCATCGCAAATTAAATTCAAACGCATTCGCGCGCCCACGACGCCTGACGCTCGCGCGAAAACGTTGTGGCTATGATAGCTTTGGCACATGCAGGAACGGGTGCGTACTTCGCGCGCGAACCAGTACAGTACAATACGCGCTAGCGCGTGTCCCGTCCGCGCAGCTCCCAAAATTGGTAAAAAAGGCGCACTCATTATAGTTGATGCACGGAGCTCATAACCTTTAGAAGGCAGAGGGTAGCAGGAAAGGAAGACATATCCTGTGCTCTCGTTAGAACAGGTTTCAAGCAAAACCATACGCCCCCGTGCTTATTAAGATATTCATGCTAAGTAGGTCCTAACAACTTTACTGTTGGAGAGTAATCAGACAAACCATTTTGATATAATTGTTGTTTGTAATAAGTCAATGTGGACGGCGAAAGAAAAAAAAAACACTGTCTGCTGAATGGTTGGTGAAGAAGTATGTATTAATTCTACGAATACTTATAGAACTGAAAGTATCTGAACACTTCCCGTATATTTCTTGGATCGTTTAAAGACAATACGTCATTTCTTTCGTTTTCAGTGAAAAAAATTATCAAGGAGTCGATTTGATAATTCGATCAATGACTCGATTTGTCATGAGACACTTCGGCAAACAAAATGTATCAATTAGTGTACTGAACCCCGAGGCCAGTTCATACGGAAGCGAAAGCGATGTGAAATTCATGACGTCAACAACTGAAATGCTCGCCGCGTTATCCTAACGCATTCAATTTATACTGAAATTCGCATGAATAATACACCGGCCTTTAGTCTTTCAGTTAACACTGAATTCAACTTTATTTATCTGAAACCAAGTTGTACTTTAGGACCATTAAACCAGACACTTAAGCACGTGCTTGGTCTGTGACTGTTTGCTCTAAATCTCTTGTCTACATGTAGCCTAGGTCAATTGGGTTAAAGGTTGAAGTTAAGAGGGTTCAGGGTTGGTTTTGAGTCGATACTACCAGGTACTAGGCGCGATAGAACTACCCTGCTCCCATTTGGGCAAGTTCCTCAAACTCTGCGCAGGCTCTCTTCATTACTCCGAGTTGGAAACTACGTCTAAAAGGTAAACATACATTTGTTCGATAAGACATTTATTCCGCTAGCACAAAAACACCTGCTTAAAGGGAATGTACATCATTGGCTTTTGCTGTAATTTTCGGAAATGAACTATTCAAGGGGTTAGTATAATAGATCAAATATTGTTACACTGACATTTGTGAAGTTTTGTGTTCGAAAAGGTTGGAATAATCAAGGAAAACAAAAATGTTCAAGTAGTCTGGCTCCCTGACTCCACAAAAGATAAAATGGATCAATTTATAGATGATGGAAAATTGTAAGGCAAGGCCAAGGGAACCAGTCTTGCTGGCCTGCACCCGTTCATGAACATGTAACCTATAGCAAACAAAATTTGAACTGAAAAAATGGTAAATTTGGAGCAGTAGTTGAACAATAGTTAGGTTTTTCCAACGCTGGTCGGCCGACCACCGTTGGAAATGTATACAAACATACCATTTTCTTGAATATGACTTCACACCAGGTGCCATAATTTTACAAGATGCTTGAGATTGTTATTTACCAACATCCTAGTAAGGTATTTCGTAAAAACTTGGTAGTTTTATTTTTCGATGTTTGCAAATGTTGTATATTCCCTTTAAATACCATAACTAACCATGTGGAAGTGCCAACTACTCTCGGTAAACACATCTATAATGTTCTCCAAAACACTTAAGGCTCATTACTTATATGTTTATTATAAGATGGAATTATAGGTTAATTATAAGATGGGTTTATTATAAGATGGAATATTTACTTATATGTTCATAGATGTGAAGTTAGAGAAAGAACTTTTCATTTGCATTGTACATGTACATGTATTTAGTTTGACGATCCAAGTTGACAATGAAGTAACGCTATCAGATTCTGAACTTGTGGAATTCTATGAGCTTCTTTATTCCTCCAAGACTTCAGTATGAAGCTCCTGCTTGCAGTCTTTCTCGGCTTGCTGGCCGCGGTGTCGTCTTCTCCCGTGAAGTCACTCAAGCAGGACTTTGTCGAGTATTCCGCGGACCTCGTGGAGAAAATCAACTCGATGGACACAACATGGAGGGTAAATCATAACCATTATACAGGACAGCCAAACCCACGACTAATTTACACGCTTACATATTGACTTGTGTGTTTACTTCAACCTGTGTAAATGTAATGCAACATATGTGTAGTTATTATTGCAACCTCTGGTGATAAATTCTGTGTAAGAACAGGCATTACTGCAACCTATATGGTTGCAACCTATATGGTTGCAACCTAACAATTACTGCAACCAAAACATCTCTCTGTTGAAAGCAATCTTCTTGTGCTTTTTTAAGTCAACATTTTATAACACTTATTGTTTTCTTCATTTTACAGGCTGGACGCCACTTTGCCGGTGAGACTGCTGCGTCGGTACTGGATCGTTTCAGCACAGCCGGGTTGTCACTGGAGAAAGCCCCCAAGCTCCCTGTAGTCGAATACGATAGAGCTGGTGCCATACCCACAGAATTTGA
This sequence comes from Patiria miniata, assembly GCF_015706575.1. NCBI lineage: Eukaryota > Metazoa > Echinodermata > Asteroidea > Valvatida > Asterinidae > Patiria > Patiria miniata. The sequence goes on along the minus strand of NW_024037056.1, from coordinate 7,071,581 downwards.
CGCTCGTACTAAATGGCCAAACTGCCCGTCCATCGGCCGCGTCAATGACCAAGGCCGCTGCCGTGCATCCTGGGTAAAGGCTACTAAATTTTATGAACTATTTAATATCATTCATCAATATGTATGAGTCAAACGCGCTACTGTCACTGGTTTATGGAAGGAAACGCACGTACTGTCTCACAATCGGTCGACACTACCGGGGAAGTAATGCATATTCAAGATGGAAGTAGTGTGAAATAAGGCCGACTAGTGCCGAGGTATTGGCTGATTCGACTCCTGACAGTATTGCGTATGATTACATGTAATAGGCTGTATCCGGCCAGTAAATAGGAATTCTAATTCAATGGAGTAGAAATTGTGTACTCTGTGACCGGCTTTACTAGGCTTGTCTTGTCTTGGATTTATTATGGGCGAATTGCTCCAGATTTTGCTAAGGGAATGAATGTGTGCTTCAGAGGTTTCAAAACTCTGTTTCAGACCGGTTTGGAGACAGGATGTTGATAATAACCCGAGCCGAAGGAAAAAAACAAACAAACCTTTCCGTCGAAATAAGTCAAGAAGTATAAATTTCCAATGTTTTTGTTCAACAGTGTTTTTTTTTTGGTGGGGGAACACCCCTCTAGCTATGTCCAGTCTCACGAGTGTTGGAAAACAACTTCTTAAAAATGAGAGAGAGACTGACGCGCACTTTGCGCGTACTGCGTTCGTGACGCAGAATGCAGCTGCGCCGTTGTATTGTGAAATAGGACTATGAAATACTGACTCAGTGGTAGTATTGCTATGTGCATGCCAACGCGAGGACTGTGACCGTTCAATAAATAGAACGGTACTGGTACCATATTTCAAAGTAGTTCAAATTTCATGTGACACTGGAAAAGTGTTACAGACCAACCACCAGTTAATTTTTAACCGGATATGTGACGGGCTCTCGACAAATAGTCATGGATAAGCTATTTTGAATACTCAATTAAAATGAAACACAACACCCCAAGGCTGTGACTGTTCCTTTGTGTTTACAGGCTTTCTCTGCTGTTGGGGCAATGACAGATAGACAGTGCATTGTTCATCCGTCCGCCCCATTTAATTACTCTGTCACGGACGCTGTGACCTGCAACGTGTTTCATGAAGTTCCTGATGGGTAAGAGTAAAAATGTATCGTCTCGAAAACACTCAAAACCCCCAGAGGCTCTGAAAATATCAAAACTACACTTTTTTAGCCGACTGTCTGGTTTTTTTTGTGTTTTTTTTAAATGATTTGCAGCTTTTTTGGGGAGTGTAGATTGGGCTGGTTTGGGTGTCATAAAAAGATATGTGGTTGATTATTTTTTTTCAACGACGATCACCTTGCCACACTCTGTTGCAATAGTTACCACACTCTTTTGCAAAGTGCAGTACGCCACACCAGTCACAAGTAAGTCAACGGGCAAATCGGGTTACATTTCGTCACCGACACCACGAACTGACACAATTTTTTTTTAAATTCAAAATTTGTTTTGCACATATCAGCAGTCTGTATTGTGAAGTTTAGCATGACGAAGTTAAAATTGCTGAAATCATCTAAAATAAGCAAATTCACTAATAAATTTACAAGAAATTGGTCAATTCTGGTATTTTGTGTTACCACAAAGAGACCCTGCACAGGGTGTTAGTTCATGAAAACCAAAATGTACGTGTTTTGGGAGAGTGCGCGCGTGAAATAGCGTTAAGCCCGGTTCATACTTCACGCGAAAGCGAAAGCGAAGCGAACTTCGTCGCGTCTACCATTGTTGATGACATGAATTTCGCTTCGCACATGCTTTCGCGTGAAGTATGAACCGGGCTTTAGGGAGTGTCAGTTCGTGAAAACGAACATTGACGTGTTTTTGGAGAATTCGCGCACGCATGCACAGTGTGTGCGTGCACTCTCCCAAAACGCGTCATTTTTGGTTTTCACGAACTGACACCCATCTTAATCATTTAATTGCATTTTCACGTTAAGTGATACTAAAACCTCTAAGATAGATGGAATATTTTACTCAGTAAATTCATGTCAAACCTTCAAAAGCGTTTTTCTCCGATTTGTATTTTTGCAACGCTGACCACCGGGCGTCAGTTCGTGGTGTCGGTGACGATTTTAGGAAATAAATATCCTGGAATAAACATGAGAAAGAAATGCCTATGTCACAGTACACTTGATTTTTTTTAAGGCTAAATGATTCGAGACAATTTTTTGAAGCATTTCAAGCTCGGCCCATTGGATGTTGGGGCTTGATTGTAAGTTCTGCAGTGAGTTTACTAGTACTGGCTTTGCGATACCTGTGTTATGCTAAATGTTATTTCTTATTGGTATTGTAAGCTGTGCTGGGGGCTACAGTGCTGACGCTTGGTCAACATGGGTCTTAGATGGACTTGTGAGCGGAGGCGGGTACCATACATCCAACGGCTGCAGACCGTACGCCTACAAGCCCTGCGATCACTACGAAACGGGTAGCTACGGCCCGTGCGAGAGTCCACCTGATTCAACTTACTGTAACAAAACCTGTATAAATGGCTACACAAAGACGTACGCAGAGGACAAGAAGAAAGGTATATGGTCTGAGTAAAAATCATAATGTTCAGAAAGCGAGGCCAAAAAAAAAAGTCTCCGGTTTCTGGTATGGAGCTTGCCCAAAAAGTGGTGCGGCGACGCGGCTTTTTTTTTTTTTTACCTGTCTTTTTTGCTTCAAATGTCGGCTGATGACTGCAAATGGTGCCCGACTAAACTTAGTGCAAATATATGGGAGTCCGGAGAGGACACATAAAGCTTATTCTCGATCATCACCCCATCTAAAAACACTTTAAAATTGTGCAGCAGCAGGATTCCAGTCAAACCAGTGAGTTTGGCTGTTTTTAGACATCTTTTATTGAAAAAAAAAACTTTTTCATTTTGCCGACGCGCATGGCTACGGCGACGCGCGCGCATACCAGAAACCGGAGACTTTGTTGGGGGGCCTAAAGAGTAAACCCACTCTTGTTATACTATACTCTCGAGGACAATGCCATGTGTTCCCTTTGTCCCCTTAAAATAACACGTTCCCATAGACTAAGTACACAAACTATCTGTAGAGGACCGTTTCCAACAAAATACCCAACTCCCAAGGACAGAAATTATCGGTCGGTCCTCGGGGACAATGTAGAACACTGCGCAGACTCCTACATTATGTTACAAGCCCCATTTATTTTTGTGAAGTGTTGTTTAAGGAGGTTTCGTTAATTAATAACGGTCATCAGAAGCGTCCCTTCAAAATGCTATTTTTCACGGAGTAACTCAAGTGAATAGTTGGCATCCTTTATGAATAAAATGGAATACCTTTTCACTCACATGCGCATGTTTTATATCCAAGAAACCATTCAACAATACTTTATCCGCTCCGTGCACAAGTACCCCATCAACGGCCAGAATCGGAGAGTTGGGGATGGTCTAGACTGGTTCCCGATCCATCCACTGCG
>NW_024037056.1:5221257-5267613 GCF_015706575.1 Patiria miniata | reverse complement strand
TGCATTGTTTGAACTACAATCAGGCAACCTCAATACATTTGTTGAACCACGGAACCGTGGTCAGAAAATTTATTTAGTGTGTGTTCTTGCTAGCGCTTTTCTTCAAAATAGTACGATGGATATACCTGCAACTTTCACCAAATATGTCCAAAATGCCAGCCTATAACATATATCCCATTTGCACTTGTTTTGATAATTGCTATAAATTTTAATATTTCTTTTATCAAGATTATTCTGACTCAACCTGTACAATAATTAGCTAGAATACTTATTTTCAACTACCACGAAATATCATAAAATGATAATAAATATTTCACGATTCAAATAAAAGCACTACGTGTATATACTAATTTGATGGAGTTTTCCATTCCACGTTTTATTAAAAGGTTTTTTCGTGGGAGAGCTTACAAAAATTTTAAAGTCCTTTTACTTAATAGTGCTTGCTCACTTCACTGACTTTATTGATCGGATACTAGGATATATTAAGGATACTAAGTTCGTCTCACCCCTAGAAGAAATACATTCTTATTTATATTAAAGGCGTCACCCTTCGCAAAGTTCCCACACTGTGAATAACGGTACATCCCATCGCAGACACTGACTGTCAGGTCACCAAACTTTAGTAATTTAGTTGCAATAGAGTTTTAATAATTGTAATAACGTTATAAAGAAACTGCAATGTGAAACCTTTTATTCGCCAATATCATGCCCTAAAAATAGGCACTGCAAATGTACAAGGCACTGCCGCTAAAACAAAGATACCATAAGCTGCAATACTCATTTTCAACCGCCACGAATTAAGTTTACAAGAATTACATTCATCGTATATATTGATAATTAACTTTGAATAGGAATTGAAATCAAAACTAGGTGTTCTGACAGTTTAAAATACTTAAAAAGATCAATAAATATGCGGCTGTTGGCTGATTTGAGGGAAATTTTTTGGTAAAGGTATATACGTTTGTAAATAACCAAACAATGTTCCACTGTCCCAAGTTTTAAAATGCACGTAATGTAACACACTGATTTACTATTCCTCATACATATTCATGATCGAGAGCCGAACTCTCACTGGTCAATTCACCATCACGAGCCAGATGTTATTCTTCCTGTTTATCTAACGCGCGCACGAGGATTCTTGTACAGGGTAAATAAGCATGCGTAGTCAACTGTCCCACGGGTTACCCCATGAAACATTCGCTGCGAAATTCGCCCGAGTTGAAATGTGTTCAACTTTTGCGAATTCGCAGCGCGAATACTTGCCATGACGTCACAGATTCGCGTTCGCTTTCGCTTTCGCATGAAGTATCAACCGGGCTTTAATGTTAATTTTCCGAGCTCAATGATACCGTGCGGGAGAAAATGTATGGACGATAAAGATGCCTCCTGTACAAAAGAAAGTTATACACACAAGTCACAATCAAAATGTATTTAAAACTGTATTGCAAACGAACCAAACCAGTAAAGTTGAGGAACAATATTATTTTGGTAAGCAGTGCAAATTTATCCGAAAAATTTGTTTGAGGTGCACATTTTATATAAAAAAAAAATCGGCAACTGAATATGTATGAGGTATAGTAAAACAAACATAACATGGTTTATTTCGAGGTGTCAAGGTGTCCGGATGTGGCTCCTTCAATATCGAGAATTTTAGGTAGAGAATAAAATATACCAGCTGAAAAACAGGACAAACTTTCAACATAAGGACACATTTCAAAAACACTGGTTTTATCTGTCTCAACTCTGAAGAGGCCGGGCATCGGTTATATTGGAACAATTTCTTAACATTTCGCTTTTTCGGCAATTCAGAACAGTTAGCAAGGTAAGCCAGAACCGTTTTAAATAGGCCAACCAATGAGACACGATTTGAATTTAAACGAGAAAGAAATAAATCAATGACTCTAGTTTGACGTTTTATTTGCTCAAATAGAAAATTGTTATTTTAAATTCTGAGTTAATGTATCATTATAGTCAATGCCATTTCTTATAAAATATTGAAATCGCATGATTTTAACTTTAAATAATAAGAATTCACATTGAATTTTCTTAATTTCGCAAGTTTCAATAATTACTTTTGTTCATACTGTGAATGAATTGTATCTGTTTTTACCCGTCTGCTTGTAAATTCGCATGAAATCACTCAAGAGCGGTATTGGTTGTAACCAATGTGTTAAAAAAAAAACAGATTTAGTTTCAATAACAAAATATCAAAACCAATACCTGGTAGTCAGTATACAAATATAACATGTTTGAGGGTGGACATCGATATTCGCTCCCCGAGGTATTGGAAGTTGACAAACTAGTTCCCGAGGCGAAGCCGAGGGAACTAGTTTGTCAACTTCCAATACCGATGAATACCAATGAAATTAAATTGAACTGCTCTGTTGGCGACAGTTACTACTAGCATATAGTGACCAAATTAGTTTTTAGTGAAATTAATTTTCAGGTGTCGAACATTAGTTACCCTAGAGCTTCGTCAAATTTCAACGGAAGTACATTTATTCTGCACTGATGAATCTGAATGGGTGTCGGGGTTGAATATCGAGTTCTCTGCGCTTGTCATTATGGCAATCAAGTTTTGTTTCAATCTTTTTGCTTTGCTGTGGCTAGGGTCGTCATTTGGAGCCACTGATTCACCCTGTGTAAAGCTTGTCTTATTTTAGTTTCAGAGATAACTCCTTAGCAACCTCTTCCATTCATCATGGTGTTCTGTTAGAATTTATCGTCATTGTTGCTGTCACTTCATCTATCAACGCTGTATTTGGCCCAGGCCCAGGGTTCTGCCCATCTCTGGTCTCTGCCAATGCCACTCTCGGCTCTACACTGTCCAATGCTCTTGCCCCCCCCCCCCCCCCCCCACTGGCAATTTTTGGGCGGGGGAAGCGTGTTATCGCTTCACTGAAACACCGGCTACTTGGGATGACAGCCATTCGGATTGCCAAGCCATGCGAGGCAAGATGGCCGCTCCTTGCTCGCTGGAGGGAATGACCCTCATAGCGGAATTGGCGCGAAATGTGGTCATGCGGTTCTACGCCTGGATTGCAATGACAGAACAGTCAATGGAGCTTGGGAGTGTGACGGTCAGGAAGGAATCCAGCCCATCTTGCAGATTTTTTCAAGTGCCCCTTTTGCGGCCATAAATGTGCCCCTTGAGCATAAAAATGCCCTTCGAGATAAAAAAAAATGCCCTTAAAGTATCTTACTACTATTATAAGATGGAATTTTGCGTCGGGGTGATATCAATCAAATTAGGTTTTTGCCCTTCACCGACGTTTAAACACTGTATACTCAGTGTGTTACCTCCCGAGTGAAAGTTGGAAAAATCACTCGGTTGGGACTCGAGGATACAGTGTTTAAACGTCGGTGAAGGGCAAAAACCTAATTTGATTGATATCTTACTACTATTTCTTAGAAGTAACCATTTTCCAATAATGGTATAAATAGTTTTGATATAAACGAGGAATATGAATACCAAGCCCCCAAAACCCATACAATACGCCCTGAAAAGGGGCACATAATGCATAATTAGCATATAATCATCGGTTTTAAAGAGCGCCCCCCTATGTTGGAAGATGGCGCTCGAATTCAAACCACAGTTCTTGCGATCCATAGTTTATTCCACTATCCACTAGGCCACGACGAAAGCAGTTGCATGACTGTGTGATAACAATGGTGTGACGTAATTGTTTTTTTTTCTTATGAATAAACATCGAAGCAGATGAATAATCATGATCTATTCACGATGTGTGCTGCAAATAAAAACACCACTTCCCGAAGTCAGCATTTAAACAAACAACCAGCTTCTCCAATTCCAGAGGTCCAATAAAAAAAAAACAGACGAAGAATACGTTTAAACGTATAAATGAACCGGTAAATTGGAAAAATGCAGCATGTACGTTCTATGAGCATGACTTCGGTTCGTATAGCATGCAATTATCTGTAAGTCCTCCCCAAAAAATCTGACTCTGACTAACTAACTGAAACGCTACTGTAATCGCAAGAAGATGTCAGGTAACGCTCCTATTGTGGCCAACGATTTTTAAATATTGTTCATGGGCGTCGCCAGGATTTTTTTCTAGAGGGGGGCAAAACATATTTTTTCCCAAAAAAATTCTTGCATTTCTCAACAAATTCTTGATTTATTAGTTTTAGAGGGGGCAGAGACATCCCCCCCCCCCCAACTCATTAAATTTATACCACTATGACTTCGCGTCTCTTCTTCTTTTCTTTTTTTCCCCTCTTTTCCCCCTTTCTTTTTTGTGTGTGGCTTTTTCAGGGGGGGGGGGGGGTCAAGCGCCCCTTTGCCCCCCTGCGACGCCCATGATCTTATCTTTCGCCTCTGAGGGGAGAAAGCGAAAGGACCCTACAAGGAAACTTATTTGAAGAAATACATACGGGAACAAATGTATGCACTAAACCTGAGGCATTTAATTGCGGTTAGTTTTGAAACATATTTGGATGGCTTGGCACTCAGAGGGATTCAGGCCGAGTTTGTCGGGTGTCTATTCAGTAAATTCATCAAGAACTACTTGCAGTCCACTAGGTTGGAGAAAGGGGCTACAAGTCATCCGCATATTTCCAGCACTTGATCGTTTCACCCAAATCATGAGCAGCTTCATTAATAACATCCTGAAAACCAATGGGGCCGAGTTTCATTCCTTGAGGGAGAGCTCCATTGAGAACATTGTACTCTGAGAGTGCTTGGTTGTGACGTAGACATTGGGCGCGGTTGCTGACAAAGTCACACACTGTCAACAGGTTAAACCCTTGCGCAAATTCTTCTTTCTTCCCGTAGTAGGACAATTTTTTTACCCAAATCAACCCACAATTATGAGGTAATTTTAAACCAATGTTGGGTAAAAATGACATCGTCCAACAATGTTTTGCCCAACATTTTTTTCACAGTTCACAACCTAGGGACGACACATCTATGGACTCCCAAGCGGATGCATTTCTCAAAGAGGATGATTTGGTCAACGTATCAAACACTTTGGAGAAATCCGTCAGAACCACCATGCCTGTGTAGTCGACTCTGTCAGCAATAATTACCACATACAACTTACTACAGAATATAACCCAATGATCTACTTAATGGAGGTACAGTAATTCAAGTTCATGGGTCATACGTCAGTAAGTTGTACATCGAATGCACAACTTCAACCGGTGATTCATTAACTTGAGTATGGTGAACTTTGGTCAAAACGCCCATTACAGGAACGTCGACGCACACGTCCTATACCACCCGATTCAACTAGCCACCGTTGTTAATAAGTGAGGCTTGAGGACGTTATACGCCATGTTATAAACATGACCGTTATATATTACCGTATCATGTAATACAAAGGGACACGTTAATAAACGAGGCATACATCGCATGCAGCTCAGGCGCGGGGGCGGGCCGCACGCCGCGGTACGTACGTACGCGCACCGTGCAAATATAATGTGCATGGGTCTGTCGATCGGTGGCGCTTTCCATCATGGCCGCTGTGTGCCTCTTTCGTACTGTGCTGATGATCGGGTTGTACATGCGAAAAAGCATGCAAAAAATTTCTAACAAAGACTAAAGTTATGAGAATGGACTTGGAGAGAATGGCATGAATTCATTCACTACTTTTTGGAAATGTGTAGCACCAGCAGTTGATGGTAGACGAGACGGGGAGTGTGGATTCGTACACTATAGTGTAACGTTTACGAAAACAGATCAACTCGTAACTTCTAGTCGTACATGAACACCGTACGCGGACCAACTCGTACGCGACCAACTCGTACACAGGACAACTCGTATGGGAAAGAATTTCATACTGGGCCACCACTGATATTCCTTAATATGACCTGAAATTTGTACCAAAACAGTTGTAAATCTGATGAAGAAACACTGCCCTAGGTCTAATTGAACCTTTTGTGTACTGGCCCAGTCCTAGCCGTCGGACGTGGCTTTTAAACTACAAGTACAACGCCACGTTCACGGGTCTAGCCCAGTCCCAGAAATCATGCAGGAGGTCTGAGTCCGAGAGGTGGCCCAGTATCATTCTTACCAAATGGCATGAATTTAATTTTGGCCAGTGTACGAGTTGGCTGGCGTACAACTAAGGGGCCTAGTAGTGAGTAGTACAAGTTTAGTTGGTTCACGTATAGCCCCATAAATGTGGCCTATTTACTGGACTGCCTCCGTAAACATAGGCCACACATCCACATGTACAAAATCGTGTCGATTTTGCCAAATTTTGATTTTCACATTTAGGCTTACTTTGTAGGTTTTTTTTGCTTTAGAAGCATTCTCACCCTCTATATATAGGCTAATCAGAAAGTGCTGCCTTTTTCAGATGTCTAATTTTTGTGAAATTTCATGTTGAAATTTTGATACGCAAACGTGTGCAAATGTATCTGGAAATTTCACGAAAAATGGACATCTATTAAAGGCAGCACTTTCTGATTAGGCTATATAGAGGGTGAGAATGCTTCTAAAGCAAAAAAAACCTACAAAGTAAGTCTAAATGTGAAAATCAAAATTTGGCAAAGTCGACACGTTTTTGTACATGTGGATGTGTGGCCTATGTTTACGGAGGCAGTCCAGTAAATACTAGGCCACATTTATGGGGCTAGTTCACGTACAGACGTAAGAGTTGTCTCGCTTGTCTTGCGTACGACGAGTTGGTTCAAGTACGACTACAAGTTGTCCTGTTGCCTTTATAATTTCAATGCAGTAGGCCTACTGCATCATGTTTGTTAGGGCAATTGTGTAGTGTAGGGTGCCTGTTTAGGTTTGATCAAATTAGAGGCAAGGTTGTTTTGTTCTACTAAAAAATTACCTTTTTAAAGCATACATCATGTATCGTCAGACCCCCTAAAATGATGAGGATACAATGTATGTTTTGACGCACTCGCATTCAATTTGCGTTTGACAACACGCGTGCGTTGCAAGCATTTCTGCGTCAATTATGGTGACTCTCGAGAGCTACTTCTCTCAAAATAAGGGGTAGAAATTACAACGGTTGGTGTCGCATGATTCATCGCGCCTAACGCGTTATGGTACATTGCGCGGTGATTGCCATCTTTATTTTCGTGTTGCATTTTGTCGTCGTCATTGCCATTTTACTATCCAATTTCCCTCAACAATTCAAAACCCTGCCCTTTACGCCTAATCTGACATTCCTGTACGTTCTTAATGTCTCAAACTATATGTATGTCCAATACAATGTGGAATTTGTTCAGTGTTAGGCCAACCATAAAAAAAAGTTCTGCTTCTGGTTTCCCTACCTACATGTTCATGTACCCATTCTGCCAGCCCCTACCTATTTTTTGTATGGGGAAAGTGAGAAAAAAACACCCAAAATCATATTTTTCTTGATTACTCGCACATACATGCAGATGCCTCCATATATTCGTACACAAAAAAAATTGCACCAAAAAGGTCCCTACCTACATGTACATCTACCCTGTTTTCAAGTGCCATGTAATCAGAAGCAGAACTTGGTTTTTTTTTGGCCTTATATAAACCAGTACCGTAGTAGATACATGATCACCAATGTAATTACCAGCTTGTTCCCATACATGTACGAGCTTGTTCCGGCTACCGCACATCGTGCGCGCCGCGACACACTAGTATACTGTTAGCCTCAACGACCCTTGCGTGTGCTTTGTGTGCGTGTATGTACCTCCCATACACACTTCCGCAAACAGCCGTACAGTAAATTGAGGCAGAGGAAAGCCTTGACGCAACCGTGGCAAATTCTATGTGTTTCTTTATTTTTTCGGCCGAATTCGGCCGAATATTTCTGATGCGCATATATTACACAATATCCAATCAAAGCCCGTAAACTTGGACCCGCGACATACATATTCATGCCTTTTTTTCATGTAGCCTGCAAATTACTGTATACGCCACGAATGTTCACTCAAAAATAAATGTCCAGGTATTTCAATTTTCAATCCCATTTTAAACCATTTCTCCAGTTTCATTCCAAACAAATGAAATATGCCGCTACATGAATGAACACTTGTTCAAAATGATGATATATTTCCAATGTATTGCGAATGGGACAGTCATACATGTAGCTGCCGACATTTATTGTCGGTGTAACAGCGTACATTATCACGCTGCTACCCCGTGACATTCTGCCGACAGCGAATGTAGGGAACAGGTCAATTCGGACCCAGGTCAAATTGTATTCATTTCATCGAATCATGCAGGAAAACTCATATCTATAAGTCATGTCACACCCGTATGAATTAACTGCAAGAAACAAGCTATTTAATATTGACTTTGGGATGGATACGAAACTGTCATACAGGGGCATGGTAAAAAAATCTCTCTCTGAATTCGTACCATGTGCAACATATATCTTATACGTACGACATATGTATTTCACACGTACTTACGAATTGTATGTCGTACCATGAGAGAAGACTGTTTACCATAGCGCGTACTAATTATCATATTGGGCCTACACAGTTGCGTCAAGGCTATCCTCCGCCTCGACTTACTGTACGGCTGTTTGCGGAAATGTGTGTGGGAGGTACATACATGCACACAAAGCACACGCAAGGGTCATTGAGGCTAACAGTATACTAGTGTGTCGCGGTGCGCGCGGTGTGCGGTAGCCGGAACAAGCTCGTATGGGAACAAGCTGATAGCCTTGGTCAAGACTAATGTAATACTAGCCCAGTTTTATTACCATTACAGGCCTACACTAGCTACGTACGGCCACGTAATTGTATGTAGGTAAAAACGCCATTCTCCAGGCAATACACACAACCCCGAAATTGGTTCTTGCACAAATAGCAAAAGAATAACAAAAACTGCCCATTTTTATAGGATTCAATTATGGTTGTGTTTATTTATTTAGGCATACATACATACATACACTGTATATCAGATAAAAGTGACAAAAATACAAAAAAAAACAAGTGAAAACATAATGCAAGTGCAATAAGTTGCAATAGTATTTTCAAACATGTTTAATTTATGAAAAAAAGAAAGGTTTTGGAAAAACATGTATACATGTACATGTACATTCATTTAAATGACTCAACTACGTTATTTTAATAATTTGATGATGAAACTTTTCAAACTGTTTAATGTTTGCCTTTTTCACATGAGTAACACCTACATGTAGATCAGATAAAAGCTGGAAAAATAACATACATACAAACAAGTAAACAAATAACGGCTTTATGTTGCAATAATATTTTCAAATACATTTAATTTTGAAGAAAAAAAGGTTCTGGAAAACATGTATACAGGACATTCATAGTAAGTGACTAAACTACGTTGATATCAATAATTTGATGAAGCTTTGCATAATCCATTACAAATCAGTTATATTTCATGAACCCGACCCACACTAAGCACGGATCCGGGGGGGGGGGGGGGGGGGGGGGGTGGTTGTTTGGGGATCAATCCCCCCCCCCCGACTCAAAAAGACCTAATTTGTATAATTATAGTGACAAAAATTTGGAACCCACCCCCCTCGCTCTGATACTAAAAATTAATGTATTAAAGTGTACACTATTAAGTGATACAGTGTGCATGATCGTATGTTTTCAACAGCACCTTTAATTCAAAATATTGCACCAGCCCCCCCCCCCTTCGATTTTGAATTGATTATTTGTGTTGACAACCAGCTTCCCCCCCCCCCCCCCCCCCCCCATTTTTACAGTTTTATGGAGGCCCAATGTTCGGTGAAAAAAACCTGCTATATTTCAGCACGTAAGTTATTCTGACGGATCTGAAGCGCCATACCTACACATGTATTAAGGTGGTCAAGGCGCTGAAACACAATAAATCCAATTTACTCAGAAAAAAACATAATACCAATAAAGAGAGAAAAATAGTACAAATTACAAATGATAAAATTACAAATGATAAATAAACAACAGATATGTAGAAATGCAGCTGGTGCCTAGGTGCATTTCTCCCATATGAAGAACATGAATGTCAGCCTACATCACCAGGCATCTCCAATTGAGATGTACATGTACATGTATACATGAAGATGTGGCGAATGCACACTGATGCCCATGCGGCTCGTGATCGGAATGCACCTAGCTCAGACTGTACTGTTGTTCAAACATGGCATGCATTGGAACCAGCATGCAATGTCTCATACCAGCTGCGTAGCAGTTGCAGCTGTTCTTTTATTAGTATTTCATAGAAGGTATATTTAATATCGCCAGAGGTACAGATTACATTACACCTGTATGTCATTGAACATAAAAGAAAAGCAATTTAGCATTTAGGGGCACTTATTACTTTTCGTTGCATTTTATTTATTTAATATTTTTGTTATTTGTTTTACACTGCACAAGCTACAAGCACCATATGATCCAAAACCTTTTTTTTTTTTCTTTTTGGACTTAGACTGACTAACATTTTCTGAAGTTTGGTGAATTTGTGTCAATGAGCAATCTCTAGAAGTGAAAGACTTCTTAAACGATAATTATGACATGGATCAAGTTCTCTTTTTATCAAGAAAAAATAATGGTAGCTCCAGTTAACAATTCAATTCAAATGGGGGAAAAGGTTTTAAAATTTAAATGAAAGAAAGGAAGTATCACTGAAAATACATTGTCTTGGCCCCCCCCCCCCCTTTATCGTTTCTATTTCTTACTAAAGTTGCTACGCAGCTGGTATGAGACATTGCCTGCTGGTTCCCATGTCTGCTCAGTAAAACCCTTCCATTTTACTAGGTAGTATATTTTGCCTCTTAGTTTTTTTCTTTCCGTCAAACACTCCACTTCATATTCATCTGAATCTGTGTATTAAAAGGGGAAAGAAAAGAGTTGCACATGAAGAGCCGCCATTTTATGTTTGGCTTATGATTAAAGGGAATATACAACATTTGCAAACATCGAAAAACAAAACTACCAAATTCTTACGACATACCTTACATGTGTACTAGGATGTTGGTAAATGACAGTCTTAAGCATCCTGTAAAATTATGGCACCAGGTGTGAAGTCATTTTCCGGAAAAGTGGTATTTTTGTATCATTTCCAACGGTGTGGCCGACGACTACCGTTGGAAAAACCTAACTATTTTTCCACTACTTTTTTTTTCAGCAAAATTATGTTTGCTATTGGTTACATGTTTATGAACGGATGCAGGCCAGCTAGACTGGTTTCCTTACATTACAATTTCCAGCATCTATAAATTGATCCATTTCATCTTTAGTTGAGTCAGGGAACCAGACTACTTGAACACTTTTGTGTTTCTTGGTTTTTTCCAGCATTTTCGGACGCAAAATTTCAAACATGTAAGTTTAACAATATTTGATCTATTATACTAACCTCTCAAATAGTCAATTTCTGATAATTATAGCAAAAGCCAATGATGTACATTCCCTTTAAAAGAAATGCATACAGTTTTATAAACAACATTTGCTCTGGGTGTAATTTTTCAGAAATGGATAGATTTGGGGTTACTATTTTATTGTTACACTGACTTATTTGAAGTTTTGTGTTTGCAGATGCCAGAAAACCAGTAAAAACCATTGTTTTCTTGTAGTCTGCTTCCTGGACCCCACTGAAATTGAATTGGAGCAATTTATAGACATTATGGAATTGTAACTAGGTCAGGGGACCAGTCCAACTTACATGAACATACACCCGTTCATCAAAATTCAGACTAAACATAAATGGTAATTGGGGGCAATATTCGAATAAAAAAAAACTGGGTTGGCTGAACAGCATTGTAAATTGATACAAAAATGCCACTTTTCTTGAAAATGTCAGCACACCAGGTGCCATGATTGTACATGATGCTTTAGACTCATTTTTTAACAGTCCAGCAACTTGTTCCATAATAATTAGGTAATTCTTTTTCTTTTTTGATGTTTGCAATGCTCAATCGGTCTTAATCAGATGTTTAATATGCACCTATAAAGTTGTTTCTATATCATCTGCAATCCAAACAACTGTGCAATGTTCTACAGTACCCCGTGTGGTTCATTACAGTAAGCTTTTTACGTTGACAGTAATTAAAAAACCATTACTTTCCAATTCAACTTGTACTGTATAACACAAAGCAATTTCAAACCAACCCAAGATATATTACATAAAAAAGCGGGATTGTAAGCATACCTGTGGCATTTTGCTCAACCATGTGTTGAAGCAATGTCAAGTCACTTGGTGTTTCTACATGCACATCTGTTGGAGACAACAAAATTGTGACAAACTCGAAGTAATAATAAAAATAATAATAATAAATTAAAATTTATATTGCGTGGTCTACATAAAAATGATCGAAGGCGCATTACATAAAATACCACGGAAATTACATTAAAAAAACAAGAAATAAAATGAGGTACAACTTATGTTAAAAGAGGGGTAAACTACTGGAAATACAATCAAGTAATTGATAGGGCAAATTTTCACAACTCAATTAAATCACAAGTCAATCTATTGGAATCTGTCTTAGCTTATTATGTATTGTAAATTTCTAATGACACTTCTCTGACATCATTTTATCTATGATATACAACACCTCAAATGTCATATCTGAACACAAATTAGAAAATGAACATGTACATCAGGGTATTTGCTTTGTGAGTTTCACTATACAGGGTGGATAAAAAAACGAAACAGAGATATTTTTTGCTAATTGGAAGAGAAGTAGGGCACATGTGAATCAAAGGGAGATATCCTCTGTTAGGGTTAATCTCCTCTTTAAAATGACACCCTGCTCATGTTATAACATTCACGGTTGACTGAGCAGTGACCAATTTTGTGAAAGGGTCTATTTGGAGAATTGCGCCACTTTTCGATTGTGGTTTATGTGGTGTCATTTGTCAGGCTATGGTTGCAAATCAAGACAGGTGGGAACAAAAACAGATTTCACCATGAAAAGTGGCGGAACTCTCTAAATAGGCCCTTTCATAAAATTGGTGATAATGTCAAAACATAGGCCTACTTACTGCTGTTTGTTGGTTGAGCATTAAGCTGGCCAGATGGGCCATCATCCAATGTGGAGGGAGGCTGGGCAGACACTAGTATTAAAAAATAGCAAAGATGTAAAGATTGGATTATTCAGTGTAACACTTTTACACAAGACAAATTCGTACCACAAGTCCATTTTGTGGTCAAGCACGTGCTGATTGGGGGCTCATTCATTCACGATTCTATATGAGCCTGTAGTCAGCAAGAATTGGATGTGTTTTGCTTCAACCTAAACGGATCTGTTTTTATTATTTACATGAGTGTAATTGTCAATAATCCAACATTAAAGAGCAATTCAAATGTCCTTGCATGTACTCTCAAATTCAGGACTAAGAACAAAGCAAATGAAGGCTTGAATGTAAACTCAATTCAAATGCAGCAACTCAAGTCGACAACATTGAACAAAATCATCCGTTCAACGCATTTCACTTACTCTCAGTTTGGCCACTTCTGCAACATTTGGTTTAGATCAAAAGTTGACCATTTCTCAAAAATGAACTTTCAAAGTACTTGGAGTTTACTAAAAAGACAAAAACCACACACAGTATCCACAATCCTTTTGCTGATATGCACTGAGCTGGAGTAATGTTTTACACATCACAAAAACAAAGGCCTACTTACTGCTGTTTGTTGGTTGAGCATTAAGCTGGCCAGATGGGCCATCATCCAATGTGGAGGGAGGCTGGGCAGACACTAGTATTAAAAAAGAACAAAGATGTAAAGATTTGATTATTCAGTGTAACACTTTTACACAAGACAAATTCGTACCACAAGTCCATTTTGTGGTCAAGCACGTGCTGATTGGCAGGGCTCATTCATTCACGATTCTATATGAGCCTGTAGTCAGCAAGAATTGGATGTGTTTTGCTTCAACCTAAACGGATCTGTTTTATTATTTACATGAGTGTATTGTCAATAATCCAACATTAAAGAGCAATTCAAATGTCCTTGCATGTACTCTCAAATTCAGGACTAAGAACAAAGCAAATGAAGGCTTGACTGTAAAACTCAATTCAAATGCAGCAACTCAAGTCGACAACATTGAACAAAATCCTCTGTTCAACGCATTTCACTTACTCTCAGTTTGGCCACTTCTGCAACATTTGGTTTAGATCAAAAGTTGACCATTGCTCCAAAATGGACTTTCAAAGTACTTGGAGTTTAATGAAAAAATAATCACATAGTATCCACAATCCTTTTGCTGATATGCACTGTATGAGCTCAAAGAAATATTCCACGTCACAAAAACATAGGCCTACTTACTGCTGTTTGTTGGTTGAGCATTAAGCTGGCCAGATGGGCCATCATCCAATGTGGAGGGAGGCTGGGCAGACACTAGTATTAAAAAAGAACAAAGATGTAAAGCTTTGATTATTCAGTGATTGTTTTCATTTGAAGCACATTTCGGGTTGAAGCACATTACAATGTAAATGTGCATAAATGCAGTGGGGCACACAGGATTTGGCAGGAGGGGGGGGGCCTCACTTTTCGAAAATAGGCCACTTAGTTCATGTATCACCAGAATCAAATCTTGGGACTAATAATTAAAACTGACAACCTCGAGGGGGGGGGGGGTTTCACTGCTTAAATGTATTGCAATTGCATTGCACATTCACCTATGTTACATGCACTAAAACAAGACAAGTTCTATCTGGTTCATTCGTGTGATGTCACCTCAGTATAAATCATGCCCACTTCACGTTGTTAAGTAGCATTGGAACTGGAAGTTAACGCAACTTGAGTGTTCATGTAATAGTAGCAATCGGAAGTGTGCGCACATGTATGACGTTTTTACTGAAGAACTGGTTATTTAGCTTTCGGTCAGCAAGTATGGGATATTTTGGAAATGAGCTTCACAAACAAGCATGATGAAAGTGCATCTAAAGATAGAGATGTGTTTTCACCTGTGAATTTGATAGATGGTTCTGCCTCAATGATTTTTTTGAGGGCCTCTCTCCCATAGGCCCCAGGCCTCTTCAAGGGCATCGGCAGCCCTGTGCATTCTATCTGCCCAGCCTCCAGCAGTTTGTAGCTCATCTGGCTCTTTTTGCCCAATGTTGCATCCCCTGTAGTATTAAAGAAAACATTTTTTTTGTCAATATAATATAAGGCCAAAAAAAAAAGTCGCCGTAGCCATGCGCTTCGGCAAAATAAAAAAGTTTTTTTGTCTATGAAAGATGATGTCTCAAAACCGCCAAACTCACTGGTTTAACTGGAATCCTGCTGCTGCACAATTTTAACATGTTTTTAGATGGGGTTATGATGGAGAATAATTGTTAACATGTGGCCTCTCTGGACTCCCATATTTTGCACTAAGTTAAGTCTGGCACCATTTGCAGTCATCAGCCGACATTTAAAGCAAAAAAAACAGGTAAAAAAAAAAAAAAACGCGTTGCCGTGCGTCTTTTGGGCAAGTTCCATACCAGAAACTGGAGATTTTTTGGGGGGCTTAATCGAAATATACTCTTTTACCACCAAATGTGGCACATATAGTACCCGTGTGTGGTCTATATTTAAAATGTCGTGTAATACGACAAAAATTGCAGTTAGCCAGTCCACTCCCCACTTGTTTTCCACATTCCAACTTACTGTATTTCTGATTGAAGAGCTGCTGCACTTTAACCCTGAGCTGTGATATGTCTTCAGTAACGGTGCTGGACTTGTTAACTAGGTGTTAGAACAAATTGAAAGGAGACCATCAACATGATGAAAATATATACATGTAACTCCCTTTTTGTGTTGCAATGTTATATCTCCTCTAATGTCAGTTAAAAAGTAAGGTTTCATGAACCATTTTTGGGGGATATATCATCCTTTTTTATATCATTTGTAAAACAAAATCACGAATGTTCATAAAAGTAACGAAGGAATACGTACATGTACATTGCTATTTGTTTAGCAATCCCATTTGCATTTAACTTGTGTGTAATGTCTAAATCTCACTCAGCTTAATAGCTTCCAATGGCATCAATGGACAGGTATCAAATCTTGTATTAAAACATGCATAACTTCTGATGGCATAGATTAATTCCAGTATTTTTTCCCCAGATGAGTGGGACAGCATTCATTGGTGTATCAAGTTGTATTCATTTTGAGATCAAAAACATTTTTTTGCAATGATTTTTTCCCCAGCATTATACATGACTTAATCAATTTCAAGGTGTCAACATTTTGAAAGGATCTTTATTAATAATATAGACATGATGTTTCCTTAGTTATAGTTTGATTGATGTTTGGTTGAAGACCCCTGTTAGATGTACGTTTACTCAAACTTTACAATACACACCTCCACTAAATCCACTGGAAGCACAAAATTTGGACGCAAAATTTGTGGAAGTGGCAAGATCGACACCAACATCACTGCCATGCACTGTAGAGATCCCTAAAGATGCACTAGTGCACACCAGTACCCAGTCCAAGCCATCAACTCTTGCACACTGCGAATAAATGTCCCAACAAAATAAGCAACAAATTTGAAGACAAAATGAGTGCTCTGTTAAAACACAAGTGAGCAATCTAGTACACAGAAGTAACCTTTGAAAGACACAATAATATGAAATTGTGAAATAAAAAGAGTGTCGTGGATCCCCTCTGATAAGACTACACAATATATTGAACTTATAATTCTTAAGTTTTGGTGGTTTTTTTGTTTTTTGTTTTTGGTTTTTTTTTTGGTCAGTGCTTGGATTAAACAAAATTTCAATCTTTCTAAGATATGTATGTCAAGATTTTTCCCTGAGGGAGTTTGTTACTGATCGAATGACAACCACCTGTAGGAAGGGATAAGTTTCAGTTGACTGACTAGTTGACTTTTAGGTTATATTGATACTTGCTGACATAAATGCACACATATAAGGTCCCCAAAAAAGTACTTCTGCTTCTCGGTTTGCCTACCTACCGTATTCTGACAGCCCATCTTTTTATGGACAAAAATGAAACAAAACAACAACTAAAACCATCAATAACTACCTTTTACCCTGGCCTATATACAGGCAGACGCCGCCATATAATCGTCCAAAAAAAAGGGAAAAAAATCTCTACCCACCTACCCTCTTTTCGAATGCATGTAAACCGAAGCAGAACTATTATGTTTTGGCCTTGTACATGTAATGAATTTATTATCTACTGTAAAATTTGTTTATATCCAGAATCGAAACAATATTTCTTGAATTGTTTTCTTATTGTTGTCTGCCATGGATTAACCAGAAATTACAGCGGGAAAGATGATAAGCAATGAAATCCTAGTACAAAATATCATGTATTTTAAAAGGCAAAAATGAGTCGGTGCTATCAATAGTATCATCTATCTTATTTTGTGTACTGCATTACTGCATGATTCCTTTCAAGTTGTATTCTTTCATCACTTAGTTACAGTAAAATTTAAAATGTGAATTGCATTACATAAACACCATTTTTAATCTCACCATGTTAGAAACTTCATGGCCAAGATTGTTGGCAAAGCTTCGAAACCCTGATTCTCCAAGGGTTGTGGTTTGCTGGGGTAACTGATTCTGATTGTCAGCCTCTTTGTTGTAGAGCATTCGATTTTCCTCATCCAACCCCCGCCACTCCTGCACACCTTGCTGCATCATCTGTGCCCTGTTAAGAGCCGTGGCACCTTTATAAGCAAATAGAATGGTGGTTATAAAATAATTATTATGCATTAGGCAAAATAAAAAAAGAAAACATGTTTAGCGCCCTGCCTCTTTGACAAAAAGGAAGGAGGAGGCTTTTTTTTTTTTTTTTTCAAAATGGCCGCCCGACACATTTTTCAAGACAACGCGGCCGGGCTATTTTTCAAGATGGTTACCAGCTTTTTTCAAAATGGCCGCCACTTGGACTCATTGACTATTTCCACAGCTTTATACACGGTATAAAAGTCTAAAAATACGATTTCTTTCGTCAGAGATCGTTAAAATTTATCAATTTTTGTCTTTAAAAAAAAAAAAAAAGGAGGCGGCCTCTAAAAAGGAAGCGGGCGGGGACGCTAAACATGTTTTTTTTTTTACTTCGCCTTATGTTATTTTAAGCTGCCAAAAAGCCCCCAACCAACAGACCCATCACATACAGAAATATAGTTGAGGAACCGTTTTTATGTGCATTTGCAGGTTCATGTTTATATTGAATACTGTGGGTTTTTTTCATGGGCAGTTGTACCACAGGACAACAAAATATAAGAAGAAAGAGACATGAGTTCTGCAAGGTCAGTGGCTAAAACAAAATTTATAATCACAGGCCTGGTTTAGGATTGCAGTGCCTGACATTCCTGGGCAAACCACACGAGGATAATGAATAACATGAGGCTGATAGAAAAGGGACACAGTGTAGAGAAAAACCCATGAATGACTGTGCCAGTGGATATGGATCAGGTAATTGTTTTAGCAGGGGATTGGAATGTGGATAACACACTGAGAGCCCAAAGTATCTATTATTTTCCACAAGAGGTACGTCCTAGGATGATCCAACAATGAAACCAACCAAAACAAAAACCAACTACATTACTGATACTTGGACAATTAAGCTCAAGAAATAAAACAAATTTAAATGGATTAAAAACTAATTCCATGGAGTATTCTATTATGAAATAGTTCTTAAAAAATATTCAGGACAGACTTTTAGAAAAGATGGAAAACAATAAAAGGGTGCCAAAAACGTAATTTAAAATGTTTTACCGGTTACACACATGTATGCAGTGTGTGTTCTTGTAAAATGCTGATTGATTTATATATCCCCATTTTGTTATTTAATAACTAGAAGAAAAAAAGACTGATTAAAGTACATGATTTTTACATACCAGAAAGTATTTGAAAAGTGACCTGTTGGCAATTTACTAATTAATATCAACAATGTGGATATAGTGGCCATTGTGACATTACATGTTGCATTTTAAGAGTGGCCAATAATGAACCCTGCTACTGAATAAACAGGAAATATATAGGCCTAGATGTTTCTTCAGTGGGAACAAGGTCACAAGGATAAACAACCATACCAACTTAACTCCTGGTTCTGGGGGACTAAAAAAAAAATCATGTTTCACTTTAATATGCTGTTTCTTTCTACATGTATCACAAAGAGAACAATTAAGTAGACAAATCTTACCTTTTGAGCCTATAAACTTCTTCATGAAGATGTTGTAGCCACTGCATCTTCTTTTGCGCAGGGGTAAGACCCTCTGCTTGCCATTCTTTCGATGGTTTGTCCTGCGTTTATTGTCTATCCAACGCTATATAAACAGAAAGTTAATTGTTTCAAAAACACTTAATAGGCCTAACTGTTAACATGTCATGCATGTGGCACTTCTTCTTGCTCTGTGCTGTAAAAATATTTGGCAACACAGACCTTCTGTTTAATTTGGAAACTTGATGACTTAATAAATGAAACACTGGCATAAATTAATCTACACCGCAATTGGTTGAGAAGGATGAAAATATTGATACCTTCACTTGCTTCGCAGTCAAACCAGTTCTTTCGATGGCCAATGCAACCTTTCTTTTAGCCTCGGCTGTCCCATAGTTTGTCATGCCCTCATCCCAGAGCCTGTCAAGTTTTTCCTGATGCTCCATGGGCCTACTTTTAAACTTCTGAAAAACACAGAAAAAAACATTGATAAGTTTGTTAGCATATATATTAATATTAAAATTGCATTTTTTTTTCTAACTTCCTTATATGTTGTTCAATCACAAAATAGAGGGCATTAAAACAAAAATCCGTTCATAACTACACAGTCCATAGAGCAAGGAATATACATCAAGCAGTAGCTCCAATGTCTAAGCTTCACAACTGGTGCACCTCCACACCTCTCCGTCACCTTGAACAGCTGAGATCGGCATAAATACATGTTCGACGTTTGCCGATTTGCTTAGTATACAGAGTGTTCTTGAATTAAAGTTCCCTTAAATGTCACCATGGCTGGATACATACCTCCGTGTCGTCTTGAAGGCTGCTCCTTTTTTTTCTCGTAAAACTTTATGCGAATTGCTTCGCCAAGACTGCAACAAGTCAAGTACACGGTCTTGATTAGAGGTGTACTTCGATGTTCAGAATACGATATGCCAGCACCGGCCGCGCGTGATGAGCTGAGCTGTACTGTATGTTGGTACCGCGCCGCCGGCCAGGTGGCCGTTGCCCGTGGCCCGGCTGCGGCGCGGCGCTGCGCAGCATGGTTCTGGTGATGAAAAAAAAGTTTCCTGTCACGTGACCAAGGTGGCCAGATTTGCATTTCAAAATTATGCTAACTTTAGCAAAAACCTGCTACCACGATTCTGTTTGATCATACGTTTCTTAAAAAATATTTTGTTTTCCTTATTTTTTTTCGGGGGGGGGGGGGGTGTGTTAAATTGACACATATGTGATTGTGCACGTCATTAGAGTACATT
This sequence comes from Patiria miniata, assembly GCF_015706575.1. Classification (NCBI taxonomy): domain Eukaryota; kingdom Metazoa; phylum Echinodermata; class Asteroidea; order Valvatida; family Asterinidae; genus Patiria; species Patiria miniata. The sequence goes on along the minus strand of NW_024037056.1, from coordinate 5,247,303 downwards.
ACACTATACCTGCTGTTCGTTCGTGGATCCAGAAATTTTGCAGGTAGGCATGCCGAAATGTAGAACTTTTTTTTTTTCTCCGGACACTCAGAAAATCACTCGGTGGGCAGGGGAGTGGGTGTGGCTCGTTTCATATTTTCGATGGGGAGCGGACAATCCTTCTCCCGACTATTTTTTTAGGAGGCAGGCCGTTCGCTTGTGACATCACCTTTTAACATTTTCTACTGCCATTTTTTATGGATTTTTTTTGGGGGGGGGGGAGACAAAAGATGCTTCTGTTTTTGCCCCCCCCCCCCCCCCCCTCGTAGAACCGCACTTGAATTTACTACAGGGAAATTTAATGCAAAGAAAATGCATTTTCTAACTCAAACTCTGCTTAACTCAAAATTTGAGCCCACTCGCCAGAGGTGTGACTGATAAAAAACAAAATCTACTTAAAGCGGTCACACTGATTGACAGCACGGTATGAGGGCACTAAATTTGCCGGTTTTAAACAATAACAATTTCATACTGCATGGTGGTACTCTCACTGGTACTCCGGCTTAAAATGAGTACGGATCCAGCTTAATACATTAAATGCCAATTTCCAATAATTCTATCCAACTGAATCGGTCGCCACAGGCTATTCATGCTTCTTTCAGGTATGCTGTGTCATTTCGAAGAAAACAATAAAACATTGTTTCCAAAAATGCCGGGTTTTTTCTTTAAGTGAAGTAATTCGGCAAATCCGAGAATGGGTACCGTTGGTACGGTTTGTGACATCAAGTAGTTTCAATGGCTGAATGAAACGTGTCCTGGATGCTGATTAACATGAAATAGTAATTCAATACAGCTTTCTCTGAATATACAAAATTTAAACAACATTTATACCTAATACAAATTTCAGTTGTTAAGTTCCTGTAGTCTGTATTTTTGCTTATATGAAGTCGAACAAAAAGACACAAAGTGACCAGTGACGCAGTCGTGATTCTCATACCAGGAAGGGGGGGGGGGGGCGAGTAGGGTCATGAGGGCGGGGTGCCCAAGTTTCATCTGTTCTGAGAGGTGGACATGTTTTTTTTCCAACGTAGACACATCCGGGGATGTAGAGGTGTGGGGGGGGGGGAGTGTGTGCTATACAACAATTTTCCATTGACACTGTTCACCGTCGCAATTCCTGCTGGTCATTGTCAGACAATAGTATATGGGGCCTACGCGTATTGGACGTGAAAATGAACAGCCAATAAGTTATAAGAAAGGGTTTCACCAATAACACATTTAACATGTGAGAAAAGGCACTTTAAAAGTTAAACTCGCTTACAATGAGATCATGATTTTATCCGACTGCAAAATTTACATATTATAGTTTACATACTGTGGGCGGTAAATGTTTATGAAAGCTTTAGGGGCGGCGTGCGATTACAGTTTCCTATCCAATTGAACACAATGCCTGTTTTGCATAAAGTGCCATTTTTGGCTAAAACTTAAGCATTAACAATAGACATTACCCCGTGACGTGATTTTACACGGTTTACGAGTAAGAAAATGAAGTATAGATAAGATAATAAAGACGGACGTACGCGTCCCCGGCGCGGTGCAAATTATGAATTTGGCATCGTATTCGAAAAACATTTGTTTATAAGTCATTAGTTAATTATTGCGAGCTAAGTACCAATATTACAACAACTCAATATCAACGTTTGACATGGCGATTCATCTTTTTATCCTTGGCAAACATCTCCGATCCACCTTACCTATAATTTGGAACTGAGGCCACAGATAAGAGAAACTAGACTCGGAAGACACAATAGGAACATGATTCGTTTCCGTCAGAGGGGAATTTTCTTCCAAAAATGAAGTAATTAAATCAAACTTGTTTGTAACGCTTATGTTTTCTCTGGTATTTTCTCCGTTAAATAAACTCAATTATACTGAAAAAAAAGTAGAGGATATATTTAATTGATATTTTTATCGCATTAAAATAATTGTGCGTGAATTATTTTCTAACAACACAGTGCGAGAGGGCGCCCTGTAACAGCAAACTTGTGCAAGTCTTTTTACTGTTTCTGTCAAATTTACACTTCGTTGTCATCCAAAATCATTACTTAATGAACTAACTAGCCTTAATTCTGTTATCTAAACGGTTTGAAAGGCATGCTACATCGAAGAGATTAATGTTTCCCGTATCAGTTCTCCAGGTGTCAGGATAAAAGCTTTCACTGTCGATAACGAATCAGACTAGACTGTTGCGAGTTTATCGTAGTGTCTGTGCGTTTCTCGTTACTGATGCTTAGGCCTATAAGTCACCAGGCATCCTTTTAGTCGGTGTTTATTCTATTTATTTATTTATTCATATATTTATTAATTTGTTTATTCATTATTTTCTTACATAGTAAATGTATGGCAGTCATTACTATGCATACAGCCGGCCATACAGGCGTGAGTGCTCTGTCAAACCCCGGCGCGCGACGAAATAACAGAACAGAAGCCTTCGGCAGTAAACAGTCCTTTCGTAAAGTGATTCTTGAACGGAAACAGGAGGATATTAAAATTAATATTTGGTAACATGTATATTGATTTTTATAGTTGTGACAAGTTCGTGACAATTTTAGATTTTACATGCTCTGTGGTGCACTCTCAGTCGAGTATCCATCTAACCATTTTCTTTTTTGGGGGGGGGCAAAGATTATCCTAAACAAAATATCATCGACTCGGAGTTTGGAGTCATTGAATCGGCTATCCTGAGCAATAACATCAAACTGTTATATGTTTGGGACGAAACACGTGAGGGCTGAAGGAAGGGGGGGGGGGGTGTCGCCCTGGTCGATAGGTTTGGGTGCATTTTCTTCTCGTCGCGCGTGCCCACCCCGTCTCGCTCGTCGATCCCCCTCCCGGTCGCGCGAGGGTTGTCTCTCATTTTCTTCTGTCCTGGCGCTTTTTAATTTTTAGTCTTATGTGCAACTAATCATAGCAGGCTACGGTCTAACGTGAACTTCCCTATTAATTTTGTCCATCCCTCCCTTTCCTCTCTAGTTGAAGTCTCTCTTTCTCTCTATTAGGCCAAAAAAAAAAATAAGTCGGTCTCTGGTCAGCGCGCGCGTCGATTTTAAGCATGCGCGTCGATCTTTTTTTCCCAAAATGTTCCGCGGTAGCTCCAACAGCGCCCTCTATTTCCGCACCTCCTCAATTATTTTTACCAAAGAGCACCAAGGAATGGGAAATTGCACCAAGGCAAATGATCGAAAGCACCAAGGCAAATTATGGAGGACACCAATGTACATGAGGACACCAAAAAAGCAAAATAGTACCCACCTTGTCTGTACAATCGAAGCTTGAAGAAAGAAAAAAAAAGCAAAATAAAAAAAAAAGCCGCGTGGCCGCGTCAATTCCGGAACTTTGGTCTGACCAGAGACCGAATATTTTTTTTGGCCTTAGTTGCATTTTTTTTGTATGGAGGGGGGGGGGGGGGGGTTGACCCCCACGCCCCAGATCCGCCCCTGCTAAGCGCTTATCATAGGGCCTAATGGCCAAACTTTCTATACTTTGGCAAATAACGAACCATGAACGAACCAAGGCTCAGCCTGAAAGCGGGGAATGTTCAAATCATAATTAATTTATGTAGTCGATCGAGCTTCAATTCTAAATTTTCAACTGTAATTAAGTCAATAATTGTATCGTCTTTGTTGACAGAGTCGACTGGGGCACCATCGATTATCAGGGACGGGTACCTGTTCGTGCGCAAGATATACTTCAATTAATAAATGAGTTAACGGACCACATGATCAAGCTAGGCAAAATAAATGCCCAGTTGAATATCTCAAATCCAAATTTGTTGATGTTCGGTTGGTTTTGTTCGCAACATTTTCCGTCCCCTCGTTTTGTCAGTTTGTTTGCAGACAATAACAGTTTTGCACGAGTAGATACACTGATTTACGGGGAATCCTATAGTTACTGTTACGGACGCGATGACCTAATGAACTTTAAAAAACTAAGGCCATGTTCACCAGTATCACTTCATGCAGAGTAGTTTTATTCCATGTTATCTTCCACTATGCACGCACAAGAAGTAACTACAAGTAACCAATATACGGACATTAATGCTGGCCAAGTTGGCCAAACCCTGCGTTTGCTCAGAGTGTCCCAGGTTTTTGTTATAATTCTATAAAAGGATGACCTTATTTGTCTATTTAATATGCACTTTTTCATTTGATTTCACAAATAAAAAAAATGATAACAACTTCTACGTAATATTAAGTATTTGTCCTTAAATCTTTACATCACTAACCACCTGATTACGAGATTCACATTCACAGAACTATCTCAGAAATTCCGACATTTGTTTTCATATGAAGACCAAGCTTGATACCGAAGCAATGACAACTTATCAATCCAAATTCCTTATTGTTTGATACTTGTAAGCTGTTAACATTAAAGGCAGTACAATTATAAGAAATGAAGGCCAGGCATTGTTCACTTGAATTATGACATAAATAAGAGGTTAAGACACTTTAAGAATTTTAAGTCAATTATTATTTACATTTCGTATATAAAATAGCCGCACGGGTATATGCCTAACTTGCTAAAGAAATACTCCGTAAACGTTTAACATTATCATATTCACGTTGAGTAAATGAATATGTGAACATTGACCCAAATGTCTGTTAAAATGTTGTACATACAAGGTGAAAATGTACATGTACCCAATACATCAGCAACACACGTGTTCATGAACAGATTTCTCAAGAACAATTGTTTCTGTTTCATTATTAAATTTAATTGTAACACCTAGTCAGGATATAATGAATCACATATAGATAAGCAGAGGGATGAATTTGACATCTGAGAATAAATAGTTTTAATTGTTATAGTGAATTAACTTAAACAACGGAACATTTGGACATGCTTTATTTATCAAACAAAAATGCATTGTTTGTGAGAGTTTGCACATGCATGAGTGAAATGTTGACTTGGCTTATTGAAGGATTCCTGTTCAGCACGAATACACCTAATTCAATTGAAACAAAACATACTTGGTCTATATAAAAATGAACTTAATAATATTAAAATAGACTGCACATTTGCAGTCTTTCTGAAAGTACTTGTAGGTCTACTTTATAGGAAAGACAATGTTCAACTGATGATTTCAATCAAAATAACCCGTGTTTCCAAAACGTCCACAATGTATGGCTGCATTGCGCTAGTATTTATGGTTTCATGTAAAAGGCCTATTCATTTTTTTCAATGAATATTTGATATAAGAACATTGCATATTTGATATGAGAATATTCTGTGTGAAATTTCTTTTCATGAAAACATAAATCCTAGCACAATGCGGCCACAGATTTTGGAAGGATTGGATCAAGCTTTGCTAACATCTAATTTCTTCGTAAAAAATAGACAATCATAGTAAAGGGAAGGTTAACTTATACATGTATATACATGTACTTCAAAATACAAATCGAGGACGAGACAAAAAATCATCAAACCCAAAGGGAGCCCCATATTTTCAACAAAGCTCTGCATGTCGCACTTGTAAGGACATTGTACGTGTATACGCTACCTGTTAACAAAATATTCATCCAAATCATTCATGTACTAGGCCTATTCCCATTATACTTTTAGACATATACACGGTAAAAAAAACCCCAAAATTCCACGTATCACAATAAAGATTAATGTTGATGTTCAGCAAAACATACCATTACTGTGATCAATGGACAGCGAATTAAACCTGTTCTTATTTACAAAAAGGTCATACTGGACAGGTACAAAAATAGGGGGCATCATTATATATATACATATATATATCTTGCAGCATAGAAGGTAATTGTGTTTTCAAAGAAAGCAAGCATCGTTGAAGACATACTTTGGCCCTGACATACTGACCAATAAGAAAATGCTCTGTTTTCTGTAATGCGGGCTTGCATTAAACATATTTCTTGGCGACACAGTCTGCTATCAATGTTTGATCATTTTGATGCATAAGTAGATTAAAATGAGAATATTATATCAAGCAGTTTCAACGTAAATAACATAACGTAGCTAGGTCAAATTCTGTATTAGTTAATATGACTGATTTTGACAAGAATTTGGAATGTTGGCGTAAAGACTTCCAAAAGTGACCTTTAAAACCAAAAAACACAAACATAACAAAATCACAAAATCAACCAAATGGATGAGTTGTCAGTATATCAGCTCAGTTTAGAAATCAATCACTAACAGCTTCATCCTCACTTTCGTCAGATGAAGAATCTGAAGACAGTGGAGTCTCATCTGATGGTGAAAGTTCTGGAGAAATTGCTGAAAGTATGGTAGACCTGAAAAATGGGGTGCAAGATGATATGGGAATATAATTTGAAAAACACTTTTCCAGATTGAGGTGCAGCTGTTCTTGCTCTTGGATGGCATTCCCAACTAAAAACAGCAGGCCCTCAGCCCTATCAGCCTCAGCCGAGCGCAGATCTTTCACGAGTGCCACCAACTGGTTGTGTCGGTCTGACACTGATTGGAGAACTCGAGCCATTTCCTTCTCAACCAGTGCAGTCTCCTCCTTGGCCCGGTCACTCAAATTGATGAGATCGACAGCTCTTCGCCGTGTTGAGGAGGGAATGGGTGTGCTACCCTTTCAATCCAAGGAAAAAGAAATGGAAGAGGGGAATCAGTGATGCATTGATATGAATATTTTTGGGACACATGTCCATATATTATGCATGGCTCTGTGCATGTTTGAGAGCGACTAACATGACACATGTGTCAGCTCTCTGAACTTGGTAATATGCAGAATATGCATGACCAATTTCCATCTGAAAGAACACATTGAAGTGTAAAGAGTAGGGCCAGAGGAAAGTACTGGACAAAGTGGTTTCTGCAGATTAAAATTTTGTTAGTAGCAGGAGACAAGAATACCTCCCAAAAACTCAATCATTATACTTGCATAGTTTCCAAGTTTATTCAAAATGACAGAAATACTGTAACTGAAATTTGCTCATCACCAAGGCACACTGGCACAGGCAGTATTTATAGAGTTGGTTAGTATGCACACTTTTCAGTTAACTTTTCAGTTGGTTGAGACTTAAGTCCAACAGTTCACATGACAGCACTTTTCAGTTGACCTAACCAAAACGTCATAACCAATGACCTCATACACATGTATAACTCCTAGATGAAATCTGAACTCAAATGTCTCAGGTCATCTGAAGCCCTCCTTCACCCAACTATTATTGTCACCAAGTTTGGTTGAGCTTGAAGACAGACTTATTTTATGACAGCACTAAACAGTAAACAAAACCAAAATATAACACATACAGACACACCCATATTTGTAAACACCAGCAATCGCGGACCCCCATTGTCCCTTATCCTCATTCCTTTGTCTGTCCTGTAACTTTTAGCAACAGCTCTCATTGGTTTTGTACACGAATTTCAATCTTGCACTAACGGTCAATCGTGGACCCTTTATTTGTGTCCCTACTCTTTTGTCCCTAGTCCGTGATTGCCTGTGTTTACATACTCACGCACTAGGCATACAAACGCACAGAAGGAAGAAACGATCACAATATCACCCTTTTGGTTTAAAAAGCCAGGGGATAAAAATGAAAGAATCAAAATAACACAAAACAACACTTAACAAATTCAAAACCGAGGTAAATCAAACAGCAAACAATCAAACTAAACAAAGTACTAAAACCTCATTCTACCTGTTTTGTCACCGTCAAGTTTGTGTACAGCTGTGAAGTCAAGTCAATCACATCTTTGTGGGATGTTGACGACGGTGGTGTAGTGAAGTCACAGCTGTTGTAAGCAGATACCAGTTTCCTCAAAGCTTTGGAAGACTTCCGTATCTGCTTACTTAGTCTGGTGGCCACAGACTGTCCCTCTGTACAGCAATCAATGACATTTGGAAAAGTAATTCATGAAAGCCTTTCCAATCAAAGAATTAAGCTTGGGTCCCTGTTTGTGTCAAGCGATCGATCAAATAAGCTGTATGGTCGAAATCAATAACAACATTGATCTTTAAAGGGATATGATTACAGTCATGCTTTGACTCAACATGATTTAGTATGGTATTATCGGGTAACAATATGAAGCAGAATTGGAGTTTATCTACCAAGGCATGCAACTGGGAAACCACAAAAAAAGAGGAAATTCAAATTTTTCCCAGACTTTGTAAAGTGTTTTTGTATTTTCAATGGCACACATGGGAGGTCAAAAAAGAGGAAATCAGCTGATCAGCTGAAAAGGTGCATGCCTGTCTAACGAGTCACAGTGTCTAATGCACTTGCTCTAATCAATTATTTTAATTCTTAACTGTCTGTGAATGTTTGAATGAGGGCTTATAATTTTAGATATGTTTTGCGTTCATATGTAAACAATGTTATGAGTTCCATACCTGAATACTTTTTGGACATGTCCAAAAAAAAGGTGTACTCAACAGCATGTGACCACAGCTTTTGGATGAGTGCCACCTGCTGCTTTCCCTTCATCACTGCCAGGTGGGTTATGAAGGCAGGGTTGTCGTTGCACCAGCGCTGGATGCCATGCCTCTGCTCGAGGGTCTTCAGATCCTGATCTAACCTTGTTTGAAAACGACAATTGTTTTCTCAAAATTTATATAGTGTTATACTTTTCCCAAAAAGACAAATATTAGGATGTAATTTACCATCACAAGTGTGAGTAATATAAATGCCATTCTGAGTTGTGCAATAAACATTTCTAGAACAAACAAAAAAATAAGGTGACTGCATTTAAAGGGATTTTCCATGCCAATGTATTTTCACCAATACAGGTGGTTTGCATTTCCTCCACTTATTGTGTACTATGCCAACACACAAAATAAAAACAAAGAATTAAATTCCAGCAGGTATTTCTCAATAAATCTATATTTATCATAATAACATCTTGGGCCAAAAGGTACCTCAAACTTCAAATCAATTTGTATGATTTGATAACATGTATTGCCAGACAGCAAATACTCCATCTGTGTACTGCAGGTTAAACTACAAGTACATTTATACAAATTGTAGTCTAGTCAATCATGGAGGAGTCAGAACTCATGCACTATTAACATTTGACTATTAACATTCCAGTCCCTCAGGAATGCCCATGGCTAAAGCACTGTGCCCACAAGCCGGGACCATTCATTGCATGACCGCAAGCACCCTTTGTACTTGATGATCACTGCTGCCATTTTAGTTGGTAACCATCAACCTCCCTATATGCTGCATAATAAGTAAGGTTTGTCACTGCTCCTCTGAGAAAAACAATTGTAAGGCAAGATGGGCGGTGACGATCAGGTAACACTTTCAAGTACTAGAGTTCTGACTTTTTTTGTTCCTTCCTCCATGAATCATTCAAGTGTGATACTAAGACATGATAACGATGTATACTGGATGAACATTTTAATACAATAACCTAAGTAAGCATAAACTGAAAAACCCTCTCAACTAAATTAAGCAATGAACACTAAGACCTACTCTTGACATTGGCCAGCAAGCATTCCAGCCCTGGTGTCATCATCACACAGTGCCAGTTGTTCCCTATGTAACGAAATAAAAAAGGAACATGCTACAATTAACTAGAATGAATTTCGTTGACTTATTCCAAAAGTTAAGTTGCTCTTTTGTTATTATTTCCAACCTTGCCAAAGGCAGCAAAAAGTTGTAGGCGTGCATATGCATGAATGCATGTATGAACATGATCTGCCGACCACAACTTCAATTTTGATATAATAGGTGCAAATGAGAAGAATACGGAACTTGTAAATGTACAATAAAAGAAAAATGAACTGCTGTACGAAGGATACCAATAATTACATGTATAAAGGTCCACACAAATAGAGAAATAACAAGTAACATTCAAACACAAAGTCTTTGCTACTTGCAACTTGGGGATCTCATTTCTTTTCAAAATTCTACACCCGCCATACATGCAAGAACCACTTCATGTTACACGGCAGTAGTGTAGCTTGATAATTACTCTATTGATCACCACATGATGATTTATCTGCTGTTTAACTTCTTGACAAATTTTCTGAACATCCAAGCTACTTTCAAGTATGAGAGTGATGATTCGAATACTACAGACACTAAAGACATGTACTTTCTAATTTATAGTACTACTATTATAGCAGTCCCAAGCATGTACAAAGTACATCACTTGAAGATGTACATACAATACAACACTTACTTTCTCTGTTCATAATGCAGCAGTTTCTGCACATACTTTTCCTCCCATGGGACTTGACCTGCACAAGACAAAGAACAAATAGAGTCCAGACTACACAAAAACGTACTTTTAGTGAGGAAGCCAACATCCATGTTATTTTAAATTTAGTATACCTGATGGGTAACTTTGATGGCCCTTAAACTCTGTTAATGATGGCGATGTACATACATCTACATGTTTCTGTTTTGGGGGTTAAAAATAGAATATTAATCCACCAGAGAAATCTATGAATATGGTGATGACATAGATTGATACCTTTTGTGGATGACTTTGAGACATCGACTTGACACTTTTCTGCTTCCCTCCAATCCTTGATATCTTTAAGTGACACTGGAAAAGTAGAATACGATGTATGATCTTTATTTCAGGAAATTGAACAATTCTGCTAATTCAACCAAACAACTTCAGAAGGCATGTTATGGGGTAACTAAAGCAAGGCATTTGCATGTATCAATGCATTGCTAAAAATGATATTCTTCAGAACCCATTTCTTAAGTACCAGATTAAACACAAATCAAACTGGAGACTATGTGTATCACATAATTATATGTATTTATCTATATAATGTGAAAGGAAATTGACCAATCAACATTTTAGTTTTGTTTGTTGATAAGTGGTCATTTGCAATGTAATTCATGTCAATTATATATCTTCACACTCTTTTTAATTTTATTGTGTCAAGTGTAAGTTTCATAGACATAGATTACCTGCGCAGTCACTACATATTTCCTCAAGTGCTTTGCTAGAATCCTCTTTAACTCTAACTGCTCTGTCCATCAAAAGTACAAGGCTGCTGCCTAAATGTATATAAAAACAAAAAAAGAAACAAGTAATTGCTGATATTCTCAAGTTCAGTAAAAAGTTGTTGCAAACAATTCTCCTTGATTGTCAAATTTATCGGACGATGTCTAATCCCACGCTATTTTCCATAAGCACCTTTCTGATTTTTTCAAACATCTAATATGCATGACAGCGATAGCACATTTCCTTTTACTTGAACATTAAAGGGAATATACAACATTTGCAAACATCAAAAAACAAAAATACCAGATCATTATGGAATACCTTACTGGACTGACAGTCCTGACATTTTCAAGAAAAGTTGACATTTTCAAGAAAAGTTGTATTTTTGGATCAATTTCCAACACTGATCTGCCGACCGGCGCCTTTTTTTCAAATACTGCCCCCAATTTACCATATTTAGTTAGTTTGAATTTTGTTTGCAATCAATTTCACATCTTTGAATAGGTACAAGCCTTCTACACTGGTTCCCTGACCTTACAATTCCTTGGCATCTGTAAATTGCTTCATTTCAATTCAAGTTCAGGGAACCAGACTACAAGAACGTAATTTTTTTTAAGAACGTAACTTTTTTTTCTTGGTTTTCCTAGAATCTACGAACACAAAACTTCAAGCAAGTCAGTATAACAATATTTGCTGTAAAATATTAATCTCCCAAATCCATCAATTTCTGAAAATTATGTTGTATTTTCCCTTCATATAGGCAATGCATTCCCTGATTCCATAGAATTATGTAAAGCCTCTGTGTGCATTTTGAATGAACCGACAGGGTTAACACGAATCTCATCATCAATACAACACAAACCATTGTGAGAGATGTGAAAAATATCAGTAGTTGGCATGAATATTTTTTTTTGCAAACCATTGACCTATTCAAACAGCTGCCAGGCATCGAAATTGAAAATCATGTATGTGCAAAACAACTATATGTTAAAAAAAATTAGAAACCCTACTCCACGTATTGATTCAAGCTATATGATCAAAACTTTAAAGGTGAAGATATTGGTAATTTTGGATGATGCAGTTGATCCAAAACTGTTCTCATACCAATGTCAGCTCTTTTCCGACGGCTGTAATGCAGAAGAGCATCTGTAAGAAGGTCTTCTCTATGGGCTGGTGTCATCTCCTTGGTTATAGATGAGAAGCGCCTTAAGTAGGACCAGAGCCTCTCCATCACCTCCCCATCTGTCAGCCCGTAACCGCAGCGCCATCTGGTGCTGTATGCCACCTGTAGGGAGATTGATGGAATGATGAAAAATATCAAAACCATAACTTGTTATCTACATGATTGTAGAATAAAATACATCAAATTATTAGCTCTTCAAAGAACAAACTTGAACAACAAATTAACTACTGTTAATTAATCAACTACTGATCTTAAATCACGAACACATCTAACTATAATGGTGATAATAGTACATGTACTTGGAAAAAATATGACAACATTTCACAATCAATTTTAATTGCAACAAAAAGTTACCATGCACTAATCAAGGAGTATAACATATTTTTTCCCCGATTACTATGCTGTTGAGCATCACTGTTGCAAACAATGACTAAATCATCATTGGGATTCATACCTGGCAAGCCATTTTGTGCCCATAGGCATGGAACACAGGGAGTGCCATATCCAGCTCAAGCTTCTTGTCCTTTTTTTTCTACAAAAGCAAAGACAAACTCAAGCAAATAAACTTTGTGACAAATCAAGGGAGTTACATAAAAACTTTTAGTGTACACACACGTGGGATATGAAATGGTTTGTTACCTGTAACATGATGCACATTGTTCATTACCCAGGCATGAAACTGGGAATTTGGAAAAAATTAGGAATTTCCAAACCACATAAGACTTTATAAAGTATTTTTCAATTTAAAAAGGCACTCACGAGATGCAAAAAAACCCCAAGTAAATCAGTAGATACGAGAAAAACATGCATGCCTGATTACAATTTTTCACAAACCTAACGAGCAGACAACAGTAAAAATAAAACAAATCGGACAATTAGTTTAAAGTATAGTTAAAAACACACCTTGAAGTGGGCAGTGAGCGTACAGGCAATATCATAGATGACATGAAGCTTGACGGATGGTTGTGCTTTCTCCAGTATGCAGTCTATGGTGAAAGCTGCATATGCGAGTCTAGAAATCAGAATGATAAACAAAATGGGAATGGTAATGATTTTCAACTTGAAGGCCGAAGAACTGTCAGAGTAACAATGGCGATGAAAGTGAATACTACAACACAAAACATGCAAACAGTTTAATGCAAATATATAAAAAAATACTGCAAGTGGAACATGCGCGATCCCCCCCCCCCCCCCCCCCCAGCATGCTGGGAGCATTTATACAGACAGTTATTAAGCACACTTTTCGACAATGACCTCATTTGATTCGATTGGGCAGTTTCACAATGTCAAGTAGAAATTAAATTTGCAACTTTTCAAAGTGCATCGTTTTTCATAAACCATTGCCAATATTTTACAATTTACAGTCTTTAGTAGAAAGCAGGGTATCAAAATATAGCTTACAACATTCCTAAAGGTCTATACAAATGACAGTATCATATACAGATCAGATTTAAAATTGTAAACCCTCCAACGAGTGTGGACTATCTTTTTTGCGGTGTTTATAGCATATTCGGTAATATAACTAATGAAGAACACTTGCACTTCACGTAGTTGTAACTGTTATGACCATATAAAACATTGGGAATTTATGTACCACAGTGTAACATTTTGAAGTGTGAGATTAATTTTTGCTGTTATAGGAAAGACAAAATTGTCATCTTTGGCGTAGTACTTAACCTGAAATGCAATATCACAGTAGCCTATCTTGCCTCCTGTTTGGTTCTTTATCTCCGGAAACCACGGTCCTTTCCCTCTCGTTAGAAATTAAGAAATTTAAAGATGTCTGCATGCACACCGTTTTTTAGGGTCACGTTGTCATTGTACAAATGAAACTAAGAATTCAAACATGTGAAAATGTAGAGTAACTTAGCATTACTTCACTTGGCATGAAAACTTTGATTAGAGAAAACATATCAGTAGCATGTAAGATGTTACATGTTGCTATTTGAATCTACACATACCGTTCTCCATGACGCAGGTTGAGAAATGACAGGGGAAAACCATGCCGACACGACGCTCCAAAGACACCTGTTGTGTCCAGTTTTTTGGTTTTGTTTTTGGCACGAAGAACGTCGCCGGCTTGGAAGTTGCTGCAGTCCTGCAAGGAGATGCAGATGATGTGGTTTATTAAGGAAAAATGATTATTTTCCATGGGAAACAAATAGTTGTAATTGAAAAAGGTACATATCTTGCACACAATATAAAGAGATTGAAAAGATTCTGCACATGGTGTTACTGCAAACTCTCACTGGTTTACACTACTGCTATGCAAGGCTTCAAATCTTACTAACATTGAAGTAACTTACTTGTCATGCTTGTGGTAAGTACTTAATTTTGGAAAACAAGTCATGTTGACATACCCCGACTGTTAGTAATACGTGCATCTGGAACTGGAATTCTGTAAACTCACATTAGAAATATTGTGGTCATCGTACACGTTTACAAAGTGGTCTACGTCCTCCTGCGGGGCAAACAGGAGGGACTTGTGTTTTGCATCGGTGTAGCTCACGCCTGAGCTTCGCTTCCTAACAAGACCGAAGTTGGCGTCTAGACTAACAAACAAGTCACCATTTTCCTGCAGAAAAACAGTACATAACCAAACATTAGAAATTAAAGGAGAAAAAGGACTGAAGTTAACCAACTAAACATAATCAGCAACAAACCCAAACTATTTCTATTAAAAACAAAAAGTACTTTATATCAAAAGATGCAGTGGGTATACCTTTGGACAAGCTGGGCACTTAATGTCTTCATCCAGCACTGCATTTAGGTTGTGGCACCGGTAACGAAAATACCGGTACTCCTCAAAGCATTCACTGACCAAGTTGAGATACAATAAATTGACCTGCGAAAAGAATTAAACACCTTACATTTTTTTCATTAACCGTTTAGATTCACTGATGAAAATGGAACCCTCCCTCTTTGTCACTGACAATTTGGAAAGAATTACTCTACACATCCAAATACACATTTATCAGGTTTTAACAGTGACACTGGCCTCATACATGCATTGGTAGGCTGTGGTAGTATTGTTAACTGAGGGTACCACGCTTGATTGACATATGATAGATGTGGTGGGTCAGCACTGGTGAGTGACCGAGGCATCGCTACACATTTATGCTTACCTACATACATCAAAACACTTCATATTGGGCTTTGACTGTTATACACTTTAATCTATAGGGGGTAAAAGCTACGGGACAGGTAGTGGTTGGGTTTTTGGCAGTTTGTGAGAGTTATGACAAAGGCAGGTTGAAATTTGTGTACCCTAACACAACTCTATGGGAAAAGAGGGGGACAATCTAAAGAATGTCTCCACTATCAAAACAACTCATTGTGGCCAAAGCCCTACATGTATATGAAACTTTATGCAGTGTACTCCAGGTCCAATGTTTTCATTATCGGCCCAACATAGGGAGCACACATACCTCATGCAATGGAAGTCCGTTTCTACAGCCCAAGGATTGGCATGCACCTTTCAGTGACATATGCCCCTCTAGAAGGAGGAAATGCAGTAGGTTCATCAAATCCATGTGAAAAGCTACCCGTGGTTGGTCTGGTGAGGCTGGCCATAAGTTTAACCGGACTAAAGAAGCACATTCTTCCTCACATGAGCATGTAACTAGCCAGCAGTTGTGAAGTCGTCCTGAAACATGAGCAAAATACCAAACAAAATAAAAAAAAGTTCTTGAGGGCATTTGCTGAGATTCAGCTGTTAGGGTCATACAAATGGAGATCTCAAATGGAGTTCTCAAATGGAGTTCTCAAATATTGTAATCACATTCATTACGATAACACACATGGTTAATGCAAAATACACAAAGATGTAAGAATTGTGTATGTACATGTATAAAGGGGATACATGTATGCGAACTGCTTCTTTTATTATACCTGAATTTGGTCGATGAATGTTTTCAGAAACAGTATTCTTGTTTGGGACACACAATTTACACATGTAAGTGCAGTGTTGAAAGAAAAAGTTCCCTGCCAAATGTGTCAGAAGGTGAACTCTCAATGCTCTTGCAACGCAAGTGCATGAAGAAAATATTTGCCAATGATTTGTTTTAATTTTCAGTCATATGTGAGACTCTCAATAAAAAACACACAAACATGTTAAAAAAGAAAAGCCACAAATGGAGACAAAAACCACTTGAGTTGTACCTTTTTCATCAAACACCTGGATTGTCTTGCGGGAACGACTGTCACAGTCATGGTCCACTCTCCGCAGGTAAGGTTTGAGAGGAAAAGGTTGCAAAATTCCATCCTGGTAAGAGAGGGCATTGTATGTACATCACATTGATGACTAAAATATCACTCAATGATATGAAATTTACAAAAGTTTGTATAGAGGTTTTAACATACCGGTACCAACACATATTCTGTCACGTTTGTTTATGGTGTAAATCAAGGATTTTGTTTTGTTCCTCTCCCTTTCCTTTGTTTGTACGAACTTTTCTGCAACAGCTCTCATTGGTTTTGTACACATTTTCCACATTTCTATCGTTCCCCTTCCCTTTTCCTTTATTTATACACCAATTTTTTTGCAACTGCTCTCGTTGGGTTTGTACACGTTTTCTAATCGACGTTGTCCTCCATTTGGTTCCTGTTGTCCTCGATTCATTGATGATGTTGAACTTGTGTCCTTGATTTACACCATAAACACACACACCCACACAACATCAGGACTGCTTTAAGAGTTGAAGTAAAATGAAATATACTGACATGAAGCATTATATACTTTACGGAGGCAAAGATGAGCGGAAATAA
This sequence comes from Patiria miniata, assembly GCF_015706575.1. NCBI lineage: Eukaryota > Metazoa > Echinodermata > Asteroidea > Valvatida > Asterinidae > Patiria > Patiria miniata. The sequence goes on along the minus strand of NW_024037056.1, from coordinate 5,230,406 downwards.
AATGCATCATGCATCACCGAGGTAGGCTAGTTTACTACATGTATGTACATGTACATCAGGTTCAATTTATAACAGTCAATATTTGTTTCATAACAACTGTCCCATAGATTCTGCTTGATTTTAATTTACATTTGCACTATCACAGAGATAAGAATTACCAAAATCAACTGCGGCTTGTGGAGATGATTGCTATCTTCATGGTAGCTCATTGTGCAGTCAATGCAGCGGACGACTTGTGGGCCACAGTCAAGACACAGTACTCTGTCTCCCTCATCTGTCCCACAGGAGCAACATGGAAGATGAGGAGCACTGCTCTCAAAGAAGGCATTCTCTAATAAGAGCCTCTTGCCTACCCATGCATTGCACTGCTTTATTTTCTTCGCAGCATATTTCCTCGTGTTTACAGCCTCTTCCTCCACATTCACAGAAAAGGTGGAAGAGGTACAGGGAGCAACACTTATTTCATGTTGGATTTCCTGAGGCTTCTGAATCAAGGTGGTGTAGAGAAAAAGAAAAAAAACAAGTCAGGTGTGTTTACAAACACAAATGCCCCGCAACCGTGACTGTTTCCATGACATAACACCACTCTAACATCAAATTACATGTACCTTGGTCAAATGGAACGTTCATTGACAGCATTAGTGTCTTCTGTAGGTTTTATATGAATTAATCCCTAATCCCTATGATCTCAGAATAAATACAAGATTTCTATTGTTTTAGCCACTGTGACCTTGACCCTTGACCTTTCGACCCCCAATGCGATAGGCTCCTTAGGATTGCCAAGGACAATCCACAAACCAAATTTGAAGTTCATATGTAAAGTATATCTCAAGTTATCGCGCTGACAAAATTTCTTTTGTTTTTGCCACTGTGACCTTGACCCTTGACCTTTTGGCCCCAAATGCAAAAGGCTTCTTAGGATTGCCAAGGACAATCCACAAACCAAATTTGAAGTTCATATGTAAAGTATATCTCAAGTTATCGCGCTGACAAAATTTCTATTGTTTCAGCCACTGTGACCTTGACCCTTGACCTTTCGGCCCCAAATGCAATAGGCTTCTTAGGATTACCAAGAACAATACACAAACCAAATTTGAAGTTCATATGTAAAGTATTTCTCAAGTTATCGCGCTGACAAAATTTCTTTTGTTTTAGTCACTGTGACCTTGACCCTTGACCTTTTGGCCCGTAATGTAAAAGGCTTCTTAGAATTGCCAAGGACAATCCACAAACCAAATTTGAAGTTCATATGTTAAGTATTTCTCAAGTTATCGCGCTGACAAAATTTCTATTGTTTCAGCCACTGTGACCTTGACCCTTGACCTTTCGGCCCCAAATGCAAAAGGCTTCTTAGGATTACCAAGGACAATCCACAAACCAAATTTGAAGTTCATATGTTAAGTATTTCTCAAGTTATCGCGCTGACAAGATTTGTCCGGACACACACACCCACCCACCCACACACCCACCCACCCACCCACCCACACACCCACCCACCCACCCACCCACCCACGGAAGGACAAGGCGGAAACAGTATGCCCCTTCGGCTTCGCCGCGGGGCATAAAAATTGTACAGCTCAATGCTATTATTTAATCATTTTCAGCTACCTGTACAAAAAAAAACAAGGAACAATGTGAACATGGTTCAGTACTCAGTATGTAGAAGTACATTACGACTAAATACACAACCTCAATTATTCATGTTTATACAACACCTGAATAAATCCCCGTCATCTGATTGGTGAATTGTAGATCACGTGACATATTATTATGCGGTATAATGTACGGTGCGACCATGCGTTATACCCATGTGTTATACCGTTTCACTTTGCGCATGCGCAGTAAGGACGAATGCCTTCGACTGGCGGCGCTATACACATAGCTACTTTGCGTAAACAAACAAAATGGCAGGCGATTGTAGTACAGGGTTTATGCTCCTTACCGATGAAGAAATAACAGATCTTGTAACTAACTCAGATGCTCCCAGTACAAAAAGACAGATTCAGTATGCTGTCCGACGATTGGAAGGTGTTGTATAAAACAAATAACGAATGTTTTACGTTCGTGCGATGGAAAGAATAATTTCATTCGGTGACAGATTGAATGTTCTATTCCACGAGGCGAACATTCAATCTGTCACCTCATGAAATTATTCTTACCATCGCACTCACAAACATTCGTTATTTGTATAATACAGTACATGTATAACGCTACCTTAACAAACATGATGGGGTCCATAAAAAATGTTCCCTAAATAGTCGTTTGTTGTATTGATTGTGCATTATAATAGAAATAACTACTTCGAAACTCGAAGTGGACGTTTCACTCTTTTGCCAAGGTACATTGTACATGGGTATGAATCCTGACGGGAACATTGTGTTTCCACGCTTGGGCAAGACACTTTACTGTGATTACCTCCCTCCACCCAGGAGTATAAATGGGTACATGTACCTGTGAAGGTAGAGACCAAATTGCACTGATCTCAAGCTGCTGCAGAAAAATAGTCTCATTCATGATGAACAGGGGTAATAATTATGATGCGCATTTCAGCATATCACGTGAAATTTGTGCAATACAAATGCAACATGTACATAACATTATACTACATTATTATTCTTAGTTTTCATAACTATTTTAAAAAGTACCTGTTGGGTATCTGAGGGCCCTGATGAAAAAAGGTCCTTCAGGGGTACATCCTTCCGCTTAAATCTTCCTCCCTTTGATGACCGAGAGAGAACAGTGACTTTGTGCTTAAAAACGTTTGGCCGATATTTAGGCATCTGGCAAACAAAATGAGAACATTTCAAACCATATTACCAAAAGTGACATTTACATGTACCTTGGCCCTTATTGAACCAGAGTTTATGTTTACAGGGATAACAGGGCCTACAACATTTGTAAACATCACAAAACAAAACTACCAAAATCTAACAAAATATAATTACTGGACATGCTATTTTTTGCTAAAATGCTATTTTTTTAATCAATTTCCAACACTAGTCAGCCGACCAGCATTGCACTGCTTTATTTTCTTCGCAGTATATTTCCTTGTGTTTACAGCCTCTTCCTCCACATTCACAGAAAAGGTGGAAGAGTTTTTTTTCTCAAATACTCCTCCCAATTTATCATATTTACATGTAGTTAATCCGCTCTTTCTTTGCAATCGATCACACACCTGTGAACGGGTACAAGATACCGTAGCTAGACCAATTCCCTGATGTCCTTACAATTCTCTGACGTATATAAATTGCTCCGTTTTATCTTAAGTGGGGTCAGGGAACCAGACTACAAAAAACATGATCGTTTTTCTTGGTTTTCCGGCATCTGCGAAACCAAAATGTTAATCAAGCTGGAACTGCACAACCATCTTTTCAGTGCTCAAAACATGGATCCAGAACTATCCATATTTCAGATAAAATAAATTTCCATCACAACTTTTACATGTAAGTTATTTTAGTCATTTACATTTAGTTGCAAATGTCGGCAAAAGCTTTGCTAGTAACATGTTTACCACCACTATGCCGCACTTCATCAAAACTTTCCACCAATAGCCTAGCAGTTGCACACAACTAAAAGGCATTGCTGAACGATTTTTTTACAGACAACACACGTACATGTACATGTACATGTACGTTCAAGCAGACATATGACATAAGATATGCTGGCATGTGTTGAAGCCTCGTACATGTACTTAGTCTGATGAACATTGTTGAATACATGTGTATGCATGTTGAGCTCACTACCTTTACATGTATGTCACATGATATCATAGGAGAGATATCATAGGAGAGCACCGAGACGCTCACTGTGATAGCAGTTCGTGGCTGATGCTGTGATAGCGGTTTGTGTGTGGTAGCGATTGGTCAGGAGATGGTGCCCTCTATCCGTGATGATTCATGGTTTTGAGTTGATTACACATTGGTTGAATAAAAACACAAGGAGCGTCTCGACCCAAGAATACCAAATACCGTATGGACAGATAATGGCAAACGCCTTGACTAAGGCTACTTTTACCCTGGACTGACTACATGTACACGCAGGCAACTTTCATATGATCGTACAAAAAAACAAAACAAAAAAAAACACATTACCTAGTCCCTACCTACATGTACATTGTGTACCTAACCTAATTTCAAATGCCATGTTATAGGAAGCAGAACTCTTGTTTTGTATTTTTTGACAAATATCATCCGAAGGCCAAAAAAAAAAGTCTCCGGTTTCTGGTATGGAGCTTGTCCAAAATGTGGTGCGGCAACGCGGCTTTTTTTTTACCGGACTTTTTTGCTTCAAATGTCAGCTGATGACTGCAAATGGTGCCCGACTAAACTTAGTGAAAATATATGGGAGTCCAGAGAGGCCACATAAAGCTTATTCTCGATCATAACCCCATCTAAAAACACGTTAAAATTGTGCAGCAGCAGGATTCCAGTCAAACCAGTGAGTTTGGCGGTTTCAGACATCATCTTTCATTGGAAAAAACTTTTTCATTTTGCCGACGCGCATGGCTACGGCGACACGCGCATACCAGAAACCGGAGACTTTTTTTTTTGGCCTAATCAAGCTAATCACCGATTTAAAAGTCAGATTTAGAATAGGAAACACCAGCTCCAATTGATACTATGATTGTGACATAGAGTTGGGGTAGTTATTTTCAGAGCCATGTCAAAACATGTCATAAGCCGTGAAAAAAAAATGGCCCTACCTGCCACCTAAACTGTTGTTTTCCCTAGCCCTCGTCTACCCCTGGTAGTTTCTACATCTACATCTAAGTAAATACTGGACAGGACCAACATAATGGCAATAGGTATCTTTGTCCAGACATTACCCTACTAAGACTTAGAGGGGTATTTTCGACTGGGGAAAAATGTGACCACTTGCTATTCACAAACCTTGGGTCTGACCATGGAGGAAGGAACACATTTTTGGGTTAATTAGGCCCCCTATATGCTGTGATAAATAAGTGCATGGTCATGTTAACGGTGATTGTGAAGTGTAGGGCCTGGTTCCTATAAGGGAACAAAATCCACTTTAAAATTATTGGACCTACCAAACTAGTCAGCTAGTTGGCGATATTCTCAATAAACAATACTAAATTCTACCCCAAGAATCTGTTCAAAATTGCCAAATGGGTGTCATTAGGATTGAGAAAAGTCTGCTTTTGATTGTAAAGGTGATTTTTGAGCAATAAAAAATATTTTTGACTCTAATTTGAACAAAACAAAACAGGGGCCTACACTTCACGATCGCGATAAAGTAGGCCTCATATTAACAGTTTAAATCTCACTCCCTCAGTTCCTCAGTTACACACACACTAGGCAGTGATGACGATGTTTTTCCTTATCTGGTCGATTTCTTCACAGGCTTTACCAATAAGTGGGGGTGGGGAGGTAGCCCCATAAAAATGGCCTATTTACTGGACTGCCTCTGTAAACAAAGTCCACACATCCACATGCACAAAAACATGTCGCACTTTGCCAAATTTTGATTTTCACATTTAGGCTTAGTTTGTAGGTTTTTTTTGCTTTAGAAGCATTCTCACCCTCTTTATAGGTTAATCAGAAAGTGCTGCATTTTTTAGATGTCTAATTTTTGTGAACTTTCATGTTGAAATTGTGATACGCAAACGTTTGCAAATGTATCTGGAAATTTCACGAAAAGTAGACATCTGAAAAAAGGCAGCACTTTTTGATTAGCCTACATGTATATTAAAGAGGGTGAGTATGCTTCTAAACGTGCTAAAGCAAAAAAAACCTACAAACTAAGCCTAAATAAATGTGAAAATCAAAATTTGGCAAAGTGCGACACGTTTTTGTACATGTGGATGTGTGGCCTATGTTTACGGAGGCAGTCCAGTAAATAGGCCACATGTGGTTTATTTTTCTCAATCATGTGTTGTCAATCGGTGACTGAAATGGACCAAACGAAACAAAACAAACATAGGTTGACATCAGAAGTCATGAGACACGATCAAACACCCACCACTCACCTTCACTGTACTTGTAGCTCACTAGTGATGTACTAGGACGTTGAAAAAAGTCGATGTATTTCGTACGATTTGCTCGGATTAGCTCGTAGTACAGTAGCCATCTTGAAAAGCGCCACCGATCGACAGTTTTCCTCGCATACAATGTATGCATTAACTCGAGCCCTGCACGCAATATGCACGCGCCTCGTTTATTATCGTGTCCCTTTGTATTACATGATACGGTAATATATAACGGTCATGTTTATAACCTGGCGTATTACGTCCACAAGCCTCACTTATTAACAACGGTGGCTAGTTGAATCGGGTGCCTATACACACATCCTATACTAAACATTTGTAATCATTTCTATAAAAGCATTACATAGCTCGAAAAATTCCAGACAGTGCCAAATTTTAGGTAATATTTTTGAAAACATGCATAATTCAGTCATCGTCTGATATTTTGTTCTTAGTAAAAGTGCATCATTAATGAGCTAGATGTATGATTAACATGCTATAAGTGACTTCAAATTATCGTTGCTCTGTAGAATTACTGAAATTAAAACGCAAAGTCTGTACTTCACATCAAATAGACCTCTGTCAATTAATGGTTTTGCCCAGCCCGCTGGTCATGTGATCATAGCTTGATCACGCCACTCCTCAGTCTGTGACGCAGTTCACTGATGGCTGGCTATTCAGTAGGATGCCATCATAGAGCTGAATAATTATACAGCTCTATGGATGCCATCGATCTTGACCGGACCAAGTATGAATACATTTGTACTTTCCAGAGGAATATTTACCTGTTCCCTAACGAAGGCAAGGTTTCCTCACCTTGTTTTCATATAAACGGGGCGGGCGATTTGCTGGTACACTCAAATATAGGTAAGTAACTACAGTGAATATGTGCATATGCAGCCTTTTTGTAGCAGGGAAGTTAGGTTGGGTTTATTAATACCCAATTGAGAGATACAAGGAAACATATAGTTAGACAGCTTTATTAAAAACCATCATGGCGGCGAACAAAATTAATTACCACGAAAATACAATACGATACTATTCCCATTTTGATTCCTAAAAAGAACCTTCAAAAAACTTTAAAAGCGTAATAATTAAAATATGATATTAAAAGGTTAGTTTATTAATTATCAAGATTGCACTGAGGAATAAAATAAAATGGTTCGTCACAATTCCACAGAAAAGGATATCAAAATGTTTAAGGTATCGCAATCTCAATATTTATATTCGTTTATGAACTTATAATTATATATGATTCAGTTTATCAAATAAGTACATGTATGTACATTAACTTGTTATTTAATTAATAAAATGTTAGGTAGCAATTAATGCATGAACTGCTTTAATTACATGAAAAGATTAAAAAAAATATATATATAAAATTGATTGTCAATATTATCAAGGTATGCCATATCCCAATTCTGTTTATCAACAATCAACAAAAAAATTCATATAATTATTATCATTTTCTATACCCGAATGAATCAGTTTACAGATCAACAAGTTTACACTATTGATCAGTTATATAAAATAAGGTATGGAATTGTATATGTAACTGTTTGTCCGGTACTATTTTGGGAGAATAACCTCTATTCATGATTGCAAGTACAATAATTAATGGGTCAAAGGGCCAGCATGCTTGCTAATTATTAGAATATCCCTCGACACAGTGCCAGGGACGCATTAATTTACATGAATCGATCGAGCAAATAATTTTTATCATGACTGGCTTCCCGTATGGAAACTGTCCTGGGACATTATTTCGAAAGCCCCTTCCGCGAAAAAGAATACTTTAGCTTACACGAAAGCATCCCTGGCAGTGATCTTTATGTAGGCAGATTTATCAGCCTAGTATAATCCAGAAAGCAAAAACTATTATAAACAAGGTGATCACGAAATAAATATTCCATCAAAGCTGATTTACAAAAGCCCCCGAAGGTTTGTTTCTGATAGAGGTTGGTACTCCATTCCACAATATAGTTCTAGCGTAAAAAAAAGAAAATGACAAATGCAGTGTTGTGTAAACCCTTTACACAAAGAAAAGGCACGAGGAATGTGGTTCAAGTCATTATATGCACTTAATACAATTCTATCCAGTTTAACTATGGCACGAATTTGGAGTTTACTGAGTAGTGGGGCAGAATGTTAATTGTATTTCGAGAAAGTAATAGCTCGGACTGCCATTGTTTTTGTTTAATAATGACACTCTCTGTTTAAGTAAGTATGGAATATGCCATCCAATTCTTCAAGACCATAATTAATGTGGGGTCACTACAGGTTACACAAGATAATCAGTGTGATAATATGCCATAAGTTATGTAAAATCCCAACTTTTCTCGAAATTTGTGTTCACATAATCAAAGTGCGTATCCCAGTTAATAATAAGGGTGTCAATAATCAATCCTACAAATGAAACGAGATTTAACGCCCTAATAAAACTGCAATTAAGAACCCTTTACCTTTGTCTGAAACGTACTCATGCGTACCTTTAAAGTATACTCGTGTTTTGTGGGGTGGCACCCCCAAAAAGATTTCAAATAGAATTAATATTTTTTAGCTTTACATTAGTAGACCCTCCAGTAGACCCGTGGCAGTATAGAGTGCAGTGCCCGTATAACAGCGTGCCATATCTACACCTTACCGTTGCGTGATCCTCCCCTTAAAAAAATGATTTGGTACACGGTACCCTGTGAATAAAAGGGAACACATGTGAATAATAGGGAACAAAAGATTGTATACGTCTCCACAGCTCAATTTCTATAGGTGAATACGTCTCCACAAGGTTATCACGAAAAGATATATGGATTTTACTCAAAAACTAGGGATTGCAAGGTTAATTTCCAGTAATTTCCAATTAATTCTGGTAAAAATAGGAGCATTTTGAGACAAAACTTGCAAACTCTAACATTTTAGTACACGAGACAAAGAAATGACTCCCAAAGGATACAAATTCCAGTAGGTGTGTACTGAGAAGTGATGTCATGATGATGTGTATGCAGGTGTATTTTAGGCTTATATGTATAATCATATGTCAGATTTGGGGGATATGTTATAGATGAAAATTGAGGTAATGTCATGATGACAATCTCACAAGTCATTTCTATATCTACAGAAACGATTTGCCCGATTTGGTTGTAACTTTGACTGTGTTGCAGACGTTATTTAA